>NC_080788.1:14970153-15275153 GCF_028018385.1 Neofelis nebulosa
TTATTTATGATTTTACTTCAACAGTACTTGGGTTTAGTTTTCCTTTTAAGGAGAATATTGACTTAGAACCTAATACTATGTCTTGAATGGGAATGCGTATATATTATCTCATTTAATGCTCCCTGCTCCCCCACCCCCTAAAATAAGGCAGCTATTAACACATCCTTTTCACAGATGAAAAAGTGGACTTACTCAAGTCTAAGAAACATCAGGTGACTGGATTGTGATTCAGATTCAAAAGTGGGGCCTAGAATCAAAATTGTCTAGTGTCTTTATCAACGCAGAAAGGGTAGGTAAAAATAAGAGAAGGTGTATAACTCAAGGAAAGTTAGAAGAATGGATGAATGGATTGATGGATGAATGGAGAGATGAATTAGTAGTCTAAAATACTGATTTGTCGGCCTGACAAAACTCCTCTCTCTATTCAGTAGACCGTAAGTCTGGTCAAGCCTGTAGTCATTTCACTATTCTCCAGCCTCCAGATGAGGCTCCCAGATTATTATGGGGAGACAGGAGAGATTCACGGGGCCAAAGTAACTGGTGGGCATGAGAGAGTCTGTACTCCCTGAAACCTCCACTTTGTCCATGTACCCCAAAGTCATAATATGTCCAAGTTGGACCACAAGTGAGCACTTTAACTGGATGCTTTGTAGAAGGCAAGAGCAAGGGCTTACGAGGCTGAAGGTTCCAGTCTGAATCTCAGCTTCCCAGCTCTGTGACATCAGTCAAATAAGTTACTGAACTTCTCTGTGCCTCCGTTTTATCATTTGCAAGAGGGGAGTCACAGTTACTATCCCAGAGGACTTCTGTTGGTTTGTTGCAGATCCACGAATTAATAAATCCGAACCCTTCTAGATTGTACGTGGCACACAATAGGTGTTCAATGAATGTTCTTAATTATCATCACTGTTATTTTCTTCCTTTATGAATTATATGTGCATGTATATGTGTGCTATTTCATAAATGGTAGAGAAGTTCCATAGGGATTCTCCAGGTTGAGTAGGGTGGTCCCACATATGTTCCCCAAAATGTAAGAACAGAGAACTACCCAAATGGACTATGATTCACCTTAAAAATTCAAGCTTTGCAGGGGGGCGCCTGGGTGGCTCAGCCGGTTGAGAGTCGGACTCTGGCTCCGGTCATGATCCTGCAGTCAGTAAGTTCGAGCCCCGTGTCGGGCTCCATGCTGACAGCTCAGAGCCTGGAGCCTGCTTCAGATTCTGTCTCTCTCTCTCTCTCTCTCTCTCTCTCTCTGCCCCTCCTCTGCTCACGCTCTGTTCTCTCTGTCTCTCAAAAATGAATAAACGTTAAGAAAAAAAATTTTTTTTAATTCAAGCTTTGGGGACACACATGATTATTCTGAGGTTATGTCAGTTACACCTAGATTTCCTAACATCGCTAGCCACAGTATAGTTTGCATGTAAAAATCATGATTTCTGTGTTTGTCAATATTGCATCGTAAAGATGATCGCATTTTGAATCTGAAACAATTTTGTCATGACTACATCTCATAGGCTTTGGCTGTATCTACATCTTGTTGGAAAGTAAAACTTAAGAAACCGCTTATTCAACATCATCATGAGCCCCTAAATCTAAGTGTCCAACAGGGATCAGTGCGTGTGTGTGTGTGTGTGTGTGTGTGTGCAGTGTAGACAATCTTGAATTGCCTGATGTTGAAAAAGCAGACAGTAATAGTCACATATGGAAGCACCAGGAGATTTTATGGAGAGCAGTCTTTGAGATCATACATGTAGAAATGCTCTCCCCTATCTTATCCCCCAGAATGTGGACTCCCCACCATGCACAGAGTGCAGCCTGCACAGTCAGAGTGCAAAAGAGACACCCACACAAACAAAAACGGCCCGAGATAACCACAGTGCAAAGTTTACAATAGAGAAGCATCCTACTATCTCTGGATAAGCAGGGTCTCTGGGGGTACTCCTATTTTTCTTCTCAGATTTCTGAAATCTCTCCCCCTCACGTGGAATCTGCACTTTGCTCCTTCCGCCCACCACCAACACCATCACCCCTGTTCCAAACAAACTCCCAGGAACTTTGATAGCACAAGAATGTTTGCATTGGTGAGAAGCTGGGTGATAAGTTCCTTCAGGCTAAGCTGAATAAAACCGAGCAAGTTACAAGGCCCCTGGTTAGCGATTTAATTTATAAAAGTAAAAAAAAAAAAAAAAAAGCTTCATCATTTCACAGCTTCATTGTAACAACAACCAGAAGATGTTCTAGAAACGATTATCCATGTCTTACAAGAAATTGGTGCTTTCTCAGGGGTGCCTGGGTGGCTCAGTCGGTTAACGTCTGACTTCAGCTCGGGTCATGAGCTCATGGTTCGTGGGTTCGCACCCCGCGTCGGGCTCTGTGCTGACAGCTCGGAGCCTGGAGTCTGCTTCAGATTCTGTCTCCTCCTCTCTCTGCCCCTCCCCTGCTCACGCTCTGTCTCCCTCTGTCTCTCAATAATAAATAAACGTTAAAAAATTTTTTTTAAGAAATTGGTGCTTTCTGGTACTTCATACATGCCAAATCAGAACTTTGTGCTAAAAACCTTACACCTGCTCAGACGGCAGCAAAAGGGAGAAGGGGTGATAATAAGCACTCGTATCTGGATGTTAGCTGCAAATACGCCTATGTTTATTGGGACGTGAAAAAGCTATCAAGGTGAAAGACAATTTTAATAAAAGTATCTTGCATTTGCCCTTTCAAAGAAAAGTATCATACCATGGCAATCGAGTAATAAATGTTGTAATTGTATCATTTAAACAAGCACAGATGTTTAGAACGTGATGTGATGTCTACCAGCAGGGTAAGAAATGAAAACATTCTAGACTAGTGCACACGGTTGTATAATACAAGGGGACTTCATTTTTTAAGCAAAACCTCAGAAGGCTGGATAGACTAGCAGGTTGCTTTGGGATAATGGAAAATATGATCTCATTAGCACCCAGTTTGTTATTTGTTCTATAACAAAAAAGTAAATTACAATGTATTAATGCGGTTAGTGTTGTTTTTAATGTGCGTGGGGATACAATAAAACTTTTATTAGGGAAGTGTGATGGCATGTTTGTGCCACAATATCAGCATCCCGCTCTGTTTCAATAGCCAATCATGTGGCCCCATGGAACATTCTCATAATGATGTAATAAAATTTGACTCTGATATTGTAAAATATGTTTATGGTAAGGCTGTTGGGATATTTTTATGCAATCTTATTAGAGCAGGTGCCTAAACCTATTATATTTTGTAGTCCAATTTCGGTGGAATTTTTAAAATGTCAAATTCCTAATCTGGAGTTTGAATACTGAAATGATCACATTATGATGCATAATATAACATGCCCCCCCGCCCCCGCCCCAAGCCTCACTCATATGAGTTCTCACGCAATTGCCATCTGAAAGCAGAGATCTGAACAGGCGTTTTGTCAGTTAATACAAATATATTGGCCATGTCAGGAAATTTTTCTCATGGGCCATTGGGCATTTTCTTTCTTTCTTTTTTTTTTTTATGTTTATTTATTTTTGAGAGAGACAGAGCATGAGCAGGGGAGGGGCAGAGAGAGAGGGAGACACAGAATCCGAAGCAGGCTCCAGGCTCGGAGCTGTCAGCACAGAGCCCGATGCAGGGCTCAAACTCACAGACGGTGGGATCATGACCTGAGCCCAAGTTGGACGTTTAACAGACTGAGCCACCCGGGTGCCCCTGGGCATTTTCTAAAGTAAAAAATACTGGTACATGTAACTCCACAGGTTTCTCTGAGGCTTCTCTGTTGAATACAGCATATTCTTCGTTATTTTCCTTCTCTATTGTTGGCCACTTTCCCCTTTTACCAGAGGGCGGTTGAGCAGAAAATCTAATGGCAATGTTCGGAAAGGAAGGGCATCACATTTCCCTACGCTTTAGACTTAGCCCTGGGTTTGCAGAACTCTTATTAGGGTAGTGTGAGTCACTCAAAAGTAAATTAATTCATAGGTTTTTGTTTTGTTTTGTTTTGTTTTGTTTTTTGGCGGGGAGGGGACCCGTAGTGCAAATAATTGCTTTACTGTATAATGCACAACAAATACGTAGAAGGTACAAGGCTAATAGGTGGTAAGATGGTGGGAAGGGTCCAAAACTACTAATTTTTAGAGTGGTTTTCTAAAATACATTTCTTAGAAGACCAGCCTTGAGAGATGTGCTTCAAATATCTGTATATATACATATTAAAACCAAATACATTTAGAAAACCTTGCATGTAGCACCAAGTATCCCAAAACTGCTGTGCACATTCACACTGGGAAGTTCTGAATGGGAAGCCCAAACTGGATGTGTTAATCGAGTTTATTTCAAAATTATTAGATCGCGCAATCTACTCTATGGCAGTGGTTATGTTTCTGTATAGCCCACTAGAAAATGCCGTAACCGGAAAAAGAGTATAGCCAACATAAACAATTAGAATAACGGTCTAGGAAAAAGTATTTAAAAATCGTTTGTTTGCTTAATTAATTAACTGGTGAATTAGCACTATGGAATTTTAAAGCTGAGAAACGCTTCCTTCCTTGACCTACATGTAAATTTGCCACTTCGGGGCAGTTTGTTTTTAAAACCACATTCTGTAACTTCGTTCGCGGAATAACTTGCGTTAAGCAAATTTTTGTTTCCAAAAGGTAAAATCCTTCCAAAATGTCTACAATCAAACTCAAATGAATTGCTCTCCTCAGGGACTGAAATTCCGGTCAGTTTAATTTTTTAATTACACGGGAAAGCCTTTTTGTTTCAACTTATTATCGAAAACTTTTCTTAAATGTATAGGCATGTTTTTGTAGATTATTATGGATTGCTCCTGATCATAACTGAGTTTTCTTCTATCATTTCAATTTTTCCAGGTGGCTCAGTCCGTTGAGCGTCCCACTTTGGCTCAGGTCATGATCTCGCGGTTTGTGAGTTCAAGCCCCGCCTCGGGCTCTGTGCTGACAGCTCAGAGCCTGGAGCCTGCTTCAGATTCTGTGTCTCCCTCTCTCTCTGACCCTCCCCTGCTCATGCTCTGTCTCTCTGTCTCTCAATAATAAATAAACGTTAAAAAATATATACATAAACTTTTCCACGATGCCTCTGAATTACCATTCTAAAGATCACTGTTGTAAATAAAGATTTAAAGGAGCATAGTAAGAGACACTCAACGTGTAGGAGAGATTGAATTGAACTGAACTGATGAGGGCCTTGTGTCTCATTGGCCTGATTTGGGTTATAGCCCGGAATTGTAGTGTGTGCATATTGAATGAGGTAGGAGAGGGGCTGTCCTACCATAACCACATAGCCTGATAGTGGAGAGAGTTGATTTCCCAAAGGGAAAGAGAGGGTTCTCTGAAGAAGACAAAATAGATACTATGCACACGTGTATGTACCCCCCACAGTTGAATAATATAATAATTAATATTGAATGTAATTTGTTTATATTTTTCATAACATTTAGATACAGAACTTCTTGATATATCAGGTCATAAATTACATTACTTTTTTTTAGAAGAAGGGGATTGAATTTTGCCCACAAAATGGTCACACATATTTCAAAATGGTGGAATTTGAATATTCTTCAAACTTGATCTCTCTTTATAGCCGGTTGCTTCGCCGTGTTTGTTCTTGGGCCACTGGACATGGGTAAAGACAATCGCAAGATGTCCTGTACCCCATTACAACCATGTAATGGAGTCACTTCCGGCAGAGGGCGCAGAAATAGATAAATTGAGACAGAAGGATGTTTCCTTCACGGACACACCAACATACTCTGTGGCCCACTCAGAGAACCCATGTCAGTAGCTTGTTCTCCATAGAATGAAGGTGGTTAGATGCTCCAGTACTGAGCCAGAACACTCCCTGACTAGGGACCAGAAGGTATGAACTCTAGAATTCTCTTCTGCATTCCCTTTTCAGCTCCCTGTTTTCTCATCTGCAAAATGAGGTCTTTAACTACCAGCAGAGCTCTGAGTTCCTTTAAATGTACAATCCTCAGGGCCGTCCGGGTGGCTCAGTCAGTTGAGTGTCTGACTCTTGATTTAGGCTCAGGTCATAATCCCAGGGTTGTGGGATCAAGCCCTGCATAAGGGTCTATACTGAGTGTGGAACCTACTTGGGATTCTCTCTCTCTCTCTCTCTCTCTCTCTCTCTCTCTCTCTCTCTCTCTCTCTCTCCCCCACCTGTGCCACTCTCCCCACTCATGCTCTCTCTCTCTAAAATATAAACAAAAAGCCAAACAAATAGATAAATAAATATACACGTCTCTACAATGACACATACATTCCATCACATTCCCCTTCATGCATCAGCTTCTGGGAAAACCCAAACTGAATTTAATGTTGATTCAACAAATAAATATATAAAAGCACATACTGATGTCTAGACACTTAACTCCACATTTGGTGGTGACCAAAGTCCCTGCTCTTGTGGAGTTTGTGTTCTAGATGATTTATAGAATTACATCTACCTACATTTTAGGAATAATGTTAGTGAGCTTTGGGTCTCGCTTTCTGTGTAATTCCATCCAATTCATCATTTAATTGTCTTTGGTATAAACAACCTCAAATTCTTTTCTAGGGAAGCAGGAAGGCTCTGAAATAAAAATAAATCATGATCTTTGGACACTATGGAGAGCAGCACACAATGTCTAAAACCTCCAAACCTCAGTGTCAATTACAAAGAGAATCCTGGTGAAGGATTGTATTGTTCGTAACGGCATCTCCAAAAAAAAAAAAATCATTTAATTGATTCAAGTCTTTAATGGAAGACAACAGGAAAGTCAAGGTGGAGTAGTTACGGCTTCTCGAAACACCAAAGAAGGTCATTTAGGAAGAAGTATCGATAAGGTTTTTAAAATCCTTCCTTCTTATAATGCATAGAGCAAACCTTACAAGAAAATCAGCACTACAAAAATTACAAATGGTAATGCTATTATTTGGCACATAGTTGCCAAAGGCATTCGATATAAAGATTTTACAAAGGTGTCAACTTATATATAGCAAACACACAAACAGTCTCAAACTGTAAAATATGCAAGGGGAACTGGGGTGAAATATTAGGCATATGAATTATATATTTTTGCAAGGTAGGCTGAGAAAGTGCTTGCTCGGCACCGTCGTTAAAATAAGCAATAAATACCAGGGCTAATGCTCCCAATGTTTCGTTGAGCAAGGAGGAGCTTGTTTCCACCCACCATTATTCTGGTTTCCCAGTCCATGTTTCCAATCCGTATTTCGGATAACAAAGTGATCAGGCTATTTAAAACAGGTTTCAGCTTCTCTCCGTCTCCCTGTCTCTGTCTCTCCTCTGCTAACTGTGCCATGACGGCCTGTCCCTCTGCCAAGCACATTGTGCTTAGCTATTGGTGCATTGGGAAGAATCGATACAGGAAAAGGGAAAATGTTGTATAACAAGAAATAGGGTTTGGAATCATTTCCTTACGTACACGGAAGCTAATGGATCGCCTATGAAGAAAAGGTTATGGCTCAGATACCCACTTGTCTATGACTGTTTTGATCAAACAGTAATAGTAACAACACGTGACTACACTACACTGGGGAAGAGTCAGAAGACGGGCATTGAACTCTTTCCATGAGTCCAGCAACAAACAGGTTGTTTTGGCTTTGTTCTTAACGCAATTATGCCGCTGTTTCCTTTTGGTCGCACTGACTAGAGAAAATCAGGGTTGTGTTTTGTTTTGTTTTGATTATATTAAGAACACATGACTTGAGATCTGCCCTCTGAACAGAGTGTTAAGTATACGGTACAGGATCGTTCACTATAAGCACCATGTTCTATGGCACATCTCTAGAGAGACACAGACTGGTTTAGTTTTCCCTGTATTAGGCTTAGCCTATCCAATAAAGGACATTTCTGCTTGTTTATGCCACTTCTTGTCCTTCCATGGCCTCCAACTTCGTAAGTGAGTCCTTCAGATTCCACCTTACACTCATTCCTACTCTGAGCGTATTTGAAGCCAGAAAGGACATTTACCATCACACCTTGCGTCATTTGGACAGGAGAACTGCTCTGCCTCAAAGGTGAGATGTGAGGGGAGAAATTAGGCAGTGGGGGTGGCCAGAGACCCTCATAGGTAAGAATGTCCAACATTAAGCTTCCAGTGGTCTGTTTTGCTGTAATCCTTTTCTTCCAACTTATTAAAGTTTGTTGTGCACACAGCTGCTTATCACCCTGTATTTTGTTTTGTTTTGTTTTGTTTCTTCGGAAAAGTCATCGCAAAGAGATGGTTCTTGCCTGTGTCCCTGTGGTGCAGAAGGAGGAGCCAGAGGAGGTGAGATGCTATCGGGTGAACACTCAAGAGAAGTCAAAAACAAACCAGGGCAGAAGTGACTAGAAATACTCAGAGGAGGCGTGCCTGGGTGGCTCCGTCGGTTAACCATCTGACTCTTGGTTTCAGCTCAGGTCATGATCTCGCAGTTTGTGAGTTCGAGTCCTGCATCACGCTCTTCAGTGACAGCTCTGAGCTTGCTTGGAATTCTTTCTCTCTCTCTCTCTCTCTCTCTCTCTCTCTCTCTCTCTGCCCCTCCCCGGCTTGGCCTCTCTCTCTTTCTCTCTCTCAAAAATAAATTTAAAAAATAAAAGAGAACATAATCAGAGGAGTCTCTGAGGTATTGGGGGCAAGACACCAGACTTTCCACCGTAAGTAAAATGGAGGTTTGGGTCCAATTTAATTTAAGTTTTTCAAGAAGATGAGTCTTAATTACCACGTAAATGAAAATATGTAATATATGCAAAGCAATTCATATGGTGCCTAGCCTGTGGTGACCCCATAATAAATGGTTAATATTATTGTCATCGTCACTTATTATACGATGCTTTTGCATTCAAAGTGACAAAAGGTTGGGGCGCCTGGGTGGCTCAGTTGGTTAAGTACCTGAATCTTGATTTCTGCTTCGTCATGATCTCACGGGTTCGTGAGTTCAGGCTCCCCGTCAGGCTCTGCCCTCCGCTGATCTCCCTCTCTCCCTGCCTCTGTCTCCCTCCCTCTCAAAAATAAATAAATAAATGAACTTAAGGAAAAAAGGGCCAAACGGTTTTCCAGCGTCTGTCTTTATCAGGAGGAAGTCCTGGCAGTTATACACAATTACCATCGAAAAATAGTCTTGTTGAAGCCAATTACTTTTTCCCATCCCTGTGAGCCTTATTACAAGCTCCCAGAGTTTTCCTAAGTGGGCTTACCTCTTGTCACCTCTGAGCACCCAGGAGGAACTGGTTCTCAAACTCCAAAGAAAAGCAACTGGGACCATGGGTGGGAGCCATTGACGAAGCCCAGGTGTTCTTTGGTGAGTGGTGAGTGTTCGAAGTGAGTGGAGGGCATCATGATTAATGATGAAGCGTTCTTTCGGCCACCTAGTGTTAGCATTCCCACAATCTCTGTGCCCAGGCCAAGCATTTTCTCTCCAGCAGGTTCCACATTCGTGCATCTAAGATATCACAATGAATTATTGAAAATCCCAGGAAAGCCTTTGCGTGTGTGTGTGTGTGTGTGTGAGAGAGAGAGAGAGAGAGAGAGAAGATGACTGGGGACCCTGAACTTGAAGACACAACTTCAAATCACTTTTAATACATGGCACCCTATGAGCACCATAAAAAGTCAAGAACTGTGAATAAATGATAAGATTCAAAACTAGGCAGGAACATAAGAATTAGAAACAAAAATTTAGATCCCCTATGTCTAAATCGATAGTCCCCTAAAAATATGAGCAGCCCAAGACGACAGAGGAAAACTTTTAAAATAGAATGATGCCAGATTATTGAAACATATTTAAGTTCCCGAAAAATGTAAACATTAAGATTCGGAAGGCTGTGATTTATTGCTCCCGCTAAAAATCCAATAATGCATCACTGCAGACGTGAACATGGTCATCAACTTTTGAAGGGTAAAAATTGGATATATGTCCAGGATGTCTAGTGGTTCCCTCGCCTGGGCTCCTCGGCCTGTAGGCGAATAGAAATTTCCTCAACATTCTTTTCCTCTGGGAGAGGCAAAGTAGTTCCCCTCAACAGAGCCCCGTCATGGCTTTCGAGAACCACCCAGGGGTACTTCAAGTACATCTGCTTTGACGCTCATATAGCCCAGTGAGGTAGACGTGAGTGGCCCCATCTGACAGGAGAGGAAACTGAGGATCAGAGATGTGAAATACCGTGTCTGAAGTCACACAGCTAGGGGAGGAAAACTGGAACTCGGAACCACTGAGTCCAAATTCCTGCCGTTATGAAGATCATTCCGATCCCTTCCCAAACGTACAGGACTCACCACTAGGTTGATTATCTTCTAATCTCGGCCTCGGTCAAATTTTAACCGCATACATTCTCAGACAGGGTGACGTATAATTGGGTTTTAGCTCCCCAAATAGCTCGTTGAATTGGTGACGTTCGAAAGAAAAGATCAAGACCTCACAATGTGTCCCTGTCCTTCAAACGGACCCCTCCGCTCTCGAAGGGAAACAGGACTCAGCTAAAGTAAGACTTTCAGTTAAGGAGGGCCTGCCTGTTTCACATGTTTCGATCCAACCTTCCTGTTCTGATCTCGCAGGGAAAAACTCCACCTGATTTTTCAAGCACCTTCGGAATTCAGCAAGCCACGTAGCTCTAAATAGAGATCCCGGTTTAATGCCCCAACTCGTGGAGGGGAGCAGACGGTTAGCTCTGCAACTGTGTGCAATTCTTATCAGGCAAAGTTCAGCTGCTCTTGGCTAACTAGCTTGCCCAAGTGACTCCCCCGGGCCCCAGCTAGGACCAACTAAAATAAAATGCAAAATGCACAACCCCTTCCCCCTCACAGATAAAAGGCTGGCGAATATATAGGCCTCGTTTTAATAGGGCCTCGGCTAGGTCTCTGTTTTTTGCACCCACAGCTAATTGAAGGGGCAGCGAGAGCAGACACAATTGAACACGTAGTAAAGGAGGCATTTCACCACCTGGCTTGCACATACAATTAAATATTTGCACCTGCAATGCTAGTGTGTGTGAACGTTATCCCTGTAATTAGTTGCCAGGGTAGAAATAGACGTAGTTTTAAAACCCCTTTCTAATTCCAATCGTTTTTTTTTTTTAAATAGATATTTTTTTGTTGAAATACAAGAACTCCAGACCAGTTAGGGTTTTTATTTTTTTTATTTTTTTTTTTTTCAACGTTTTTTATTTATTTTTGGGACAGAGAGAGACAGAGCATGAACGGGGGAGGGGCAGAGAGAGAGGGAGACACAGAATCGGAAGCAGGCTCCAGGCTCCGAGCCATCGGCCCAGAGCCTGACGCGGGGCTCGAACTCACGGACCGTGAGATCGTGACCTGGCTGAAGTCGGACGCTTAACCGACTGCGCCACCCAGGCGCCCCAGGGTTTTTAAAAGAAACTATTTCATATTGAGTTCTTTGCAGGTAATCTGCTGGAAATATGGCTTCCGGCGATTTCTCTATGAAACCCACGGGACTGTTCATTACTCGTATGTATTTTCTTTTTCTTTTTTTTTTTTAATATGAAATTCATTGTCAGATTGGCTTCCATGCAACACCCAGTGCTCATCCCAAGAGGTGCCCTCCTCAATGCCCATCACCCACTTTCCCCTCCCTCCCACCCCCCATCAACGCTCAGTTGATTCTCAGTTTTTAAGAGCCTCTTATGGTTTGGCTCTCTCCCTCTTTTTTTTCGTATATATTTTCAATGGGTTTGGCATGCAGTTAGGTACTCATTGCCTTCGTTCATGTCTTCCTTTCATTTATTTGATCGATAAACACACTGAGCACATACTATATCCTGGCTCCAGACGTACCAAGGCCCGTAAGAGAGCACAGCACATCTTTCCAGAGGCTCCTGGGCACGGACTGGCGCTAGGGTTGATGTTTTCATCAAATCATTAGAATTCGGTAGGACGAGTGCATATCACTTATCAGAGGTGAGGGTCCATACAAAATACCAAGCAGTGCTTAAGTTTTCCCGGGAAGGTCTTCCGAGGGAAAATCTTGAATTTCCTTTCTTTTCTTTTTTTTTTTTTTTTTTCTTTAACATAAACATTTGTGTTGCTCTTCATCAGCGGAGGGACGGCACATATAACAGTTTGGGCAATCACCCAGGCTCCTCCTTCGAGAAGATTCTACTGTTTAATTCACTTCCGAGGCTGGTTAGCAACGTGAAAGGATTGTCCATTTTCTCTATGTGCTGTGTAAAGTAGGACAATAAAGGGTTTTAGCGAGTAAGCGTAGGGTTGCGGGGGGGCGGGGGCCTTGAAGAGCCTTAGTGATGACGAGACATGAAGCCCCCTTGCTTCCCCCCGCAAGACACACACAACACGCCAATGTGCTAGGGACCTCAGTCCCCTTGCATATTATCTGTTTATCCATAACAGGCCTTTGTACTCCAATCGTCACTCCCACATTCCTTATATTTATTTAAACAATGCGAGGGAATGTCGACAGCTCTCCAAGGAACCTCACAACGTTCAGATTTCACGTGGATTGCCCCTCTTGTCTTCACTGTGTACTTGATTTCTTACCTCCACGAACATACTGCTTTGGCCAGAGCATATCTTGTCTCCCGATCGGCTGGCCTGTTTAGGGTTGCCCTGTAGAGATTTTTCAGTCCCGAATCCTGTGATTATCACACCCTATGGAATTTCGCCCCAAACATGCAGAGTGTTGAGAAAACTGTAAAGGCACCGGGAAGGGCCAGTCTTCCCAGTGAGGGGACCTGTAAGGGGGGTAGGCCAGGAACGCTGAGCGTCGCTCTTGGAGAATAAGCAAGGGGGTATGGGGGAGGCGGGGGGCAGCCTCTGGACCTTGAAATGTAACAGCTGTGCACTGTCGAGGCTGAGGATCAAGCAGAGAATATGAGATAGGCAAACGTTGGCTTAAACTTTCTTCTCCCTTTGATTGTCCTTGGACATCTGCCTCATCTCCTGTCAAGAATGTTTGGCAGCTGTTAGCTCAGAATAACACGGTCCTGCCGCGCCAGCCGCTACACTGGTCTCCTAATACTTTAAGCCAACTAGTCTCCGTCACACGCCGGCCCGATACACAGCTATGCTAATGCCTTGAGCTAACTAGCTTTCTATCCGCCATGGAAAACACCAGGGGGAGAGCCTTCGGTTTATTTTCCTCACGTGCTAATTGGCTTTAATTGTTGGCCAATTGGATTTCAAGTTCAGAGAGGAGTGGGCTGCACAAAGGCAAGTGTTCACTTCAGACCGTGGGAGAGGCGGGCCGGTCCTTTTGGTCTCTAATGTGATAGACTTTATGTAGATAAACCTGTGCCTGAACACAGGGGTCCAAAGGAGGATTCTCTGGGCCATGATGGCGGTTTCTTAAAATTCATACTCGTCCCCATTGGCCAAAAACAACAACAACAAAAAAAACAAGCACTCACACTGAATGGGGAGAGGGGGGCGGGGGTTGTCCTCTATATCCGTCTGTCTTCAGAGAAAATGTATGCAATTGGACAAACTTAAACATATTTAGCTCCTTTTGAGTCCCACGCGTTTACTCTCAGAGCCTCCTTCCTGTCGTTAAGAAATCACCCTTGTGAGAAAAACTGCTGAGTTAAAGATATTGAAAGTGGACCTTTTTCCACTTACTCCATGAGACTGATAGGCCATGATGACAAAAATGTAGATTTATTCCACTCGTACTCCTCCGTAGCACCCTCATAAGAATTCCTTCACAGGAAAATAAGAGCATTGAAACAGGAGCCCTGAATAGCCAGGCTTTCAAAGGAAAGTGCAAATGAAATCATAGTGGTCGACTGTGCAAGAAGATCAGGGCAGGTACCGTCAACAACGTTGACCTATTTCCAGCAAAGGTTATGGGCTGCTCTTCAGGTAACGCAGAAGCTTAAATTCCCCACTGGCGGGGAATGATTTTGCAAGATGCTGACTTAACTACCCATCCTCTGAGTCAAAATGGCCCTCAAGGAGATTACTCACTAATTCCCAAAATTCTCTTTTTCTATATTGGGTCTGAAATGTATCTACAAGCACATATGGTTCCACTGCTTTGATGGAATTGACCGGTCGGTCAGCTTCACACCTGTCAATTCAGTCACAGAATTTTTGACATTTTTGACTGAATTGAACAGGTGTTAGACCGAACCCGCTGGTCGATTTCATAAAAATTGCCAAACCAGCTTTCGTGATTGGAGAAAGTCGGGATCTACACCCTTATTAGTATTCCTCTATACACCTTGTTGACACACTTAGTGTCTCATTTTCCTGAATCTAGAGGCAAAGGCGTCGTGATTATACATGCGTTCATATATGCATATATCTGTGAGGATCTCGGCCAATTAATGGCTTCTGCATTCGCAATACATAAAAGGTAGAGCCTTACCATCCATCCATATAGCCATAACTTCAAATAAAATTCTTTAATCACCTATCAGTTTATTCCATGAATAGTTTTCATTTCTGGCCCTAAAATAGCAAAGAGTGTGGCAAGGGCAGAATAATCCTTGCTTGGCAGGCAGGCACATGATTCCAGGCCATGTGGAGTTACTTTGGGAGGAAGCTTTTCTTTTCTTTTCTTTTCTTTTCTTTTCTTTTCTTTTCTTTTCTTTTTTCCTTTCCTTTCCTTTTCTTTCCTTTCCTTTTCTTTCCTTTTCTTTTCTTTTCTTTTCTTCCCGGCAAGACTTAAGCAAGTTGAGAAATAATTTAGTACGAGTGTTGGTCATTGTCTGTCCCCACCCCACCCCCACCTCCCACAGGAATTTAAGCACCAGGAGAGCAGAAAACCTTTGCCTATTTTGTTTCCTGATGATTTCCAAACACCGAGAGCTGTGTCTAGTACATGGTGCCTGAGGATTTCGGGATCAGCAAGGTTCACCGTAACGGGTTGGGTCAGGGAAGCCTATTCAGGGACTTCTTTTTTCCTCTCCACTCCCTCAGCACTTTGCACTTGCCTTTCTTGAATTCTTTAGCCCGTTCTGCATCGCATTGAAAACAACGCAGTGCATTGTTTCGTCCTTCTTTTCCTAGACTGTGGATTCCCAGAATATGGACAGCACCCCTGGCGTAGTCCATTCTGTGCCCATCACAGGACCCTACAAGTAGTAGACAAAGAGAAAGCTGTATGGAATTAAGAACGTAGTCACGTATGAATGGCATGGCAGCAGTCCCTACCCACGATCAATGCTCACTAGACACGCTTCTCGAACTTTACTACCCAACCCACACCATCCTGAGGCAGTTCAGTTTGGATAGGCGTGGGGGGAAGGGAAAGTTACCATCCAAGTAATTAGAAGAAACAAGACACGTTGTAATTCGTTGACGGTCTGGATCGGAACCCAGAGTTAGCATCTTTCACTGACCTTGGAGAAGATGTTCTTAAAAACGTGGATCGGCGTAGCCCCCTACTCCCCGAATTAAAGCCAGGTTGGTTGAAAACGTCCAGTGTCTCTCACGAAGGACACTGCTGAGCAACTGTTTACAGCCAGCTGATTCCCACAAAGGGCATTTGTTGAACAAGATGCCACCATCTTTTTTAGAGGATGACCTTTTCTCCCCCCTTTCTCTCTCTCTGTAACCGTCTGGTGGCATCATTCCATAAGTCACCTGGCCAGGGGACCGAGAGCTGGGCACACTCTGCTGTCATTTTGATACTTGGTGTGAGCTGGAGACCCATCATTTCTAGAGCCTTCACAAGACCAGCTACCTCTGCTTGTCGCCCTCATTTTCCTCCAAGAGTAAACTCCTCCTGAAGAGCTAAATGACACGCTGAGTGACACTTGGACTGGATGTCAACTTACAGCCGGAGACACCATCCTCCTCAAGGTGAACTGTGATTATCACCTCAAGCCTTGAGAAGGTCTCCGGCTGCTTCTATTTTCTCTTTCCCAATATCTGCCCTCAACCAGCATCATTACCTTTCACGGTTTGTCTTGAGCAGCCTTCTTTCCCCGAGTCGCTTAAAATAATTACACGCAGAAGAATGTCTTGATTCTTGAATATCTAGAGCTCTGGACCTGTGTTCATAAATAATAATAGGTACCGATTGTGGAATATACTACCTATCAGACATCGTGCTGAGCATTTTACCTCAATTCAACCCGGCCAATAATCCTATTGGAAGTCTTTTTTTTTTTTTCCACCTTATTCGCCACGTTCATCGACATGCCCTACGTCACCAGCACCAACATGACCTCCCACCACGACAACCAGGGTCTCGTAGGCGTAAAAGTCTCAGGATATGAGTGACGGTCGACGTTCGAAGCCAGCAGCCAAGAAAATCTCAGGGCCGTTTCCTCCAAGATTGAGTCGCAGAGTCAGGTAAAGACTAGCAGTGAGTCCGAGAAGTCTAGACATGGGGCACGAGATTGAAGTTGGAGTTAACAATTTGAATGTTCTCTCTGCCCAAGGACAGGACCTTAAGCCAGTCACCAACCCACTCTCCTTCAGGCTTCTTTTAAATTGAAGGGATCTGGGGGGGCCTGGGTGGCTCAGTCCATTAAGCATGTCACTCTTGGTTTCAGCTCAGGTCGTGATTGCACGGTTTTGTGAATTTGAGCCTCGTGTCCAGCTCTGTGTGCACAGCGTGGAGCCTGCTTGGGATTTTCTGTCTCTCTCTCTCTCTCTCTCTCTCTCTCTCCCTTTCTCTCTGCCCCTCCCCGACTCGTCCTCTCTCTACCTCTCTCAAAGTAAATACATAAACTTAAAACAAATAAAGTAAACAAAGGCAATTTTATATTGACCTGTATGTTGGGAATATCCATAAATGAAAACAAAAGCTATTAAAGAATCCTGTTCTATTGTCAATGTAATTGTTACCCTCTCTTCCTATCCCCACGTGTCTCCGCAGGAGAGGTTGTGAAAGGAGTTGGGGAAGTCGGTCCACGGTAGTTACCAGCTATGCGTCGTGGTGCCCAACATAACCAGTGTTCCATGACTGGTGAGTAGAACTCATGACTGGTGAGTGAGACTGTCGCCCTACGCCAGCACTAACACATTTCACTCCTTCCATATTACTGGTCCTGACCCCTAGGAAAAGGCTATTAATACTCTATATTTCGAAAGTGAATGTAGGAACTCATCAAGGTAGAGGGACTGACAGACCATTTGATGCAGTACAGAGATGATCACAATTGTCTTATTGGGGGTGCTTTGTGACTCCATATTTGAAAAGCCCAAAGAGATTTTGAAACCTTTCTCCAGATCAAACAGTTCACAAAGTTAGCATCTCTCATCTGATATCAGGCCAACAATATTTTTGAAAATGAAAACAAGTTTTGGGGCACCTGGGTGGCTCAGTCAGTTAAGCGACCGACCTCGGCTGAGGTCATGATCTGGCGGTTTGTGAGTTCGGGCCCTGCGTCGGGCTCTGTGCAGACAGCTCAGAGCCTGGAGCCTGCTTCGGATTCTGTGTCTCCCCCTCTCTCTACCCCTCCCCTGCTCACGCTCTGTATCTCTCTGTCTCTCAATAATAAATAAATGTTAAAGAAAAAAAATTAAAAGAAAATGAAAACAAATTTTAAAAGCTAGCAATCGTACATGATTCAGGGCTTCAAACTGCAAGAGGTTTGCGTTTTAGACACAATGATTTTTTTTTCCTCTTGTTGCGTTGATAGGTTGCACGTGGAAGAAATACAAAAGAATTAACATACAAAAAAAAATATCTTTCTGGCCCAAAGTGGAAGCCGACTCAGCAGCACAGCTGTTATGAGGCAAGTCTGCCTCCATTCTGGGCTCGCCTGACCTCAGGCTTCTGTCTCTCCTCTGTCTGTTGGAAACATCTCGTTCTCCCAGGTGGATCATTTTCCTTTGAAGACCAATGCTCGGAAGAGGAATCTGGAAAGCCTCCTGCTATCTGCTTTTCTCTCTGCTCAGGACAAGACCACCCAGAGGTTTGCCTGGGGAAATGCTCCCCATTACTCTAATTCCTACGAAAAAACCCGTGATGTCAACTACAGCATAGTAAGTTTCTGGCAGCCTTTCATTATGTCACGAACACCCATTGCCTCCGCGGCCCCCAAAGGGACTCTTTTAAGACAGACAATGTTTGGGGCACCTGGGTGTCTCAGTTGGTTAAGTGTTGCACTCTTAACTTGGGCTCAGGTCATGATCTCACGGTTTGTGAGTTGGAGCCCCACATAGGGCTCTGCACCTGTGCCGTGGAATCTGCTTGAGATTCTTTGTCTCCTTCTCTCTGCCCCTTCGGCATTCTCTCTCTCTCTCTCTCTCTCTCTCTCAGTCTCTCTCAAAACTAAATAAATAAACTTAAAAATAAAAGTAAAAAATAAGACAGACAATGCTTACCTCTCCATCCAGAAACTTCTCTGGGAGGGAACTGCTCACAGTGGGCTTTTCTCAGTGTTCTACCCCTCTTATGTCGCCCTGCCTCTGATGCCCATGAGCTCTCCCCTTTTCCATCACCTAACTCTTTACCTGATTAAGCAGGACAATTCCAAACCAACTGAGAATCCAGATGCTTCTTTGCTCAGCAGGATTGTGTCTCTCTGTAGCTTGCGTGCTGACGACTGTTCCCCTCCCCCACCTGGGGTCCATGTTAGATCGGAAGGAAAGACTTCCACAATTTTCTCTTGGGGCTGTTTCAGTGAATTTCCAAGTTATGGGAGGACAAAGTCACAGTCTTTGCAAACCTGTATCCTATGAGGCGGCCATAACCCAGCCAACGGGGAGCTCACTCCCTCTGAAGCCCCTCCCCAGATGCACGTGTCCACACTGGAGTTTCCTCAGTGACTTTCAGGGCCGCTTCTTGACCCCTGTAGCTACCAGACTACCAAGTCTCCCCGCATTATTCTTTACCCAAACAAAACTTTGAAGAGAATCTGATAGAGGCCACCAGAGATTTGTGTCTTACCAAGACTACCCAAGGCATGCTATCATTATTGTGAGTGAGAACATCAAGGGAGAGAGAGGAGACTCTCTAGCTGTGAAAGAAAGAAAGAAAGAAAGAAAGAAAGAAAGAAAGAAAGAAAGAAAGAAAATGCTACTCCAGATACTCAACATACTTGAGAGTAGCCTCTCTGCTCTTCAAATGTATGGCTGGAGTTAAAACATCTTAAACAAATATTCAAATATACAGTCACTGTTCATCCAGGACCTCTAGAGCGCTAATGACGAGTCATATATGAAGGTTTTCCACCCTCAGAGGACACACTGACACAGAAAAAGTTGCTCTATCTGAGGGTCTATGAGCCCTCAGTGCATGTTCTATTCAAGGTCTCAGGGACAGTCCTCTGAACTGAGGACTCAGAGGGATGGCCCCTAGTCCCCTATTAAACAACTACATAAGATAAGATAGAACCAAAAGGGGCCGACTGAATTCAGAGCGTGAATTCCTATAGATCAGGGTTCCTCGACCTTGACACTATTGGCAATTTAGACTGGATAATTTTTTTGTGGTGGGGACTGTCCAATGCATCCTGGGATGTTTAGCAGCATTCCTGGGCTCTGTCTCCCGGGTGCCAGCATACCCCCTTCCAACTGCGACAACGAAAAATGTCTCTTGGCCTTATTCAACGTCCGCTATAGATCAAGGAAGATAAGGGTGAATTTTAAAGGAAGGGAAGGCTTCGGGCACCAGGGTGGCTCAGCTGCTTATGCATCTGACCCTGGATTTCAGCTCAAGTCATAATCTCGTCTGGTCAAGCCCCGCGTGGGGCTCCGTGCTGACAGCGTGGAGCCTGCTTGGGATTCTCCCTCTCCCTCTCTCTCTCTCTCTGCCCCTCCCCTGCTCATTCTCTCTCTCTCTCTCTCTCTCTCTCTCTCTCTCTCTTTCTCAAAATAATTAACCTTAAAAAGTAGAGCGAAGGCTCAATCTGTGGCAGAGAAGAAAAAGCACAAAGAAGGCAAGTTAGTCAGCAGGAACAAGGGTCCAAGCCTTCTTAGCGCCTGTGACATAACGCATGCCTCCTTAGTCTAGCATTCAAGGTGTTCCATGATTGACCCCAGCCTATCTGTTCACATACTTCAACTTCTATTTCTGCCTGTCCCCACAGTGCATATGCCAACCACACCCAATAAATCACTACCACAATATCACATCCCCCTTTTCCATGCAGCCATGTGATTAGTCACTCAGAGGCTTCCTTTCCTTCAAAAATGTCTTCTCTTGCCATTAGCTACTATGAAGGACTTTATCATCCTTTAAGACCAAGGCTGGGGCACCTGGGTGGCTCAGTCGGTTAAGCATCACCTTCGGCTCAGGTCGTGATCTCATGCTTCGTGAGTCCCAGACCTGCGTCGGGCTCTGTGCTATCAGCTTGGAGCCTGGAGCCTGCTTCGGATTGTGTCTCCCTCTCTCTCTGCCCTTCTCCCGCTCACACTCTGTCTCTCTCAAAAATAAATACAACATTAAAAAAAAAAAATCGAGGCTGAACTCAGAGAGTGATTCCTGCATGAAGCTTTGCACAATCCCCAAGCCCTTGTTTTCTTCTCCGCTTGCTATGTTGGTCCCGACCACCTGTCTATCTTCCCAAACGAGCTCCTGAGCTGGAGCGATGTCTCCTGTTCATCCTGGAAACCCGGGACGTGACATTCTGCTCTGCAAAGAACATGCCTAACATGAGTATTCTTGGAAAGACAGTGTGGTAGAGGTAACTACGGTTCCAAAGAACTCAGTTGTCCGTGTAACTAAAAAAGCATCCACTCATTCAACAGATATGTATTGAGCAATTATTGTGTGCTGGCATTGTGCCAGCAGTGGTGGCTCGGACAGTGGTCCAGATATTGGTTATTGCCATTCTGGTGCCTTCAGTCTATGTGGGGAAGGAGCAGTTAATAAATACTTCTAAAAAAGTTTTTTTTTTAATGTTTATTTATTTTTGAGAGAGAGAGTGCGAGCAGGGGAGGGGCAGAGAGAGAGGGAGACACAGAATCCGAAGCAGGCTCCATTCTGAGCTGTCAGCACAGAGCCCGACGTGGGGCTCAAACTCACAAACTGCGAGATCATGACCTGAGTCAGAATCGGATGCTTAACCGCCTGAGCCACCCAGGCAACCCAGATAATAAATAATTTTAATATTATTTTTATGTCGTGATAAGCGCAATAATAACACGGTAGCCATTGTGATCAATAAAGGGTGACAGGAGTGGAGCTAGGCTGAGCATGATGGTCCAGAGAAGTCTCTTTGAGAAGGTTAACTTTTGAGTTGAGTCCAAAGAGGTAAAAAGAATTTAGCTATGTTAAGCATTGGGCTAATAACATTGCAGAGAAGGGGAAAGGAAGTGAGAAGTCCACGTGGTGGCAAATGGCTCACCTTAATTAAAAAAGAGAAAAGAGGCCACTGTCTTAGAGTAGGTGAATGATGGGAATTAAGGTAGGAAATGAGATTGGATATAAATAATTTTAAATAGTAGCAGAAGGGGAACGAGTTAGCAGCCCCAACCACATACACACACAAGTGCACGTGCACACATACACACACACACACACACACACACACACACACACAGATATACATATAACTGATATATATATATGAGAGATATATATGTAGCTGATATATATATATGTGATATATATGGATCTATAGATATTTTATACAATAAAAATCAGAATCATTAAACCTCTGGAAATAATAATATTACAAGTTTTAGCATTCAGGCTTGTAACATACATCAGATAAATATATCTGATATATATATATAAGATATATATCTATAGATATCTATATTATATAAAGAGTCTATTACTATTTAACTCTATATATTATATAACTCTATATTATATTATATAGCTCTGTAGATATACATAGATATATGTAATCAAAATACATATACAGAGATATAATATATATCTCTATATTAATATATTAATATATTATATATTATAATAATTATATATTATAATAATTATATATATTATAATAATTATATATTATAATAATTATATATATAATATATATTATATAATAATATATATAATATATATATTATTATATATAATAATATATATTATAATAATTATATATATAATAATAATTATATATTATATATAAATTATATATAATATAATATATTATATATTATATATTAATATATAGAGATATAATATATATTAATATATATAATATCTCTATATATTAATATATAAATCTCTATATATTAATATAGAGATATATGAGATATATATAATATATATATAAGATATAAGATAATATAATATAAGATATATATAATATCTATATATTAATATATAACGCAAATCATAATCTTTAGACTTCTGAAAAGAATAATTACAGGTTGCAGTATTCCGGCTTGCAAATTACCTTATTGAATTTCAAGATACCCCTAAAAGATGGAGATTATGATTTCCCTTTTCTTTCAATGAGGAGATCAACCTGAACATGAAAGCGAAGTAATTTCCCCAAGATCGCACAATTAATGAGCGACAGAGCCAATGTCAAATCCACATTTGCTCCCACCCACTGTGTTCTTAAAAGTTACTTTAACAAAAATAACAAGTGGGTTCTTTTCCTTCCCGGACATTGTCGTTTCCTTGTGGTTTTAGCAGAGCTGAGGGCTACACGAAAAATAAATAAATAAAGGAGCACAGCTGACCGTGAATTGCCAAGGAGATTCATAGGTGAATTACAGATTCATGCGTTTGCAGTAATTTCAACTTAGGCTCTTGATCACAAACATCATAATGTAGAAGAGTGCTATTACCTGCAATATCAACTTCCTTTTCCACGGTCGTGGAAGACAGACGCCTTGGTGCAAATGGGGCGGAATGTGGGAATATGTATACGCCCATGCGAGAAATTAGGGACTCACTAACACCTTCAATGGTGACCCTTTGGAAATGTCTAGCACAGTGACAGGACCAGTGGCAAAAAGGAAAATCCCGCCCCGATAATGGAAGCAGGAAATGAAGAAAGACTGGTCACATGCCATGCCCTGTAAATGCTTAACATAAATCCTGTTACATTGCTAAGGAGTGACTGCTAAAGAGATCCTTCTCACGGCGCTCAAAGATCGGAGCTCAAGTTTCCATAAATGAGAGATGGCCTCGTGTGGTTTAGATATATTTGTATTCCCGAAGTCGTCTCAAAATATATTCTGCCTCGCGTTAGCAGCCCTAAGCCCTGGCTGGAATCTCACACCAAGGGTTGGCAACCTATTGATTGCTTGCTGGGATGTCCTCCCCAGATTTTTCTTCTAGAACGAATTTAGAGGGCCGCGCCAAATATCAGCTGCGTCCTCACGAACTGTACTGCTGAATCGGAGCGAGCTGATGGGGGCTGCTGGCTCTCCTCTATGTGGTGGTCTCTTCAGTGGGGCGTTGGATTACATCACCCAGCGGCCACCAGCTCTTCCTTTGGCCTCAGCAAACGTGGCAGTGGTGCCGTTTTTTTCCTACCCAGCAGGCCCCACTAGCGTCTCTTTGGCTGCTGGGGCGGAATCCCGGGAGTCAGGGGGTGTGGGGCCCAAATTGATAACTGTGTCCATTGACTTTCCGTTCCCAATTGCACCTCTTTCATTATGTTGGGCAGCTTTGTCCCAGAGAAGGAGATTATGCGGTGGACAGCAGAGGAGAAGGAACTTCAGAAAGATAGAGCGCACAAAAAAGTGTGACAAATTGCCATGACAGGGCTGGGATGGTCGCTTGTGATGGAGTGAAATTAAATCCCCCACCAAACAATACCGCTTTATTCTGTGTCTATGGGGACCCTTGTTGAGCCTAGATTGAGAGAGAAAGTCAGAAGAGGATAAGAAAGATGCACTCACACCGTCAAAAAGGATATTTTTTTCCACAGCCCTCGGACTTACTTTCTTCCACAAAACGGCCATATAACACACATCTGGAGAGGTGGTAAATGTATTAATATGTAAGAGAGTTGGGCCACTCTGTCGCTCACTAATCCTTAGACTAATAACCCAAGGTTTAAGATGCAAAACCGAGTCCCTTCTCACACTTACTCTCTCGGTTCACACAATTTCTAAGGATCTGTCTTAGAACCCTCGTTCTGGACAAAAATCCGCCTCCGTGACTTAGGCCTTTGTTTCTCGACGCATGTCACGCGTTCCATTCACCCACCACCCACTCTCTTAGGGTTTATTCCTGGACCCTAAGGAGAATCGTTCGTTCCTGTTTCTATCCGCCACCGATGTCTGGTAATGTAGATCGGAGACAGAAATTCCTGGGTGCGTGGTCACGAATCCCACCTTTGGTAACTGCCTTGGCTCGCTTCACAAAAGCAACGGAGCTCTCCATCCAGTGATGGGCAGGGAGGTACGTGGCAAGTTCACCGCGGGGACCCTGTTGACCCTTTAATGTCAGGAAGGGGTGAGTTAAGGTGATTGAGTGTTGGACATGTCTCATCTTTATAGTGCCGTCTTTCTTCTGGTAAAATCCACACCATCTAAAAATCTCCCCCTTTAATCCTTTTAAAGTCCAGTGGCTTTTAGTTCATAGTGCTGTGCAACCTCCACCACTATATAATTCCAGAACATTCTTATCACCCCAAAAAGAAACCCATCGAGCACTCCCCATTTTCTTCTCCCCGCCCCCCCCCCCACCCCAACCAGGGGCCCTGATGACGGCTAATCTGCTTTCTGTCTTTATGGTGATGCCTACTCTAGACATTTCTAGAAAAAGAATCACACAATATGTTTTCCTTCGTGTCCGGTTTCTCTCATTTAGAATAATGTTCTCAAGGTTGATCTACGTTGTGGCATGTATCACAGTCCCATTCCTTTTTTCGGGCTGAATAATATTCCGTTGTATGTGTGTGCCGTATTCTGTCTCTCTGTCCATCAGTTCTTGGACGTGTGGTTGTTTCCATTTTTTTTTGGCTGCTATGAATTATCTGCTTGAACATTCGTGTCCCAATTTTTGTTTAACATACATTTTCACTTTTTGGACATATACACCAAGGAGTGGGATTGCTGGGTCACGCATGGGGTGATTCTATGTTGAAATTTTCGAGAAACTGCCAAATTGCTTCCACAGTGGCTGCAACATTTTATATGTCCACCAGCGTTCCAGTTCCTCTAGACCCTTGCCTGCTCTAGTTATCTTCTTGTTTTTTGTTTTTTTTTAATAGCCATCCCTAGGGGCACCTGGGTGGCTCAGTTGGTTAAGTGTCTGACTTCAGCTCAGGCCATGGTCTCACAGTTCACAAGTTCAAGCCCCACATAGCCCACTTTGTCAGCACTTAGCCCACTTTGGAAACTGTGTTCCCCTCTCTCTCTCTGCACCTACTCCCCACAAAAAAAGAAATAAACATTTAAAAAAAAAAAACCCATCCTAGTCGGTACCAGGCACTATCTTCTTACAGTTACAATTTGTACTTCCCTAATGACTAGTCACATTGAGTGTCCTTTTCTATGCTTGTGGGGCATTTGTTTACCTTTTTGGAGAAATGTCTTTTCGAGTCATCCGCTCATTTTAAAGATTGAGTTGTCTTTTTATTGCTGAGTTAATGCATTTTGACGGAACAGTGATAAACACTCCAGAAGACCAACACTGTAGGACAGAAGTAGCCAGGAGCACGAATGAGACTGTTTTCACTGTGAGTCATGGCACACTAACCTGGATGGAGTCCTTGCTCTGTCCTCCAGAGGCTAGATGAGCCTTAGTCCGGTTCTTATCATCCCTAAGTCTTACAATATGACCAATATGCGCATCAAGTGAGATTATGTTCATACAGCTAATGGTACCATGGCTGATATAGAACAGTCAAGTGCACGTTGACGTCTGGCTTGCATATTCAACCTGTCATTACAGCTGGCACCATGGAAAGAAAAGGAACTGGAGAATTCCGGGCTAAGCACACGGCAACCCCGAGACTAAGACCAACGCATTCTGGATAGAATGACTGTTTGTGCCCAGCTACCCAGTGGAGGATTCACCCCACTGCCCTATGTTACCAGGAAGCAGCAGCAAGCATGAACTCACTCGAAAACAAACAAGCAAACAAACAAACACTAAACTTGGTGTGGGATTTTTGGCGGGGATCGGGGAGGGGGGGGGAGCGTTTTAACCCAAAGTTGTTGGCTTTTGCTATTCCGTAATTCAAGCGGGTCACGTGATAAATATGTCCTGAGCATCCACGCTACGCTAGCGGCATAGAGATAAAGAAAATATACCCTGGAGGAGAAATGGGGACGAGGTAAAAAAATGCAAAGATGAGGGGCACCTGGGTGGCTCAGTCGGTTGAGCGCCGACTTCGGCTCAGGTCACGATCTCGCGGTCCGTGAGTTCGAGCCCCGCATCGGGCCCCTGGGCTGACAGCTCAGAGCCTGGAGCCTGTTTCAGATTCTGTGTCTCCCTCTCTCTGACCCTCCCCCATTCATGCTCTGTCTCTCTCTGTCTCAAAAATAAATAAACGTTTAAAAAAAAAAATGCAAAGATGAGCGCGTGTATCGCTGCCCGTGACTTTTAATGGTCATTAATGAAGAAATCTTTCAGTAAAGAAATGCTAGATTGATGATGTCAACCCATATCTAAATATGTGAAACAAACAGCTGCAGAAAACAATCTTTTGATCATCGTCTTCGTGAGCAATTGCCAGTTTTGCTTTGGATCTGTGGCTTAGAAAACATATGGTGTTTTAACTCTGTTTGTGTATCATAAAAGAAGTATCAAGGCGTTATTAATGGGGACGCCCGGGTGGCTCAGTGGGTTAAGCGTCCGACTTGGGCTCAGGTCACGATGGCGCGGTTCGCGGTTTCGATCCTTGCGTCGGGCTCTGTACTGACAGCTCAGAGTCTGGAGCCTGCTTCACGATTCTGTGTCTCCCTCTCTCTCTGCCCCTCCCCTGCTCATGCTCTGTCTTTCTGTCTCTCTATATATAAAGTCAATAAACATTAAAAAATTTTTTAAAAGATACTATGATTGCTCTTTGGTTTTTGGATTTGATCCTTCTATTTTCTTGATTTAAAGACTATAAAATAAATGATAAAGAAAAACATGTAACCTCCCAATTTGGAAACAACATCAACCACTGTTTAATTTATTTAGAGGGATAGGTTGGTCCAAGGAGCATAAGAAAATGCCAAGGTAAAAAGAGTCAATCTATGAGCATATGAGCTGTGTTCAATAAAAGTTTAGAGTATCTCTGATCTGGTTTTGGTCTTTTCTTTTAGATCTCCAAGTTAAATTCTGGGAAAACGTGGCATGCAAATTGTTGTCAGCAATTGCTCTGGGGACTTAAATACTGGAACAAGGGTGCTGTGTTTTTAGTATTTTTAGTGCGTTCCGCATTTATCGTTAGGATATCTGTATGTACAAAATACTGTGGGCCCTGTTCCCACCATCCATTCCCCAACATGCACACATAGGGAAAGTGGAAAGTGAGTTCAACTTGTTTGGATAAACAGCTAGCCAGCCACCAAGGGGCCACACCACCGCATCATAACATAGACTATTTCTGTTTCCCGAGATTCACCCTCCCCAGTTCTTATGGATATTGTCACTATTATTATCGTATGTTTGGCGCATTTGAATGAGACAGTGGTTCAAGCTGAGAAAATTTTTATGGACCAATTCCCCCACTGTTTTCCCCTCCTCGATTTCCTCTTCCCCTCCCCGTGCACAGCCCGGCTTCAGTTGCCTTGGCCAGACTTTAAAAACATTTCAGACTTAAAAGGTTAAGATCTAAGGGCTGCTGATTTTATCTGGGCTTTTAACTAACACAGGCAGGTGGATTAGAGATATGTGTACAATCCCTACTCTAGACACTTGGGTAAATATGCTTAAGTGCAGGGGCAGCCGAAGAAGCAATCCGATGTTATTGTCCTATTAATTCCAAAGTGGAGATTAAAGAAATCAGTAGTGTAAATATCAAAAAGGATTTCCACTTACATATAAGAACGTACTCAGGCAGACTGGTTGTTCCAAATTACATGAAGGCTTTTGCCTTTAAGAAAAGTGTGCATTTGTTTTGCTTGAAATTTGCATATTTTTTGGTCTCTCTTTGTCCGCACAAAGGGTGCTAACCCACCAAGAATTCCGTTCACATGGTAGTAATTTGGGCTGCTTATGGTTTCCATGTAGTTTTACCACAATAAAAGATATATGTGCCAGAGTTGTGATGTAGAGTCTAACTTTTTTTTTTTTTTTGGTCTCTCTTTATGTAACATTTCCTAGAAATGCCAAAATACAGGGTGAGGGAGGCTGCGTATCGAGTTCAGAGCATTTCTAACTTTAGACAGTATAAAATCCCCACCTAGTTTGGCAGATTTTTTTTTTCCCTCAGAGTTTCACAAGCCACCCTTGTGCCACCGCAAATGAAGGCTATCTGACGGCTGGAGAAGTTAAATACGAATCCAGCGAGTTTTCCAGCCCGTGCAGGCAAGCTAGGATAGGTGCTCCAAAGCTGTGCTTTGGGGAGGGAAACGCCAATTAAATTGCAGGTGTCCCAGTTTCAACAAAAGTCATCAAGGATCGCCATTAGCTTTTATTATACTATATGTGCATTAAAAAAAAAAAATGCATAGGCTTACGCGGTTTTTTAATCCATCCAGCAGCACGGCCAAGGATGTAGCGAAAGAGTCACAGAATTTTCAGAAATTGGAAGAAGAGGTGACTTTTCCACCCTGCTTTTTGAGACCCCCGTTGCAGATCTCAGGTCATCTTGAGCTGATGCACCCTTGCACGCGGAATAGTCCTATGGAACCCACGACTACTGCATAACTCTCTTTGGAGTGATTATGCCAAACAGAAGACAGAGAAACACAACACACCGTCAAAAAGGCTACGCACGATGCTCTTGGACATCGCTGTGAAATACCCAAACAACCAGCCAGTTCTAACAAGACACCTGGCCAATCCAGTGAAACAGATGCGTTAAACCTATTTTGGCGTGAGTGAGAGCAAAGATCAGAGACCATGCAAAAGAGGAAGGCCAAGCATCTGACCCACATTCATCTAAAGCGAGGGAATTGGGAGGAAGGAAAAGAGGGAGTGGCTGCCCTTCAGGAAGAAGCTTGTAGACGTCTTCCCCCTGTCGAAACTGTTACTTCTAGTTAGAGTTCAAGGTGGATGGCCATGGTCACTGGTGCTCCTTTTAATCCAAAAGGCTGCCCTTTATTTTATTAAATGTCTTTAAGTTTATTTATTTTGAGGGACTCAGAGAGCACAAATTGGGGAGGGGCAGAGAGACAGAGAGAGGGAGGGAGAGAATCCCAAGCAGGCTCAGCACCGTCAGGGCAGACCGTGAGATCACGACATGGGCGGAAATCAAAGAGTCGGATGCCTATCCGACTGGGGCACCCAGGTGCTCCAAAAGGCTGCCCATTTTGCTCTGATGTGATCATTGCTTCACATTTTGGCATGAGTAACTTCCAGACAATTAGCTTGCAGAACAACCCATTGGGATGGACAGCATTGGAGAGACAAGGAAGTTTAGCTTAGGGGTCAGAGGTGGGAGGATGTTAACTTGAGGGAACACTCCTTCAGGAAACGGGAGGCGTGGGGGCCGAGCAACGATACAGGGTTTGCATGCCTCAAGTGTCTCAAGGGGACAACGGTGGGCAGCCAGGGAGGTGGGAAAAATGCCTCGGGCTACCTCCCTCTACACTGAAATTCTGCCCAGGATTTGGTTCCATCGAAACTCATCTACCGTTCTGCTGATTAAAGCATCCATTCTTGTAATTAAAGAGTTTGCAACAAATATTAAAAACGTGATCAACATGTTAACAGTTTTGTAAGATTATTTATTTATGGAGAGAGACAGAGAGAGAGAGAGAGAGAGAGAGCACAACGGGAGAGGGGCAGAGGTGGGGTAGGAGCAAGTTTCCCAAGCAGGCTCCGAGTCGTCAGCACAGAGCCTGAGGCAGGGCTCCAACTCACGAATGGTGAGCCCATGACCTGAGCCAAAATCAAGGGTCAGACCCCAACCGACTGAGGCACCCAGGCGTCCCGGCATATTAACATTTTAATTTTCAAATGTTCGCATGGAATTTAGCACATAGAGTCATAAGTTCAACCCAACTCCGGGCCACTAACCTGTCAAGGCACTTGACAAATGTCCGACCCTGGCACGTGAAGATGTTTTTCTCTGATTCTTCTAGTATTGGGCATGGGGTAGGCTGCACGTAACTCGGCTGGGAGTTACATGCATGTAACTCCTCTGAAAAGGAGGAAAGGTGGGGCGCCTGGGTGGCTCAGTTGGTCGAGTGACCGACTTTGGCTCAGGTCATGATCTCACAGTTCGTGAGTTCAAGCCCTGTATCGGGCTCTGTGTTGACAGCTCAGGGCCTGGAGTCTGCTTTGCATTCTGTGTCTCTCTCCCTCTCTACCCCTCCCCTGCTCACGCTCTGCACCTCTCTGTCTCTCAGTAATAAATAAACGTTTAAATAAAATTAAATAAAACGGAGAAAAGGTAGGTACACCTCAAAAAGATTCCCCTGAAACACTCAGGTCACGTGTAGCCTTTAGCACTCTTGTCACCGATGTGGCAAATTTGTGTTGAATCTGGGGAAACTCTGAGGAAGTCAAGTGCCCGGCTCTTACCCTCTGCATCTGGAAAGATGAGACCCATTCTCACCCTTACAAGAGTAACAGAAAAAAAAGTATCAATGAAAAAAATAGAGCTGAAAATGTTCTTGGTTTAATATCAGACCCTAAAAAGCACAATGTTATTTATATTTTCTTCAGAGGCATGTTTTCTTTTTTTAAAACTTAAAACAATTTAGTAGGCTTGTTTTCATATCGAAGCAGAAAATAAATGTAGGTATGTCTTTCGGAGCCCAAAACTTAGAAATTAATTAAAAACACAAAATGCATTATGTGACTCTCTTATTCTTGTGCAGTTATCTGAGTCCTTTTATGGAAAGCTGTGTTCAGAAGCCTAATTGAGATCTACTCATGAACACTCGTTCACAAAATCTGGGATAAAAATCAATAAATAATGTGATTTCAATGATGGTGACTGTTCTTTGGTACTTTCTCTGATCCTCGGATACGGGAAGAAAAATCAAATAATGAAAACAGAAGTGTAGAACTCTTAGGCTGTTTTGGGGTGAGTGTCTGGAATGGGGAAGGGTAGGGGAAGAATGGTAAAGTCAGTCTTTGTGACAAATGATTAACAGTTCAAAGTCCTGATGGCTTTTCTATGAAGAACAGACCCAGGAGGTACAGTATGAAACAAAACAGATCTCCTCAATTAGCTTGTCCACACTCTCTTTGGGGTTCTGAAGGAGTACGCTCTCAAGGTCAAAGGCTGCTTCAAGCCCCAAGCTCTCAGCGCACCCCCACACATTTGGGTGTCTCTGGTTTCCAGAATCCCCACGCCTGGATTCTGTTGGGCAATTGCAACTTTCTAACCAGCAAGCAAAGGCTTTGTTACAAAAAGAAAGGACGTGTGTGGGCAATGCCACCTCGCTGAAAGTCATGTGACCCTTGGGCGACTCTTCTGACCTTTCGCAGCCTCCGTTTTGACATCTGTAAAATGGAAACAATATCTCCCTCGAGGCTGAGGTTTGCTTATGAAACGTAGTGAAACCTGTGAGGGTCTGTCTGTATGGACTGAAGTGTTACTATTCTAGGTTTCTCTCTCTGCTCTGTTTAGTTCACATGTGTCCACACCTCGACAAAAAACTCAGGACATATGTTTTGTCTATCACAAAGGCTCACTTGTGGATTCAGTTCCACAGTCGTCCATGTTGAATTCTTCCCCTTGTCTGCTTTTCAGTCATACCGGGAGCTTCGACGGCCGAACCAGTTCCAAAGAATTCAGTGAACAAAGAGAAGACAACCTTACAAAAATGAAAGAAGTACACGGGTCAGCACAAATCTCAAAACCAAACCTGAGCTCACCAGCTTCTCTGGAATCCAACTCAAACTCGGTGAAAACACGGAGCATTCCTGGAAAACAGGGGTCAGCCCCAAAGGTGCACGCCCTTTGTGCAGAAACCAAGCAAACTCCAGCATCCAAGTTAGCTCGAAATCAAAATCAATTGACAGATAAGGAAGCTGGTCCAAAAATAAGGGACCGCAGAAAAGCAAACAAAGAATCTTCCCCGTGCACCTGCTGGAGACGCTGTGTTGCAGCCTCCCCACTTCGACCCTAACCTATATTTGATATGGTGTTGTTGCAGCTGTGGGACCGGAGTGGTTTATTTAAGTGGCTCCAAATGCCTGTCAGTGTGGCAACCAGCTGAACACATAAAACAGGCTCTCCAAACCCTTTATGGCCCAGGGTCAGAGTAAATGGAATAATAAAATCCAAATGCTTTTGTCTCATTTTCCATCACCCAACCCTTGTGCATAAATCTGCAGTTCCGCCGTGACCTTCGTGTTCCGTGCGGGATGAGGCCGCGGTTTGGAGATACATTTGGTCTGCATCTTGGGTCTTTAAAAGCTTTTTCCAATTAATTTTAACTGGCTTCCATAAGGATCAAGCACAGCGTCCTCCCTCCTGCCACCCTTCTCTCCTACCTTTTTAACCAGCCGAGTGACAGAATGTTCTAGAGTAATACAACAGGTATCAACCCGATGATGTTTGGAATCACCAGAGAGAAGGCATGATTCCAGGTCCCAGAACGTCGGAGAGAAACAAACTGTCCTTGTTTCCAAAGCACGGAGACAGACTTGCCCTCGATTTGGCCGCCTTCCCTCCAGTCACCGAGCCTCTCGACCCAAAGTGGGAACAATGGTGCAAAATCCTGAGACCACGCTGATTGGAATTCTGGCAGTCAGAGCCTTTGTCCTTGGAGTCCACTGAGGGAGCCTCCCGTCTGATTCTCTGTGTGGCGGGGAGATCTGGAAGCATGGCGTTAGAAAAGCCACTCGGCCTGATAGGCTTGTCCCCGGAGTGCTCCCCTGAGTGCTCCAGAACTCAGAGAAGAAGAAGGCACGAGTCGCAGGTGACCTGTTGCCAAGCACAGAGCGATGCAAGAAGAAACTGTGACCCGTGGGACCTCTTCCTGCCATCCACTTCCCTGGCTTCTGGAGTGGAGGAAAAAGCAAACCGCCCCAGAAGCAAACAACAGGAGACTCGTTTATTGTCATTCACCAGAGAAGTTCGGTTTCATGCTGCACGCTGATTTCGTGTGTCGTTTCTTTGCGCTCGCCGCGACAAGGGGGGCAGACCTGAATAAGACCCAGTTCCAGTTTTCCAAGTGTTCCGTCTTCGGGGGAAAGGTGGCGAGCCCACACACAAGAGTCACCTTGAGAAGTGTCCCAGTATCAGGGGAGGGAAGGATTTACATAAGAACTTTGAATCCTTTGCTCTTGTTGGAATATAATCGCGTCCCCACCCCCGGGACAGTGACCCCTCATCCCAGCATATTGAACGCTTTCCACCCCCGTGCTGCCTGTCTTCTGCCCCTTTTGTTCCCTCTTTTCAAATTGGTATTCCCCTTTCTTTGGTTTGTCCCTGCTTTTTTCTCTATTATTTTGTCTCTAGAAAATCCAAGGAATTTACAAAGAGGGGAAACCTTAATACTAAATCTGAAGATACATTTATCTAAACATTCGATCGTGTTTCGTAAACCTCCAGGAAGGAGACGGGATGTTCCTTGGTCTTGACATCTGTCATTTTGTAGGACTAAATGAAAACTGTGGAAGCCGGTCCTGAGTGAGGGACGCATTGTCCAAAGCCATAAAATCAGGTTAGTGGAAGGGCTGAGTGACCATGGATCCAACTTTCTCTCTGAACTGCCACTGTGTTAAGTGCTTTTAAATGGGACTCTGTTAACTGCCAACCTTTCTGTGCAAGAACTTTCCTGCCAGTGAGCGGTGCGTGTGGGTCATCACATTTGATCACTTCCCATTCCACACTTAACTAACCTGGAATCAGCTAAACTTCAGGCAGAAAGAATATACTTGAAGTTGATATTTCCATTGTTACAAGGTTTGACTAACTAAAGAAAAAAGAAAATTGGACTCACGCCTGGGAAAACGGGTCCCCTGAATCGAGTCAACATTACCTAAGTGTGAATTAAGGATCTAGACTGCTGGGATTTCAGGTATAAAACATGAATGCCAGAAAAAAAGATTTCAACATATTTTTTTTCATTGACTAAAGGTCTTAGTCTTATGTAAATCAGCCCTGAAATTACTTAAGAAGGTCGTCTTTCAAAGGAACACTGTGGTCTCACTGAAATTACAGGGCCATGCATGATAATGGAAAGTCATGGATCAAAAGGGGCATCCTATGTGGGTGTACACCCACAAAAGAATGGAAGAGTGGAATTCTGTAGTCCTTAAATATCATCCATATTTACCCACTGAATCTTCTCCATTCAAGCTTATCATGGACAATTCCACTGGAAAGAGACTTAAGGTGTTCTAGGAAACCACTAAATTTTGTTCACTGTTTTTACCCTTAAAAACATATTTTTGCTTCCTTCTTTTTTCGTTTGACTAGCTCGTGTTTTCAAAAAATCTGTATTATACTGTCCAAACACATCTCTGTGGGACTTTAAACTGGCCATGTGGGATTATAGAAAGAGCATGAAGTTTCAATGAAAATACTTCCAGGTGTAAAACGTACCTGAGCAAAGCTGAACAGATGACTTAAGCTCTCTGGCCATCAGTTTCTTCATCTATAAAATGTGGACAGTAAAACATACCTTGCAAGGTTGTCAATAAGGATTAAGTGGAATAGCATAAGTTATGGATGGTGACATACATAATGGGTATATGGTAACATATATCCCCTTGATCGATCTCTCTCTCTCTCTCTCTCTCTTTCACACACACACACACACACACACACACACACACACACACACTATACTAATGTGTGATTCTACTCTTCTCTTTTTCAAGTGACACCCAACAAACTATTGGTAGGCATGGGCTATTTTACCAGGTTAACACCCCCAGTGGCTTTGACTATATCTAGTAGTCTCTCAAAACTCCACTTCTCCTCTGGGTGGTTCTCCCAATTTTCTAATATCCTTCTCAAGGAGGTAGACATAATTTTTTCAGATGGCGGTTAACTAACCCAGAGAAAAGGGATATTTAAGAGGATTTTTGCAGCCTAAAAATACATTAAAGTCTGGTAGCTTATTCTGTCCAGGAGGACCATGGCCCAGCTGCAACTTAAGGCAGTCAAAAGGACAGGCAATCCGATGCTCTCCCTTGGTCATCAGTTGGCTTGGCCAGAGTCAACTGGCCACTGGCCACATTACCCAGTGATAAGCCCGAGTCCTTATCATTTCCGAATCTGAACCAACCATACACTGTGGCCCCTACTTACTTACTCTGGCACATATATCTGCTGGCTTAAAACGACTGTCTGACCTCCAATTTTTTTTACACGTAAAGTAGGAATCTTTAGATAAGCTTTTGAAAAGTGAAAGACATCCATAACAAATGACCCCAGTTTCTCCAAAGTCAAACACAGACTTTGGAAACAGGAAACAAAAGTTTTGCTGAAACCTTGCCTAAAAGTTTGGCTTGTTTTTCAGCCTAGAAATCATGATGTGCTCTTCACGTATGGAGATAATTGTACGTTGTGTTGACTGATCCAGGCAGAGAGTCTGTGAAAGTATAGATCCCTTTTGGGCTACAACTCTACACTTGTTAACTGACTGCTTATATTCCAATTCATTGGCAAGAGTATTCCGAAGGATGAAGCTATTTAAGGAAAGAGCTCACTTCCCTGGAGAGACTGGATAACCCAGTGTGAAGTCAAAATAGTAACACAATCTAAATCAAGCCAAATAGGAGTCAAAGCAGCCATGTCAATCCTACCAGGGCTTCGGATTTGGGGCCACCACAGATAATGCAAAGAGCTTGGCGACTCTACACCGGAATCGTAATGCAAGTTTTCCAACGGGAAGAACTTTCTGGATCAGAGCTAATGAATGACTCTCACTGCTAACTCACAGCAGTGAGATTGACCGTCATCATCTCCAATCTTTCCTCTACGATTTCCCAGTCTCGTCAATGTGTTTCTCCTCTCGGCCACCTGTGCACCTGCCGCTATGATCACGCAGGAAATCTCATTGCCTGCTTACTTCTCTTCTGCACCAGACTCAGAGCTCTGAAAAGAACTGAGCCCACAGCTACAGCTGATTTGTTACTGCCTCCCACAGGGTCTGAACCTTAGCAGGCATCAAGTAAATGTTGAATATATATATATATTTTTTTAGGTGAATGAATATTCCTGAACTCAGAGGTAGGAAAAAAAAAAACAGAGAGCTTACCCATTTCTCATCCTTTGGATGTGAGCTTCCAAAGTTGAATGCTTTGGTTGTGCACGTAGCTCAATGCTGATCACAGGAGCTCAACAAATATCCAGTTAGGCTCCTGGGATGATAAAAAGGACAGACAGAATGAAATGCACTGAGGCGGGGTCAGTGGAATGCTGTGTAACACCTTTTGAGGAATGGTTGGCAGCTGGGATATATGGCAGGGAGACGATGTTTGCAATAAACTGGTTACCCCACCATCGGTGACTCAGTGGAGTAAAGGCATTTATATCCAGAGCCCAAGGATGCAGACCTCAAAATATTGGGAGGAGCACTGGGTGTTGTATGGAAACCAATTTGACAATAAATTTCAGATTAAAAAAAAAAAAAAAAGATGGGAGAAAAAAAAGAAAACAAAAACAGACCAGTGAGGCAAAGCAAGTGAGAATTTTGGGTGCAGACAGACATGATTCCAATCCAACTTCATTACTCTAGCACATTACATGTATCTGTGCGTTTCACCTCCCTCATACTCAAGGGATGGGGGAGGTCTCCGTAAACTCGTAACAGTAAGATGTATTTTCCAAGGCTGTAAAGGAAAGAATGAGATAAGGTAGGTAAGTAATGAGCTTGACAGGAAGAAGGGCTTTCATATTATTACTGTTTTTAAGGGAAGCTTGGATAATTTATGCAGGCAAGTACGACACAGGCAATCGAAATCCGCATAACAGAGACAGACAAAATGCCACCTGCAGTCGTGAAGGACAATTGAATAGGTGCTTGATAAATCAAAGTCTTTCATAAATCCCTCCTAGGAAGTCATAAAGATTTTTTTATGTGGTGAAATCATAATGTTTTCTAAAGAAACCAACTACAGTGTTAAACCCTGAACTCCTCAGTCCCATGTTGAGACACCGGATCTTGAGAAACGTCGAGAAGAAACAACATGGGATCATTTTTGTTAGTGTCTGAATCACTGATATCCAAATAATAAAATATCTGAATTGTTATATTTGTTACATCTAAGATAGTTTCAATGTTGAGATACACTATGATTTAAGAGGCTAAACAGATTATAAAATTTAAGAATACGGAGTAAGAAAAGAAACGTGAAACATTTCATAACTAGAGTAGTTGAAAACCAACCATGACTTTGGGCGCACGTGTGTGTGTGCACGTGAGCACACGTACGTGTGTTTCTGAGGTGGGGTTCAGACATAGTTAGCAACTTTTCAGCAATCCTGACCTGTGTGGTAATCATCACTTTTCTCCAGAGTGAGCATGACACCTTTTTCAAGCTTCCTGCCTTGCCTTCCAAAAGCCACATGTCTCGTGAGGCCCTGAGAGCAAGAGCCTTCGTAGCCTTCTAGAGCGGCAGCTGGAATGCAATCCTGATACTCTAATTCTGGGACTACATCTAGAGTTGCGACATTTATGTTGATACTAACAGATTTAGAGAGAGAAGACAAAAACGCTTCTACGTGGGTTACTCTGGGAAGGGATGATGGTATGGGACAATGACATCATATGGAGCATTTGCACTAAAACTAAAATATTGTGGTTCCAACACCTAGTTTTGTGTGAAGCACAAAAATGTTTCGGGAACGGAAACCTCAAGGTGACCGTTCACTCTCAGTTCTGGGTGTGAGTGTGTGTGCGCACACGTGCGTGTGTGGGTACATTCTCCTTTGCCCATTTATTGACATTCATGGGTTTCAAACTGCAACGATGCAGATCCAGCAGTCCCTTCAGACTGTAACATTTTTACCTCCTTTTGCCTCTCGTCTTATTTTACACATTTAGGATAAAGAAAAAAAAATAATCTGTCAGCCAATGTTTGGTTATGGATGGCAGTTCCATTTTACTGATCATTTATTAATTATAGTTAATTTAGGAAAAGTTAGGATAAAAATAGCGTGTGTAAACCCAAAACCGAGAGGCAATCAAAAGTCAGAACCTAAAATATGCTATTGTATGCCTGTTTTATCTTAGAATGACTTGTTTCCTTCACGAAGGTCTCGGTGAATTTCAAAGCCTCATCCAAGTTCACGAACACCAAACACTTATTATGGGTCAAGCATTCTACATTAATGATCTCAGGTAAGTTCCCCCAATAAATCTGTAGCATAGGTATTATCAAACCCATGTGCCGAAGGGAAATCTTAAACACTAAGAAGTTATTCAACCCTAAGAAATAATTTTTCCAAGGTTGCACAATTGGACTGTAGCAAAGCTGAAATTCAAACTCTGTATCCCATTGGTTTTAAGACCTGCGATCTTTCCATCCTGAAATCTCGCTGCTCCCAACCATCTACGGAGCTAGGAGTAGATATGTCCCTGTCTGCCGATCATCGCCCCTCTTGAGGAAGAAAGCGAGAAAAGTTCAACCATATCAATAGTGTATCCCCAAGAGAAATTGTTGGTTTGCCTCAGTCTTTCATTCCAGCAATAGATACACTTTTGAAATGATGCATCAATATGCTGTGTAGGGGGTGAGCTCACCTGCCCCCTTTAGTATGAGGGGCTTTCACTGACATAATTCCTGACTCAGGGAAAAGCAGCCTGAACCATACAAAAGGCCTACTGGAGACCATGTATCACACCCATTTCACAAGAATGCTAAAAAGAATTTATTTGAGGTAAAATATTTATAATGGCCTCATTTTTCTCATTTTGCATACCTATCACTTAAGAAAATAATAAAAGACTGCCATATTTTTTGCTGGAAACGGGTAGCTTTTAATTCAGAAATGCTTCATTAATATGGCCCAACAATATTGTTTTTTGTTAAGTTTATTCATGTCAAGAGAGAGAGATAGAAATTGGGGTAGAGCCCAAGAGGGGGTGGGGGGGAGAGAGAATCCCAAGCAGGCTCCGCACTGTCAGCCTAGAGTCCGATGCGGGGCTTGAACTCATGAACCGTGAGATCACGACCTGAGCTGAAACCAAGAGTCCGACGCTTAGCCAACTGTGCCCCTGGCCCAACAATATTGTGAAAAATCAACCAGATTATAAAAGCGTGACATGAAGAGGCCACAGGATGGTTGAGAATATGAACCATACGAACCAGCAATAACAATCCTCGGTATCCACCCAAATGAGTTGAAAACTTCTATCTACCCAAAAGTCTGCAAACAACATTTACAGCAACTTAGCTCATAAGGGCCCAAATTTGGAAGCAACCAAGATGTCCTTCAGTAAATGGGGGGATAAATAAACTGTGGCCCATCCAGACAATGGAATATTATTCAGCGCTGAAAAGAAATGAGCCAGCTGAGTCATAAGAAGACATGAAGGAAATTTAAATGCATATTATGAAGGGAAAGAACCAGTCTGTAAAGGATATGTCCCATATGATTCCAGCAATATGACATTCTGGAAAAGGCAAAACTACGGAGAGAGTAAAAAGATCAATGATCACCGAGGGATGAGGAGGGGAGGGATGAATGGGCAGAGGCACAGGGGAATTTTAAGGCTGTGAAATTATTCTGCATGATATTTTAATGATGGATGTATGTCATTGTACATTTTTCCAAATCCATAAAATGTATACTAAGAGCACCATAATGTAAACTTTGGACATGTTAATAATGACGGGTCAGTGTGGGTTCATCAGTTCATTATCAACCCCCCAGAGTGGGGGATGCTGGTAATGGGGAAGGTTGCACCTGTTCGAGCACAAGGGGTACCTGGGAAATCTCTGTGCTTTTCCCCCAATTTTGCTGTGAACCTAAAACTACCCTAAAAATAAAGATTATTGGGGCACATGGGCGGCTCGGTCGGTTAAGTGTCTGGCTCTTGATTTCGGCTCAGGTCATGGTCTCATGGTTTCTGGGATCCAACCCCCTGCACTGACAGTGTGGAGCCTCCTTGGGATTCTCTGCCTCCCTCTCTCTGCCCCTCTCCCTGCTCGTGCTCTTGTTTTCTCAAAAATAAATCTATCAACGTTAAAAAATAACGTTCATTAGTTAAACGAATGCAAGTTTTCGTTTCCTCATTTCAATAACGAGCCAACGATATTAAAAACGAAAGTGAAGAAACTGGTTTTAAAGCGAAGGGACAATTTTGGGGATGGGGAAAATCTCCTGTTGCCTAATGCCCACTCTCCTTCGTAGCCTCATTCCTGGAGAGGAAATGTCTCCTAAGTTCCGAAACGTAGTCTCCGAAGCTGGTATATGTGCTGTCGGTCTTTCAAGCGGGCGAGCTGTTATGCTTTCTGGCATTTCCATGCCTCTTCAGCTGGTCTAGGTCAAAGGCGTAGTGATAGGGAGCATCTGGCTGCCCAGATGAAGGGCATTGGCCACTTAGAATCACACCAAGGGGCCAAACATCTGGCCAGAGCCCAATAGAGGATGGTAAGGGAAAGGGAAGGGAGCTGGAAAGTGAACAGGGAAGGGTCCAGGAGGAGGGGAGACCATGGGAAAGAGGGGAAGGTTTTGCTGAGATGTGGGGTTGTATTTACTGTCAGTAGTCAAAAGAACTGTGTCCCAAACTTGAGCCCCCTGGAAGGAGATCTGCTCACCGCCCTCATCAAACAGACAGGGGTCTGGAGACCCTGGGACCACAGCAAACGGCAGTGAGCAGCTCTAAAGGGCCTACGTCAGCAGGGCTTGATGGAGAGCATTTTTCCTCCATTGAATTGAAATTTTATTAGCTAGCCTCCAGATGCTTCTCCTTAAGACAGATTAATATCGGGTTCATTGTTCCACTTGAGATTAGGGAATGGGAACAGCAGTGCTACAGCCAAACACGTGTGAAGTGTTCAAGAGCCCCGGTAGGAAATCCCCTTTGCAAATAATTTATGAGTGAGCTCTGTGGTACTTCGTGTGGATCACCTTCAACACGCCAGAGCAGACAGGAGGGGCTGGGAGGCTCTGCTTCCCCAAGGTAGTAAACATGCATTTATTGTCTACAGGCAACTTTGTATTGACTACAAAAGGTGGCCCTATGCTACTTGGGTTGTGCTATATATAATTTATCGTCAAGTGAGCTAACATACAGTGTATACCGTGAGCTCTTGGCTTCGGGAGTGGATTCCCATGATTCATGGCTTACATACAACACCCAGTGTTCATCCCAACAAGTGTCCTCCTCAACGCCCATCACATATACACCCCTCCCTCTCCCCCCATCAACCCTCAGTTGTTATTTGTATTTAAGAGTCTCTTATGGTTTGCCTCCCTCTCTGTTTCTATTTTTTTTCCTTCCTTTCCCCCATGGTCTTCCATTAAGTTTCTCAAATTCCACATATAATTGAAAACCTATGATATCTATCTTTCTCTGCCTGACTTATTTCACTTAGCGTAATACCCTCGGGTATTACGTAATACCCTCGTAATACCCTCGGGTTCCATCCATGTTGCCTCCATCAAACGGCAAGAGTTCATTCTTTTTCATCGCCGAGTAGTATTCCATTGTGTACATATATGCCACGTCTTCTTTATCCATTCATCAGTCAATGGACATTTGGGCTCTTTCCATAATTGGGCTGTTGTTGATAGTGCTGCTATAAACGTTGGTGAGGTTCACATGCCCCTGTGAGTCGGCACTCCTGTCTCCTTTGGGTAAATTCCAAAGGGTTGCTGGGTTGTGGGGTGGTTCTATTTTTAATTTTTTGAGGAATCTCCACACTGTTTTCCAGAGCGGCTGCAGCAGTTTACGTTCCCAGCAGCAGTGCAAGAGGGTTCCCCTTTCTCCGCATCCTTGCCCACATCCATTGTTTCCTGAGTTGTTCATTTTAGGCACTCTGACCGGCGTGAGGTGGTATCTCAGTGTGGTTTTGATTTGTATTTCCCTGATGAGGAGTGATGTTGAGCATCTTTTCACGCGTCTGTTGGCCATCTGGACGTCTTCTTCGGGAAAGTACGTATTCATGTCTTCTGCCCATCTCTTCCCTGGATTATTTGTTTCTCAGGTGTTGAGTTTGGTCAGTTCTGTGTAGATTTTGGATACTAACCCTTCATCCGATACATCATTTACAAATATCTTCCCCCATTCTGCTGGTTGCCTTTTAGTTTTGTTGATTGTTTCCTTTGCTGCGCAAAGGCTTTTGATCGTTCTCTGAGGAGAATATCAGAGTGCTGGGCCGAGGCAGAAAAACAGAAAAAGGGGAGAGATTTCTATGAGACAGCTCTTAGTAGAGAGCTAATAGCTTCCAAATGACATGGGCCAGGAGATGAGCCTGAGATGGACACTGGCCTCATTTGACAAGAGACAGGAGGTATCCAGGAAAACCCCAAGAGGCCACTCCTGTTCTCAATTTCCAGGAGAAGGGGATTCTGGGACTATTTATCACTGGGGCAAATAAACGGCTACAAATGACCACCATGTCTGCATCGGTTGCCTCTCAAAGAGACGGAATCTCTGCAACTAGGCCAAATGTTAAGAAGTGTAGGCGCCGTTCCTGAACCAAGCTCTCCGGGGACCGGTTCACACTCCCTGTATTTAAGGGCATCAGAATGACAGATTCACCCTAAGCTTTTCCTCAGGGACAGCACAGGGGGCTCAAAGCCTCTCTCAGTGTCATATGGTTTATGTAGAATGAATCACCCTGGCGAAAGTTCATAGAAACCATCGTTCGAGGCCAAACGCCCAGATAGAAATGAGAGGCGTTAATATGACAATGAGTACAGCGTGTATCTGACTTTGCAGGGCTCCCAGATCTCCGTTCTGCACGGAACTTGGAGCGTTCCCAGGAACGGTTGGTGATGGAGTAGGGCATTTTCCATTTGGAGAGGTGATTTTTATTATTATTACAGGCTTTTGTCAGTATTACAGAAATTGGGGGGAGAAAAAGAAAAGGAGCTAATCACAAATGCTATTTACCAAACCACATTAGTCAAAATACTGCATTTTAAAACCCCTTAAGTTGTTATACATCATCATATAAGTCATCGCCGAGTAGTAATACAAATTCTTGAGAGTTATGTTGACATGGAATTTGTCAGCCGAAGTGCTGGAAAATTTACCTCTGCTCATATATCTGTAGTCATATCCTCCAAAGAAATTAACATATCATAACGCTAATATTTCAAGGTAATGTTTTCTCATGAGGATGCCATATTTTATCAGTTAATATCATCTGTGTAAAAACTATTCAATTACAGTATCAAGCTGTATATGATTAATATTGATTTCGGCTCGGTGACGGTGACTTTGTAAGGCACAAAAGTCTAACATTCAACTCCACAGTGAACCTGGGGAAAGAAATGAATTCTATTTCTGCTAAGTCACTAAAAGGTGAGTGAACAGGGGACTCGCGAAAAAAAATGGTGGGGGGAGGAATCAATGGACCTACTGAGAGCCAGCCACCTTTTCTAATAGTCATAAGGCTTTGGGATTCTTCTGAATTAGGAGAGGATTCTCCTGAATTAGGCGGCATTAGGGGAGGAGGCTTTTTGGGTGCAGAAGGGTGGGGACCGTAAGAAGGAAGGAGTCCAATAAAAGTGCCTGGAGACTAGTAGGCTGCAAACATTCATCATAAAGAATTCAGGACAATTTTTAAAAACTAGCATTTTTTTTTTCTTAAAGCCTATGTCATTCACTTCTAAAAAAAAAAAAATATGGATTCATTTTTGAGAGAGAGGGTGAACAGGGAGGGGCAGAGAGAGAAGGAGAGAGAGAAAATCCCGAGCAGGCCCCGCACTGTCAGCGCAGGGCCCAGTGCGGGGCTCGAACCCACGAACTGTGAGATCATGACCGGAGCCAAAATCAGGAGTCAGACGCTTAATCGACTGAGCCACCTGGGTGCCCCTCCATTTACTTTTGTTATGACTCTTCTCTCAGTAACTTTTTGGGTCTCTCGCTTACTTACCGCCCTTATGCCTTCTTTTTCATCCGCCACTTATGTGCCTCTTTGCCCTCCACTCCTTGATTCTTCCAAGCTTTCCTTCCTAACTCTAAAAATGATTCTTGGAATCTCATCTCTTTAGAAGGGCTTCCTGACTGCTGGTCAGAGATATTGCTTCCTACCTAAACTCCTGGCTCCTTCTCCAACCCATTGTATTCATCTATAAAGTTGCTTGATTGTAACTTAAAGCCACCCAAATATATGTACATATCCATGTCAGAGCCCAGAGATTAAAAAAAAAATGAGGGGTCCATCGCCGAGAGAGCCAGAAAGCTCTACCTAGTTTTACTGATGACACCCTTAACAGTGACCAGCCATCTTGCGCACTCCTGCCATCGGTCTGGATGAAAATCAAGCTTGAGAATGTGGCCCTATGGTTCTGGTTTTGAACAAGAAGCTATGAGCTAGTATCCTGCGACTGGTGAGCCTGAAGCATGACCACAGATAACAGCATATGAGCAAATAGGCTTCATTAATCTGAATACTTCATGGATGCTAAACATTCAAATGATTTCTGGGTCGGAAGGGAGGAACCGTGTGTGTTTCATTGTTTAGCCAGTAACTTATTTTTGCTGTGTAGGAACGGTATAGTACTGTGAGATTTTTTTTCTGAAAGGAAAAATCTGAACCTGGATTTCTATGCATCGTCTCCCAACTAAATATCGGAGATTTGGTACAGCTTACACAACGCATATCCTCAGACCGGCTCTAGTCTACAGTTTGCCATCTGATTTAGAGCTCTGTGTTCCCTGTCCCTCCCCATCGCTCAAAGCGTTTTGACCGGCATGGATTCAGGTGTGAATGGTGGACTCTATGAAAAGTAATTTCGACTGAAATAATCTTTGCCCATTTCATCTACGTCAGTGTTTCCCAAAGTGTCTGGAAGAACGACCACGTTCGCCAACGGCTAACAGGTGTGGCTTAAAAAAAAATTTCTACTGTCAAATAAGTCTTGGAAACGTTGCTGAAAATGGCAATAAGGACATAGGAGTTTGGAGGGACAGAATGAAAAGCCCGGCAAACCCTCCTCCGAAAAATTGTAAAACTGGACAAAATTGTCGAGCGCAACTTATTTCGGAAAATCAACCCAAGGCACTTAACACGCCAAGGAGGATTCATTAAAGAAAAATGGCGGGAACTCAAGTGAAGAGCTGTTCCCAGCTGAGGCTGCTTGGACCCCCTTCACATCAAGTCTGAGGGCTCCGTAGTCCTATCCGTGTGGGGTAGGCCACGCAAACCAACAGCTTCACCGACACAGAGGGCTGACTTGGAGTGAAACATGAAAAAAATCTCACGCGTAGAGATTCGACTGATGAACAAAGACATTTCACCGACTGGTGTTGCACATAGATTGAGATCGCATTCTGGTTGGGGAAACCCAAAGCTAGGAACCAGGGATTTACCCGTCAGACTTGGAAAATAAGACAGGCACAGCGAGCCTTGAGAAGTTCTCACGTAACCCTGGCAGTCTGGAAACCTATACACCTGTTCAAGGCCGCACACACTCTCAGGGAAAACCAGAGGGGGCCCCAACTGCCACTGTATCTTTGGCTGAATGTTAAGTCTTGTACACATATAACAAAAACAGGGAAAATAAAAGCCGAAGAAGGCTTTGAAATGAACTGACCTTTGAATGAAACCTTCTAACTTCACATTCAGGTCCATTGGCAAAGGACGGAAGCCTTACCGGCTTGTGAAATGCTTGAGAGCAACCCGTGACCAATCGTCAGCTGGGCTGGTAATCAAAAACTCAAGAAAGATTTATGGATTCAGGACAACCTCTAGAAACCCAGGATTAAAAATAAAAACAAAATTTAAACGGGAAAGAAGGAAATTGATTTATTTATCTATCTATTTATTTATTTATTTAAGTTTATTCTGAGAGGGGGAGAGAGAGAGAGAGAGAGAGTGCGGGGAGGGACAAAGAGAAAGGGAGAGAGAGAGAATCCTAAGCAGGCTCCACACCATCAGTGTGGGGGCAGACGCAGGGCTTGAACTCACGAACCCGTGAGATCATGACCTAAACTGAAATCAAGAGTCCGATGCTGAACCAAGTGACCCAGGCGCCCCGAAAGCAGGAAATTTAGAGTCCCCAGCTGCCACGCACTGTTTGACTGTTTGGAAAATGGAATCCCCGTAATTCTGCCTCACAAAACACTAAACAAACAAACAGCAGCACGAGTGGGTAGGGGGAGGTTTCAGAATCCAGAATTGCTAAAATACATTATCCAGCAAGTCCGGTTTTCTACAAAAATTTGTAAGACAGGCGAGAAAACACCAAACCGTAACTCGATTCAACAGGAAAGCAGTCAATAAAGATTCTCTGAGGAGACCCAGATGTTAACCTTCACACACAAAGACTTCAAAGTGATTACTTAAAATATGTTCAAAAAATTAAGGACAACCACGCTTAAAGAATTAAAAGAAAGCATGGCAACAAGGACTTACCAAAGAGAAAGTATCGATAAACAGAAAAAATTACTCCTAAAAGATACATCTATATATTATACATAGTAAACACACACATTAATACATGCATAATATCTATTTGGAAGCATATGAATATATATTGGGTGGAGGGACAACAGAAATGTAAATTCTATAGCTGAAACGTTGCAATAACTGAAATGAGAAATTTACCAGAGGAGTTCAAGAGCAGCTTTGTCTGGAAAATAAAAGAATCGGTGAAATGAAAGATAGATCAATAGAAATTATTTCATCCAAAGCACATGGAATGAAGATAAATGAACTAAGCCTCAGAGAAGTATGGGCCATCACAAACCACATCAACATACATTTAATGGAAAGCTCAGAATGAGAAATTAGTGAGAATCAGCAGAAAAAAACACGTCAAGAAATTATGGGTAACAACCTCCCAAATTTGGTGAAAAGAGGATTTTTAAGGCAGAGAAACTACCCTATATGATACTGTAAGAGTGAATACTTGCCATTAGATACTTGTCAAAAGCCTTAAAATGTGTGACATCACGAATAGAAGTCCAACACGCTATCCATTGTGTTACAGAGCCACTTAGATCACCAGTAAACTCTAACGTCAACTATGGCCTTTAGGTGATAACAATGTGGCAACATAGGTCCATCGATTGCAGCAAATGTAGCACTACGGGGTGGGATGTTGACAGGGTATAAGGGGAGAGGGTACATGGGAAGGGACTCCATACTTTCTGTTCAATTTTTCTGTGAACCTAAAACTGTCCTAAAAATCAACTCCATTAAAAAGAAAAGCTTCCCCAACTTAATGAATAACATTAAGGTACCTACCCGAGAAGTTCAACAAACTGTAAGCATAGGATAAGCATACAGATCCATATACAGACATACCATAGTCAATTTATTTTTTTTATTATATGAAATTTATTGTCAAATTAGTTTCCATACAACATCCAGTGCTCATCCCAAAAGGTGCCCTCCTCAATACCCATCACCCACCCTCCCCTCCCTCCCACCCCCCATCAACCCTCAGTTTGTTCTCAGTTTTTAAGAGTCTCTTATGCTTTGGCTGTCTCCCACTCTAACCTCTTTTTTTTCTTTTTTTTCCTTCCCCTCCCCCATGGGTTTCTGTTAAGTTTCTCAGGATCCACATAAGAGTGAAAACATACTATAGTCAATTTAAAGGCAAAGAGAATCTTAAAAGTTGCAAGAGGAAAAAAAAATGACTTATCACATATAAGACACAGAAAACAACAAATCTGTCATTTATTTATTTTTTAAACTTTTTTTTTAATCTTTATTTAGTTTTGAGAGAGAGAGAGAGAGAGAGAGAGCGAGCAGGGAGGAACAGAGACAGAGGGAGACACAGAATCCGAAGCAGGCTCCAGGCTCTGAGTTGTCAGCACAGAGCCCGACGCGGGGCTCGAACTCACGAACCGCGAGATCGTGACCCGAGCCGAAGTTGGACACTCAACCGACTGAGCCACCCGGGTACCACCTGTCATTTATTTATTTTTAATTGATGTGGTTGAATTTCAAGAAATTCAACCACATAAATGATTATATTAACTGAAAAAAAGTTACTTAAAACAGTGTGACTTACTTAAAAAAAAAAGTGACTTAAACAGTCCATTAAAAAATCAGAGATAGGGGCGCCTGGGTGGCTCAGTCGGTTAAGCGGCCGACTTCGGCTCAGGTCACGATCTCGCGGTCCATGAGTTCGAGCCCCGCGTCGGGCTCTGGGCTGATGGCTCGGAGCCTGGAGCCTGCTTCCGATTCTGTGTCTCCCTCTCTCTCTGCCCCTCCCCCATTCATGCTCTGTCTCTCTCTGTCTCAAAAAAAAAAAAAAAAGTCAGAGATTGTCACACTGGATTAGCAGCAAGTTCAAACTCCATGTCTTAAAGACACACACTTGAAGTTCAAAGACACAAACAGATTGAAAGTAAGAGTTTGGAAAAAATATGCAAATTTTACCCATAAGAGAGTTACACAAAATACACAAAAGTGTCAGACAAAACACACTTGAAAGTAAAAAAAAAAAAAAAAATTACTATGAAAAAGGGACATTTCCTAATGATCAGAATGGCCAATTCACCAAGAAAATATAAAAATTATAAACACTTATACATCCAACTAAAGAGTCCCAAGATATATGAAGCAAAACCAAACATAACTGAAAGGAGATAGGCAATGTCAATGATAAGAGTTGGAGATTTCATTGCTACGCTCCCAGTAACAGTATACTCTGACTTGGTCTGGAACACTTAGACCAAAAATCATTAAGGACATACAAGAATTGAGCAACACTCTCAACTAACTTGAACTAATTGATACCCATTGAACACTATACCCACTTATAGTAGAATGTACCCTGTCTTTAAGTTCTACCTTGGAATATTCACCAAAGTAGACTATACACTAAGCACGAAACAAGTCTCAAGAAATGTAAACGAACTGAAATCACACAAAACATATTCTCCGACCACAATGGAATTCAAATAAAAGTTAACAATAGAAAGAAATTTGAGGAATCCCCAAATATTTGGAAATTAAACATACACTTTCTAAAAAAAAAAGTATGTCTTAAAGAATAAACACAGAGAAAATTGGAAAATATTTTGAGTGAATTAAAATGAAAACACAATATATCAAAAAATTATGTATACCTATATGCCTATATTAGAAAAGAAGAAAGATTACCAATCAAAACCAAAGCTTACTTTATAAAAAAACTGGAAAAATACTATCATCCTGAAGTCAAATCGAAAGAAGGAAGGAGATAATAAAGTTTAAATTATAGAAAACAAAAACAAAATTAGGGGGAAAAAAAGAAAGTTCTTATTTGAAAAGATCAACAAAACTGACAACTTTCTATTTAGACTAAACAAGGAAAACAAAAATACAAATAATCAAAAATCAGGAATAGAAGAGGAGACATCACTAACAACCCTACCAAAGTTAAAAAGATTAAAGGGCATGCCCATAAAACTTCTGCTAAAAAATTAGACAACTTAAGTGAAATGGACACGAAATAAATTCTTAGACAGACACAAATTAAGCAATTAAAATTTTTTACACAAAGACATTTCAGGTACAGAGAGCTTGGCTAACAAATTCTATTAAATATTTAAGGAAATACAGGGCGCCAGGGTGGCTCAGTTGGTTAAGTGTCTGACTTCGGCTCAGGTCACGATCTCGCGGTTCATGGGTTCGAGCCCCGCGTCGGACTCTGTGCTGACAGCTCAGAGCCTGGAGCCTGCTTCGGATTCTGTGTCTCTCTCTCTCTTTGCTCCTCCCCTGCCCACACTCTGTCTATAAGCATTAAAAAAAATGAAAGAAATAATACCAATCCTTATAAACAACATTTCACTAAAGAACTCTCTAAATTGCTAACAGGCATATGAAAATTGATTGACATCATGAGTTGTCTGGAAAAAGTAAATGAAAATTACAATGAGATGCTACCTCACACCCATCAGGATGGTGATAATTGAAAGACAGACAATGTCGATTTGGGGTGAGGATTTAGAGAAACTAGAAATCTCACTAGTTGATGCATGGATGCAGAAACTATTTATACAACTGAATACGATGTAGAAATAAAAGGAAGGAACTACTGATTCATGCAGCAATGTTTCTGATTCTCATTTTGCGGGGTAAAAAGAAACCAAACATACACAAAAAGACTTTGTATGGTAAGATTTATGTTAAATGACAAGGAAAGGCACATCGATGGAGACGAGACAGAGAGCAGATTATTGGCTGTCTGCTCTATGAGTTGAAGCAGGGATTGACTAATTGCACATGGGACATTTTGGGGTGATGGAAACACTCTAATAGTAGGTTGTGGTGGTCACTGCACAACTTTGTGAATCTACTAAAAATCACTGAATTTTTTTGTTTAAAATTAGGGGATGTTATATTACATAAATCATGCCTTAATAAAGCTGCCAGAAAAAACAGCATTATATTGGGGCCCCTGGGTGGCTCAGTCGGTTAAGCGTCCAACTTCGGCTCAGGTCATGATCTTCTAGTCCGTGAGTTCGACCCCGGCGTCAGAATCTGTGCTGACAGCTCGGAGCCTGGAGCCTGCTTCGGATTCTGTGTCTCCCTCTCTCTCTCTGCCCTCACCAGTTCAAACTCTGTCTTTCTCTCTCTCAAAAATAAATAAACATTAAAAAATTTAAAAAAAAATCTCATTATAGAGGTTAAATTTGTTTGCTGCCTTATTTTTCAGAGTAAATAAGCACTGTGTGCTATAAATCTTTAAGTGATAGGTTACAGACCATTTCCTAAGCTAACTTAATCATGCAACACTATGTATAAAAATATATCAGATTTAACATATATATGTATATATATAGGACATATATATTCTATTTGCATATATTATATGTAATAATATATATTTTCCTATATGAAATATAAATTATATATACATATAAGCTTTTATATATGTATAGTTTTTATATAGTACATGTATATATATATATATATAGTTTTTTATATATATACACATATATACATATAAGCTTTTATATATGTATATGTATATATATATAGTTTTTGAAAAGTTTTCTCTTTGCTTTTTATTTTATCTCCATCCATGATATGTACACTGTTTCCGTTATTGAGATCCCCGAGATACTTTCTTTTTTTTTTTTTCAACTTTTATTTTTTTTATTTTTTTTTATTTTTGGGACAGAGAGAGACAGAGCATGAACGGGGGAGGGGCAGAGAGAGAGGGAGACACAGAATCGGAAACAGGCTCCAGGCTCCAAGCCATCAGCCCAGAGCCCGACGCGGGGCTCGAACTCACGGACCGCGAGATCGTGACCTGGCTGAAGTCGGACGCTTAACCGACGGCGCCACCCAGGCGCCCCAAGATCCCCGAGATACTTTCTATAGAAAGTACTAGAACTCACCAAGGTTTCTGGCTCTCCTCTTCTTCTGGATGGCACATGCCCCATGTGATTGCTTTGGTCAACAAAAGGGGAGCTGCAGTGTGTCACTTCTAAGTGGGAAGGCTTTTAAAGGCAGTGTTTGATGCTCTGAATGTTCTTCCCCTGCCACCATGACCCCTGAAACCTGGAATTAAGATGATACCGTCCTCAGGTGAAGGACCCTCAATGTACCGGGCCCCCAAGGGTAGAGAAAAGCAACCTCCCCTCCCTAAACAATGTTCCTTGAGCAGGAAGCTTGAGAAGGAAATAATGCTCATTGTCTTTAAGTCCCTGCGACTGTTGCATAGTGTGACTTACTTAGCTTATCCTTACCGGCACAACCTCCAAGTTCCTCTAAAGTGAGAAGGGTACTACAATGAAGGATTAAGAGACACGGGGAGGTACTTGTTTTTCATCCAAGTGCCTTAAACCCTGTGCCCATTGTGAATAACTCATGCTTACTGCTTGTGAGCAGATAATCTAGCAACAAACACCACTCTCCCCACCCAGGCACTTGTAGAGAACTTACCTTATTAGAGGTGTCTAATACGTACCAAAGCGTAAGTCCAATTGGACATTCGAAGACTTTAAAATAAAGAATATACACGAATTGCCCAAGCTCGCTGGCAGCATTTGGCACAGATTATACACTTTGGCTCTAAAATTACCCCCAATTCCCAGAGCCTGGTTATTCCAAGACAATGTGGGTCAGAAATTCCCTCTGGGTCTGGGTGATAGGCAATAATCCTATGTTTCTCGGTCTTACTTGTGGAAAATAGAGCAGAGTGGATGTGGCTAATGATAGAAGCTACGCCACACTTGAGTCAACAAATTATAAGCCCAGGGAATATTGAGTTAAGCTGGAATACCCGGGGAGCACAGACAGTTCCCCTCTGGAGGAAAGCAAAAATAGATGTAATACTTAGAGATTTAACAAGTGACCCAAGGGATCCACTAGTGAAATAGGCCTGCACATCCATTTCAAGTGAATACACCTATGAATTCAGCAGTTTTGACATAGTCTAGTCACGTACACTTCTGTCCAATTCAATCAAAATGGTTAAATTAGTGATGCCTGCACGGAGTCAAATGTACCTTTCAACAGAGTCTAAGAAGTATGGGGTGTTGGTCTAAATGAGCATCGGGAGATTCTGTTCCGAAGGAAGGAAGCCATACTTACGTACAGTCAATAAACTACTACGCAAATGGCAGCTTCTTGCTGTTTTGTTTGGGTTTGTTTTGTTTTTTGTAATTATAAGCCATCAGCTTCTCCTCTCTGAGAAGGGTTCAGCCTGGCGCAAGGTGTCAGTGGCTCGTTAGCAATGGGCAGGGAAGAAGGTGCCGGAGAAAAAAGAAAAATATCCAACATCCTTGTCCTATTATGGTGCAACTATTAGGTATCTATCTGATCCAAAGCAGAATGCTAAGCTAGTCACACACGCTTTGTCTTAGGTAATTCTTAAAATAATCCTCTGAGGTTTAAATCATTTCCATTTTACTCTCGGAGAAACTGAGGCTCAGAGACAAACACTCAAAGGACTTTGAGAAATTCCACAGTTAGCCAGTGACCTCGAGTCTTAACCGAGCTTAACCTTAGCCTTAACCTTAGCTTTAACCTTAACCTTACAATGCTCTCGCAGTAACATCGCCCCCAGCAATCCTCACAAACATTGCGGGCCTCTGGATTTGGTTTTGGAAATTTCAAATGAGGAGCCTCCATTTCAAAACCCAAATGGCTGCTTTCTAAGGACAAATCTGATGACCACCCAAAGTTGGCCTCTGTGTTCACAAGGCAAACTCCCACGTGCTGTTTCTTTTGGACAGACATGCACTCCCTAGGACTCCACAGTCTCGCCTGGTCTGCTGTCCTCTTCTTCATCATTACTTGGATGCCCTAGAAATAGTCGCATTCGTGATAACCAAAAACATCTCTGGACATTGCCAAAATGTCCCCTGGGTGACAAAAGCAGCCCCTGTTGAGCAGCTAGTCCTTGAAACACTCTTTTGTTGAGGCCCAAAGCACTTCAAATGTGTCCAGCAAAACAGTGTCTGTAAACAGTTTTGTACCGACATCAACTTCCTGGTTTTGAACACCTGTCATGACTATGCACGATGTTTTGTGGGGGGAAGTGGGTACCTGGGAACTACCGATGCTGTTTTGTGGAATTTCCCATGTGTCTTTAATGCCTTATTCTTTAAACACGATTAAAAATTAAAGAAACAGTTGAGCGAGTATTGAATGAATGAATCCGTACTGAAATGCGGACCTTTTAAAATTTGGAGCACTGTGGGGGCGCCTGGGTGGTTCAGTTGGTTAAGCGTCCAACTCTTGGTTTCGGCTCAGGTCATGATCTCAAGGTTCAGGAGTTGGAGCCCCGCATCAGGCTGACAGCACAGAGGGATTCTCTCGCTCCCTCTCTCTGCCCCTCCTCCACTCATGGTCTCTCTCTCTCTCTCTCTTTCTCCAAATAAATAAATAAGCTTAAAATTTTTAGCACTGTGTATTTTATTTCCTTGTGAGTAGCGACCCTCACAAGTTGTATTTCTCCATGCCACGTGCCTAGGAAGGCGCCCGGTATAGAAAAGCCTCAGGAAATAGTTTGGGGCTGGGTAATGTAAGGCGAAGTCCATAAAACTTGAACTCGTGTATGTCAACCGCTTGGAAAAACTCTTGAAGAAAAAGACGTTGCTTTCTTTGATAAAGGATGGGCAAAGGAAAGAGATTAAGGAGATGAGAAAAGGAACAGGGAAGAAATTTGGACTGCTCAACTCATTTGATATGTTTAACAGAGGGAAGCACATTTCAAAGGAGGGACAGAGAAAAAGAAGGAGGGGGGGGGAAGGCACGCTGAAGAGGAAAAGAAATTATTCCTATAATGATTCTCTGTAATAAACACATTTTGAGCAGATTGTCAAAAGTAATTCAACTGAAATTAGATTACAAAGAACACACGGTATACTGAGTATAGCTGTATTACAGAAACGGGAAATTCATTAGTCTGGAATATGGTATTCCCACTAGTTTGTAAGAGTCTGGGTCTTTTTGGTGACAATCTGGGGTCTTTTCTGGTAAAGTCCTGTGAGTCACCGTAGCCTGACATGTCTAGGCTTTCACTGGCTCACCAGGACCCACCGTAATTAGTCACTTGATCCTTAATTTCAGTCCGGGTAGTGACACCTGGACTCATGGGAGACTTTCTACATTATTAGAAGAAAGCTGGTTATTTCCAGCTCGGCATTCACTGAAGCAGCTAACACAGGCCGTGACATTGGAGATAGGCCAGTGCAAAATGGTAAGTGGCAGCTCTTGTAAGATTCTCCCTCCAGGGTGAGGAAAATTGTTTCCAATTAGAAACTAATGCATTAATTCATTCATTGATAATTCTGATAGTCAACAACTAATAGATCCGTGGAGAATTACCATCATTTTTCTTTAGAGGGAGAGAGAGAGAGAAGGAGAGAGGGGCAGAGGGACAGAGAAAGAGAGAGAAAGAATTTTCAGCAGGCTCCACACTCAGCATGGAGCCCAACGCAGGGCTTGATCCCACGACCCCGGGATGGTGACCTGAGCTGAAATCCGGAGTCAGGCGTTCAACAGGATGCATCACCCAGGCGCCCGACTTCCCATATTCTGATCATTCATTGGGCCACACCACACGCTTGGCATTTTATTTCAGTATGGTGGCATTGGATTTGATTGCCTTGGGCTGAGATGAAAAGGCTTGATAGGATTTTCGTGGCTGTAAATCATCGGCATAGCACGTGGCAGCAATTTTGTAAATGTGTCTACATCTCACATAAAAAGAAGGCCGGAAAGACGGTTAAGAATCTTCAAGCCCCCTGCATACAGATATCAGGTGACGACGTTCAGATTGGACGAACAACCTTGACCCAGACTAGGTGCACTCACAGTATATTTCTCCATCCTTCCCATGGTCCGATGAACTCAGTATGATTTTCTCCCCATTTAACACATTAGGTCATTAAGGTTCCAGGAAGTCAAGTGATGTCCTGACTGTGGCACAGAAGGGACAGACCTGGGTTTTCACTTCAGGTTTGAATTCGAACTTTGGGTGCCTGGGTGGCTCAGCCGGTTCAGCTTCCAACTCGCGATCCCGGCTCAGGTCGTGACCTCAGGGGGTGCGCGAGTTCGAGCCCCGCCTCAGGCCGGCTCTGCCCTGACTGTTCGGGAGCCTATGTGGGATTCTATCTCCCCCTCTCTCTGCCCCTCCCCTGATCTCTCTCTCTCTCTCTCTCTCTCTCTCAAAATAAATAAAGAAGCATTAAACATTTTTTGGATTCAAACTTGAAGTCCTTGCTCTGGCCACTTTCCCCCACTGCCCATATCATGAATCACATCGCCCGTAACCATGAATAACACTGACCTCCAGGAATAGAAAGGCGAAAAGAAGGTGAAGTGCGCAGGCAAAGAGGCACTCGTCCCCCAGGGCCAAGGCTGCCTGCTCTCCGGCTCAGAGCCGCCCCCCCCCCCTTGGCAATCTGAGTTCCGTGACAAGTACCAACCGGGAAATGCCAGAGCCAGCCTTGCAAGGCCCTCCAACCTCACGCCTGATTTCCTGATACAAGCCCCCCCCCCTCAGCCCCCTGCCCCATGCCTGCCTGCCTGCTGTTCTCTTACCCCCAGGCAGCTGTGCCACACTCCCCAGTGGGGGTTATTTTAATTTCTGCTTTGCATCACGCTCCAGCACGAGGGAGGCGCGGGCCCGGCCTTTCTCCCAGCATCTCTCCATTATCAAACACGCTCCTTGTTCCGACTACTGGCTGCTTAGGGACATGTTAACCGATTCCCTGTTTTCAATCTGCAGCACTTCCAAAGGCTGTTCTGTCTCCACGAGCCGCGGAGACCTGGCGCGGGGCCACGGCCGGGGGTGGCGGGGGGGGTGGGGGAGCTGAGGTTTGCTCCTGAGTCCCAGTGCAATCACGCACTGTCTGCTTGTCTGCTTCTCGCTGCTCCCAAGTTCTGGAAGTGTTTCCAAATATCCTCCAGTGTTGCCAGAAAGACAATTGACTCATGATAGCCGGAGTCACCCAGGTGCTGAGAAGCGCCTGAGTCAGAGCGATTAGAGGAACATTTTCTTGCAGGCCGGGTGCATCTAGGGGAACCAGCTGAGGCCCTTCGGCAAGGGAGGTCGGGGAGGCCCGGGAGGCCAGGGTGACTTCTCCCCTCTGGGGCGCGTCTCGAGAAGCTCTCACTCTGCATGACACCGAGGCTCCGGCGGTGCAGGGGTCCCACAAAGAAACGCACACGCTCCCCAACATCTGGGGTGTTTACAAACCAACCATCCGACCAAAATAACCCCGGGCAAGGGGCTGGAGACACTTGAAGAGAAAGGACATGATGCCTGTCCTCAAGAAGCTTGCTTTCTCAAAGAAAGAGAAGAAGACCGGAGAACAAATCCTTACTGTCATTGAGTGATTAGTGAGAAGACAGAGCTCCCCACGAGGAAGCCCAGAGAAGCCCGCTTGGGATAGTGCGCGTGCGTGTGTGTGTGTGTGTGTGTGTGTGGTGAGGGAGGGCAGGGCCGGGCTCTCAGAAAGAAGCATTAACCAGACAGAAAATACCACAGACGGTAGGAGTGTCCCTTCTGGCCGCTTGTGCTCCCGTCAGACACCGAGGCAGGTAGGGCTGGAAGCTGAACCTGAAAGGAAAACGTAAGCTTGACGTGAGACAGGCCTCCAGTGCTGTGCGACTGGGCTCAGGCAGGTTCTCCACAGGGCTCCTTAATTTTCCATCTGGACGATGGTGTCGTTAGTTCCGCATCTTGGGTCCTTCTGACTGTCGCACTGAAGCAGATGTGGCACCCGTGAGATCCATGGCTGAAAGGTCAGTGGAAGAGGCTAAAACTTTGCTCCAACAAGCGGCAGCTGGAGTCTGAACCCTGGAGACACCGATACCTCATTTTGCCCCCAAGACATACTTACAAGGCACCCTCATGGACATGGGGTGAGACTCCCAGGGAGAGGTGAACTGACGGGGCTCCTGGTGCCTATCTTGGCTGTTCCAGGAAACCATGTCAACCTGCCACAGGTGAGTAGGTGAGGTGATTTACAAGACCCCGGATATTTCCGTCACGAGCAGAGGGGAGACGTGGGGGTCATCGGTGCAGCTTTGGAAGCCACAAGAGTGAATAAGGTTGCCCAAAACTTTGGAAGGCAGAGAAATTCCAGGATGCATGTGTTCAGATGTAGAGGAAATGCACCAAAAAAAAAAAAAAAAAAAAGAATCTAATGTTCCAAGAGAGCAGAGGGGTGAGTGGGGACCCTCAAGGCTGCCCTTCTTCAGCTGGGACTGTTTGAGTGTTCCCCAAAGCTCAATGACCAATCAAGCACCATAAGCATAATAATTAGTGCCCGGTGGACAGGGCTGTGGAGAGAGTTGCACGTAGCGTGCATCGTGTCTGGAATACAATGGGTGTTCATAACTGGCATTACCATTATTATTTTCACTGTATGTAAGGGGGGGGAGTTGGCTAGTGGTAAGAATGGAGAAGGCCCCGTCTTCCCCTTCTCTCTGATTCATGGGGACTCAGCATTTATTCCGACGGGCAGTACGAAAGGCCAGGATGAGAGGAGAACAACAGGGCAGACAGTCCCAGCGCAACCCCATTGGGGTTCATAGAGGAAACAACCAGCAGGCGGGAGAGACCCCCAAAAACTGCACCGCGGGCCCGGCCACCACCTCAGTTCACAGCCCTGGGGCTCAGCATCACAGGGGCTACAGGCTTAAGTCAGCAGCGGGATTTGTTTTTCCCTCCCAGGCTCACCACACGTGAGCTCCTTCTCAGAGATCTACCAACAACACTGAAAATAGCATGTGTGGCTCTCACTCTTGCAGAGGGGTACTTAGAGCATTTTAAAACTTTTTCTAAGAAAATCTAGCCATCAAATTGAGGAAAAGCCAAAAAATGTTTGTTATGGATTTGCTAACAAAACAGAATCAAACAGAATCTGTCTGTCCTCTTCAAACGTTGAGGCTGTTGGTATATGGTGCATATATATATGATATATATACATCATATACATAAATAATATGGTATATCATATATAATATATATATGATATATATACATATCATACATATTATGATAAGTAATACATATAATACATATGCATATTATGATATAATTATATATGGTATATATTATGCCATATTATGTATATGGTATATAGCATATTATATATCTATATAATATATATGCCATATATCAACAGCCTCAAATACATGATATATCCCATATTATATGTATAATATATATACCATATACTAACAGCTTCATATATTGTATATGATATCTAATCATACCATATTATATATATATACACACTCACTGTCATATGTATGCTGACATATACACACACACACATATAATATGGTATATACATATACATATACATATACACACATATATAATATGGTGTATATATATATGTATAAATACACATACACACACATAAATATAATATGGTGTATATATACATATACACACACATACATATAATATGATATATACACACACACACATAATATGGTATATATATATACATATACATACACACATGCACATATATAATATGGTGTATATATATACATACATATATACATATATACATACATATACATGTATATACATATACACATATACACATACATATATATGTACATACATATGTATATGTATATGTACATACATATGTATATATGTATATACATATATGTACATATGTGTGTATATACATATATGTGTGCATACATATGTATGTACATACATGTATGCGCATACATGTGTGTGCGTGTGTACACATATGTGTATGTGCATGCATATATTTATGCATATATGCATGGATATGTATATGTACATACAGGTACATATATGTATATATACATGTATATGCATATATACATATATGTATACATATATATATATACACACACACACACCTACACACACACACACACACACATATATATATCAGCATACGTATGGCAGTGAGTTCTTATCTAGGAGTGTGAAAGGGGAAATAATGTTGATTCAGGTGCCACCTGGGGATCTTTAAAACTCAGCTGTTTCAAAGAGGCAGGCACTGTGTCTCTTAAACCAGCATCACTGCTCACAGCATCCTTATGAGGACGCTCTAATATTATAGAACTAACAGCCATGGCATTAAGTAAGAAGTACAAAAGAACAACTCCTAAGAGGAAGTAGCTGTGCAAAAGAATTTTCACAAATACTTTCAGAAAAAAATTACTTTCTTCGCTTGCTGAGGCTGATCGAGATAAAAGATCCCCTAAATTAGTACAGTTCCTGGAAAATGCCATAAGAGAGACAATAGACAAGGGGGAAAAAAAAAGAAAAAGAAAGAAATTTAAATCAGGCCCGGGTTATGCCAAATAGAGACTGTCTAATTAAACAAAGAAATAAGACAAAATTAACGTACAGGAACTTGTTCCTCATACAGAAAGAAAACAAAGCCTGACAGTTTAAGTAGGAAAGTTTACAGTAATTTTCAAAGGAAAGAAAGAAAAAGTGAAGACAGATGATTGGTTCATATCAGACAGTTGATACATTTGCAGGTAGACTGGTATTTCTCAACGCATCACATGAGATCTCATGGCCATGATGCCTGAGGGGATCTGGTGAGGGAGGGCAATGATATGGCTCCAAAGAAAGTTAGAAAGGCAAGTGGGTGGAGATGGCTAGTTGCCCACCAAAATTGGTCCTCTTCTATTGCTCGGACATTTGGATACACGGCATTTCCTCACCATCTTTGCATTGCAATATAGTCATGTGACCGACTCAGAGCAAAATGAATCTGAGAAGCAGCAATGTGGGCCATTTCCTCACCGTGGCCTTGAGTCATTGCCTCCCTCGTGCTTTCATTCTCTTCCTGCCAGCTGGAACGCAGAAGGGTTGTGACCCAAGTTTCAACCTGACAACGCCCCACGGGAGGAGCCTGAGTCTCCGAATGACTCTCTAAAGGAGACAACTTCTGCCCCCCCGGACCACTTGTCCTCAAGCTGAATGCCTTCTGCGGTCTCTACACCACTGTCTTTTCATTTCCATATCTTTGCTTTTCCCTGAACTGGGGTACCAAAAACCGAAAGATTCATTCGAAACTATTTATTGAGAAGTTGCTAGGTCTTCAGTCTGGTGGTAGGCACTGGATGTCCAGTGCTAAATCAGACTCACACATAAATGACTCACCCCAGTGTAACCATCACCTTATTCTGGAGCCATACGCACAGGGAAATGGGCAAACCAAAGAAGGGACATCTCATTCTGCTTGGAAGAAGAGAGGGAGGAATCCGAGCGCCAATGGCATGTGGAATGAGCCCATAAGCAGACTTCCTCTGGGCAGAGAAGGGAAAGAGGGAGCGGGGAAAGAAACAGGGGGGGAGGAGAGGTGGTGGGCAGGGTGGACCCGAGCAAGAGGCCAAGACAGGGACCCCGGTGTGGAAATGTCAGGCGAGCTTAGCACAGCGATGGTGGGGGAGTGACTAGGAACGTAGCAGTGAGACTAGAGAGGAAAAGTCCGCTTTGACAGACCTTTCAGAGTGGAGGTGGACGGAGCATGGCCACAACTGGACAGAGTCTGTTTGGGAAAGACTAAGTCACCTGCTCGCCTGTGGTTCTCACTCTGGATTCCTGACTGTTGATCACAGGTCATTTCTGGAGGAATCAATTCACTTTCCCTCTCCCTCTCTCTGGAGCACAAAGCGGTCCACCTTTACAGATCCTCATGCCCCTTCCTGTCACCTCCTACCCACGCCCACCACTCACCTACCTAAGAACCTTCAGGAGCTGCCCAGATTCAAATCAACACCACGAGCGTATCTAGCCCTACCTTCTAGAACCTACCCTTTCCTCCTTTATCTGAGGACCCCCCATGCCTTACAGCGGAGGACTGACCATGTTTGGTCTGAAGGATGAGGCTAGTAAGGCTGAAGACAATGAGTGAGGTTTGCCAAAGCAGAGTAGCATTTTTAAGTCAAGAGAAAAGCAGAAAAGTAAAAGAAGACGGACATTGGGCTGGGTGATGAGCCTGGGCTGGTCACAAAACCTCCTCGGGTCTCATATTTGTAAAGTGAAAGTATCATGCAAGGTACTTCCTAAGAATCTTGATAAGCTGGGGTGGCTGGGTGGCTCCATGGGTTAAGCATCCAACTTGATTTCGGCTCAGGTCAGGATCTCGCGGTTCGTGAGATCAAGCCCCACATCCAGCTCTGCACTGACAGAGGAGAGCCTCCTGGAGAATCCTCCCTCTCTCTCTGCCCCTTCCCTGCTTGTATTTGTGCTTTCTCTCTTCTTCTCTCCAAGTAAATAAACAGACCTGAAAAAAATAAACGTAAAAATAAATAAGAAGAAAAATCCTGATAACCCTCACAAAAGTAACAAACAAATGATTCTAGAACAATGAAAAAATAATTGTTGTTCATGAATTGTATATTACAGAGCAAATAACAACAATGTCTAGATTTCAGAGATGACCAAATTAACTTTGTAAAACTACCTAACTAAATCACAAATTAAATGAGCTAAGAAATGGAAAAGTTATATGAGTGCATGTTTTTAGGGCCTAAACAAACACAATAGTTTTAAGATTCAGAATCATTTACCAGGAGTCAATGTAGAATATGGAATTAAATTAACAATAATTGCCACTCTTACAGAAGGAATAATAATTCTGGTAACCAGAAAGGATATATAAAATTAATACTAATAATTACAGAGGAATTACTTAATTATCTGACTTATCAAGAAAATACAATCAGATGCTATTAAATAGAAATGAACCTTATATTACTTTACTCTTATGTGTCAGTCAAACTGGATTTTTTTTTTGCAACAAAGAAGCAGTATTGAATTGATGCATTATGCAAGATGAGGGTTCGCTAGAATAATTATCAGCCCTAATTAATTTAATTTATTTTATTGTGCCCTAGGTTCAGAGAGGTACAAAAATTACAAAATATTTGGGGGCATCACACAATCAGGCAAATGTTAAGGCAGTGGAAACCTTTTCATGACATTTAAGGCAAACATGCCAATAAGATTTGCAATAAAGATATTATTATACAAAATCCCACATGATGGTGAACGTTTCTCAAGTCTTTTGGAAATAGTTTTCATCTAAAGACTGAAAATCCTCTCGAGAGCATTAAGAAACACACGTAGGCATGTAGTAAGATATCTTAGAATTATTGAGCCCTAGGAGATTGGGACTATAATTACCCCCATTTTCAGGTGAGGAAACTGAGGCAACAGTGCAGTACCGAGAGGCTAAGGACAATACAGACAAGGAATTTCTGAGCCAGGATGTAAAGCCCAGCAGAGAGTCAATGTTCTAACCACTGCCCTTGGCCTCAGTCTCCATAATTCCTAACCCACTGGACAATAGGAGTTTATGCCCGCCTCTCCACATGGGCTGCGGGAAAATTAGGGTAGGAAGGACTTCCTCTAGAGCATGGCTGGCTTGTCCTCGGGAAAGAAAGGTAACATTTTTCCTTACGTTTCCAGTGACAAGATAATTCATTGTCCAAATCAACCCTTCTGAGAAGAAAAAGAGACGCTACTAATAATGACTCCGTGGAAAAAAGTAAATAAATAAAATAAATGGCAAAAACAATGCTTGCCCCATGCAAATTGGGAGATGTCATCGTCACGCTATTCACGGGTTATTAGTTTTTCATCTGGATTGTGATGCATTACGTCTTTTTCCAGCTTTGCGTTCCTTGAATTCGGTTTTAAGCTTTCCCAGGGAGAGAGAAACGTGGTTATGGCCACGAGTCAACAAAATCCTTTCTCAGCAGCAGATAAGGAGAGGCCTACAAAGCAAGGAGGGAAGGTCTTCAAATGTCATACTGAGCGCTACCTAAGGAGACAGCCTGAAAATGTGTCCGGTTACCAAACCCACGAGTGCTTAAGGAGGCTTATCCAGACCATGGGAAATAAACTAGTTTTCTTGTTTTCTGCTAGTTATCCTTAGATCAATTAATTTGGAGAAATGTTTAGAAATGTTTCATTATAGCCACGGGGAACCAGTAGACTCATTTCATTCATTCACGCATTCACGTTAACATGGATGTAGTTTCTTAAACGAGCATTTATCAGAATTGGAGGTCAGCGCTTCCTTTTGTCCATGGAAATAATCTACACTGATGCATCCGTTTAGTCACCCCGCTTATTTGAAGGTTTATGTGCCAAGCACTATACTAGGGACTGACAGACATATCATTGAATTAAATAAGACACACCTAGTTTATGTGCTCGGAGCTTGCAAAAACAGATAAATTAAGCAATCGAAAATTAGGAATAGTGCCGTGAAGGAAATTATAAGTACGTAAGACGCGGGGGCTGAGATACAACAAGAGAGATCCATTTCATCGTTTGTCTATTTACAAATATGTATTTAGCGTCTACCTTGTCCGCAACCCTTCTAGGCACTGAGATCACAGTGATAAAGGCACATGATTCCTTCCTCATCCAATATACAGTCAGCTGGAGAGGACAAACAACAAACAGGTTAATGAGCACAGGGTTACTTTTAAACTGCAATAAATGGAATCAACAACCCTCAAGAGGTACGGGGATCAGCAAACTATGGCCCTCAGGGCCACGTCTGGCACTCTCAATGCCTGTTTTTGTCAATAAAGTTTTATTGGAACACACCCCCTCCCAATCATTTATGTTTTGTCTACGGCTGCTGTAACCATAAAAAAGCAGTTAAATGGTTGCCCCAGCTACCTTATGGCCCACAGAATTTGCAATGTTCACTATCTGCTTCGTTATTTTTTTTAATATTTATTTCTTTTGAGAGAGAGAGAGAGAGAGAGAGAGAGCACGCGCAGCCCGCACACTCACGCAGGTGAGCCGGAGAGGGGCAGAGAGAGAGAATCCCACACACGCTTCGCACTGCAGCCAAAAGCCCCCACACGGGGCTCGATCTCATGAGCTGTGAGATCATGATCTGAACCGAAATCAAGAGTGGGATGCTTAATGGCCTGAGCCACCCAGGCGTCCCCTGCTTCACTATTTTTTAGGGAAACATTTGCTGACCCCCGCAATAGGGTGTGATAAGCGATGGGAGTTGGAAAGAGGGGGAAATCCTCCGTAAAAAGAACAGTCAGGGAATATTTCCTTGCAGACGTGACATTTGACTAGGGGCCAGAAAGAAAAGGAACGAGTCACAGGAATCAATGGAAGAAAAGGGCCCCGTCAGAGGAAATTACAGGAGCAAAGGGCCTGAGGCAGCAAAGAGGACAAGTTGCTGAAGGGAGGCTTGTGCGGCTTCAGTGGGGGGGAGGGCGGAAGGGGGGGGTGCTGGCGATAGTGAAAGGGGCCAGGCTGACGAGGTAGGCAGGTGGCAGATTCCAAGGGAATTGGCATTTGTGACAAGATTAGATTGCATTCTGAAAGCAACAAACAGCCGGAAGGACATTATATAAGGGAGTAACATGATTCACTTGGAATTTTTAAGGATTGTTCTATTTGCTGGCCAGTAACTATAGCTGGAGAGATGGAAGATAAATGCCAGCAACAGGTTAGGAGACTCTGCCTCTTGTCCAGGTGACAGTTGATGGCCGCTTGGCCAGTGGATTTGGAAAAAATCAGTTCTATGGCAGCGTGTTAGAGCTAAGGGCTTCTAGACAGTGTCTCCATCACAAGAGTGTGAGTCCAAGATGGGTAAGAATTTTCCTTGCTGCTTGAGAAAAACAGCCGGACCCCCCAGAATTTCAGAGGCGGATTCTGAATCTCACTTGAACTTTATGGTCCACAGGTGAGCTACATGGTTTTACAGTCATTCTTGATCTGGATAATATCGTTGGCGATGAGCTCAGAGCCTAAAATCTAGAAGGCTGGAGAGGTGTGGCTCACTTTGGAGCCCTCCAGAAAGCAGAGCCTGAGGCAGGGCTTACAGACACCTCAGAGAGCAGCCAGGGGAGAAGACCACACAAGGGAACGTGCTTGGGTCAGTCACTGCTGTGGGCACCAGGGTCCGATCTGTTTCGGGCCCTCCAAGGGGCACTCGGAACAGGTCTCCAAAGTTTTCACCCAAGTACAGCGCACAGCGTCATTTTCTTCTGGCTCTTGTACTCCATCATTCAACAGTTTCTTCATGGGTCCTTCTGAGTAATTCAGGCATGGCCCTCACATAGCATCGGGGAAGCTCTGACCCAGAAGGCTGGAGGGACAGAGACCTGGAGAAGCTCAGGGATGGGCTGACAAGCCACAGCAAACAAGTTGTCAAGCTGTCGGGCTGCTTTGTTCCAACAACAACTTGGGTAAAAAAGTGGGTCTAAATCATGTGGCGAGGGGCACAGAGGTGTCCCATTTATAGACCACGAAGCACATTTATATGCCTTCTCCCATCTGGCCTTCATCAAGACCTCTGAGATCTTTATGCAATTTTTTTTTTTAAGTAAGGCATAGCATTCCCATTTTGTAGATGAGCAAACTGAGGTACAATGGAAGAAACAATGGAAAAAATGGCAGAGCCAGGGCTAGAATCCACACCGTCTTATCCCTCCCTAGTGCCCCTTGCCCCACACCTGCTACTTCTCCCAAATAACTGAATAAGACACCAAGTGCAAACGAGAAACAGATTCTTGGGCATATGAATGCAAAGGAAGGGGGAGGAAAGCTGATTTTCCTTGGAAGGGAGCACTGTAGGAAGGTCTCTTGATGAAGCCTTCTTGTTCAAATGATCCAGTGTTTGGTAAACGAGTCCTTCATCACCCCCTTCAGTATTTGATACACTTACAATAATGCCCTCTCTCAGCTTCCCACTTTCGAGGCTGAGTAATCTCGGGGCTCTGTGGTCTCTATGCCCATGACAACTTCCGTTGCTCATTGCGTGTCAGTTCCCCAGTTTTGTTACCACTTTCAGGAGGGAGAATGCAGACATTCCACAATGTGCTGGAAAATGCTAATTACTATTTATCCTCGAAGAGAAACGGAATCAGTCCAAGTGTGTAATTGAGTTCCCGAAGGCAGAGAATGCCGTGGTCCCTGGTCCCTGTCCCTGATCGGGCAGGGGACTCTCTTGTGTGCTGAAATGTACAAGCAGGGTTGAAGTCAACACCTCAGTGACCGCAGAATCATCACTCATGTTCCCACACCTGATGGGGAGTCACCTTTGGGTTTTCTTACCTTCCACGTGAGTCACCTGGGAAGGTGACCATGTGGAGGCAGGATGGGGTGGGGGGGGGTGGGCAGTGGTGGTGACACGTGAAGCCTGCAATGATGTGGCCACTCGGTCCTCCCAGGCAGGATATAAACTTGGCCCCAAGGAGTGAAAAATAGCTTTATGTAAAAGGACGGTCTAGATTCCATACTCACTTACATAAAATAAAATAAGTCCCTGGCAATCTTCATCCCTTGAATGATGACGGATAATGAGTCATGGGAGACCTCGCTCTGAGTGCCAGCCTCTGTCTGTGAAGCCAACGGCCTCCAGAGTTATGGCGAATTTAAACTAGACGCTTAAAACACGGTGATCGGCAATATTAATATTGCCCCCACAAGACTATGGCCCAGTATAGTGTGAATAACACGGTGTCTGCGTGATTGCAAACACCACTCTGTGCTTGTGTCTCACATTAAAGAAAGCTACTACCCTTTTAAGCCTTGATTTCCTTCTCTAAAGAATGGAGATACAGGGGCGCCTGGGTGGCTCAGTCGGTTAAGCGGCCGACTTCGGCTCAGGTCATGATCTCTCAGTCTGTGAGTTCGAGCCCCGTGTCGGGCTCTGTGACGACGGCTCAGAGCCTGAAGGCTGCTTTGGATTCTGTGTCTCCCTTTCTCTGACCCTCCCCTGTTCATGCTCTGTCTCTCACTGTCTCAAAAATAAATAAAACGTTAAAAAAAAAAAAAAAAGGATGGAGATACAGAAGAACTGGCTGAGCAGGGCCAAGCACATAGTAGGTGTTCAATAATAGCGTTATTATCGACTTAATTATATCAAGTTAATGTACTATATATATAACCATTATTATTGACTTAATATTATAAGTAATAGTGGTAGCATTATAATCAACAAAGAAAACTAGCCTGTCCAGTGACCCACGGAATTTTCCCCCAAATAAACCTGCCGGGACCCAGACTGCGATGTCAGCCGCTAGTTTCCTAACAAACACTTTCCCCTGCGACCAAATATAAACCAGCTTCACGATCCTGCCAGCAGACCTTCTAATTATCTCCACTGTTTACAGCATCCAGCCCCTCCGCTACCAAATTCTCCATTATTCTGACAGCCGACAAACTAGGCCTATTAGAACTCAGCACAACTTCTGCCTAAGGCAGGAACTTTGTGAGACCACAAATCGTCGCGGTATTAAAAGTCGGTGCATAAGAACTGCCCTCAGCTTTTGCGCTAAATTGCTAGTTTGAAGACATTCATTGCAGTATATTGTATTTCCACTATATTTTGCTTTAATAGACTTCGCGGTGAAGTGTATAAGAAGAGTTTTAAAGCCCGAGGTAGCACGCAGCCAACTTTTTTTTTTCCCCTTTTATATATTTCTCCGTCTTTTGTTTGTCACCTTATATTGTTTTGTTGCTTCACATACATAAAACAACCTGGCAATCACACAGCAATCCCCAGCAGTTAGTTGGAGGCACATATTGACTTCACTGTTAAAAGTTGAAACAATCAAGCTAAAGAATCTGTAGTGTATTTTTCTGCCGCTTGCATGAGACTTTAATTTGAAAACGGATGGAAAGTATCCCCTCTGAATGTAATAGCGTTTTCATCGACCTTGGTTTATTTCTATCCTTTTGCGTTGCTTGCCTAGGACAATCCTGCCGTTAGAGAGAGAGGTGGAATTTTCACTGGGCGTGTCGGGGTGCCTTATGGCCGTGATCCTTTGGCTCCCAGTTAACTGATGGGCGGAGTGATGCCCGCTCACCTTGCCTGCCCCGGGTTTAGGCAGAACTGCCCACTCCTCATGTTAACTTTCGAGATGCCATGCCAGCGGTCTAGGTGTCCTGAATGAACACCCTACATCACTGGGGATAGAGGAGAGGGAAGCCTACATATGCCCTGTCTTCGGGTGACATACAGCCTCGCGGGAGAGAAGAGAATTAAATAAACAGCCGTGCAAACACACCTAATGACTATGGATGCCTCCGGCTTCTTTTCCATCAGAGTTACAAAGGACATGGCTTATCCGGGGACCCACCTCAGATGTGGGGGTCAGAGGAGGTTTTGTGGAAAATAACTAAGATTAGGAGACGAAGGGATTGACTGAGAGCCTTCTGGAGGGAAAGAACACCCAAAGAGAAATCACACATGAAAAGGCCTCAGGACAGGAAAGATCTAGGACTTTTGAGAAACCGAGGCACCACGGAGCAGAGGCCACGGTCAAGAGAAGTGGAAGGGAGAGCCGGAATGGCGGAAAGGCTTCGAGCAGGGGGACCCTGGAGGTGATGATGGAGTGGAGATGTCACTCCAAGGTCATCAGGAGGCCACGGAAAGGATTTCAGCAGAGAGGTTGCATGGTCCAGTTTATACAGTCTACTTTCGGAAGAATCTCCCTCCCTCTGGCTTTGTCTGGAGAATGAATTGAAGGAAGGCTGGAATAGAAATGGAGAAAGAAGGCCATCTTGAGACAGTTGAGTTCACGTGACAGACAGTCACTAAAATGAAGGGCTTGGCGGGGGGGGGGGGGGGGAAGATATTTGGAAAAACAGTGATGTCTAAGGGATTTCCGAACAGCCTAGAATGGCGTTGAAGGAGGAGACGGTTTTTCAAAAGGCGCCAAGGGGTCCAACTCTTAGTCAATCCCCTCATCAGGATCCAACTCCAGCTGAAGAAGAGATCTACCAGGAGAAGATCTCACATAATTCAAGGGAGAAGTGATATCCAGAAAGAGAAAAACCCCGGAGCCCACCTATCCAGGGAGCAGGAATTCCTTGACCTTCCAGGCTCTGAGGTTGCTATAACTCAGTTCACCGACTCCCAGTCTCTGTGTATCTCAACCACAAGCACCAAACATGAGAAGGGATAATCTGATCCACATGGTTTAGGCACACTCCCCCTAACAGTCAACAGGGGGCAGGGAGACAGGACCTTATGCCACACATACAGCCTCTCCAGGCTCATCCGTGTCATTTAGCAGCACTGCTCAGAGAAGACTGTGACTTGTGAAACGGGAAGATACCCCAACTATCTCCAAATCTTTATATGCCATCTCATTTCGCCTTTGCAACAACTCTCTGAGATTGGATCCTGCAATAATCATGCTATGGAGAAAGACATTAAACCCAGAGAAGTTAATCAGCCTCCAAGGCTACACAGTTAGTAGGTGGCAGAACTCACGGTTAACCCCACGCTGGTCTACAATGCCTTCAAAAGCCACTGGATTCAGTCTACACTCACAGCTACTCACAATGCACTCTCCCAGCCCTGGCCTTATGATGCAGCATGCTGAACATTCCAGAGGAGAGAAAAGAGATTTGGTTAAGTTTAATTATGCTCTAGTCGATTCATCAGACTTCTGGAATCTGAAATATATGCCTTTCCGCAGATGGTTAACATGACGATTGGAAGGATAAAAAGTGCATTTGCCCAGAGATAAATGTAAGTTTGGTTAAAGCAGCATGATTCTTCTATTTCCAAGCCTGGCCCAATGCTGTGACTTTAGGAGACCAAGAAAGCAAGCGTGAGTATCTCCTTCTGAAGCTGTCACACAAATTGTTCACAGGTCTTTCTGTAAATCCTGTGATAAATAGATGAGATTCATCTTGACTGAAGTGGAAAGAATGGAAATCCCTCCATCAACATCCGAGGTAAAAGACTGATTACACGTAATAAAATACCCTCCATCGTGCATCAGACTCTCTTTTGTATTAAATGGATTTGTGAATGACAGCAGGAAATATATTAGTTATATTGCAGAGAACTTCTAAACGTGTGTACCGGGCTGACCAAAGTCTCCTCGACAAGAATGTAAAGTCTGTAAGTACGGGGGCTGTGCTGTTCGTTGCAGGATCCAGGGTCAAACCCCTTGTCTGGCACGTGATACCCAAATGCCTACCACCTGCCGAAAGAAAGAAGGAATGACTACAATCGCCCAGAGAGCCGTCAATTTATATTCTGTGAAATTCTTTTTTCAAAATTTTCTATGTTTATGACACCACAAGAAAGGCAAGTTTCATCCATATAGGAAAGAGTAGAGAGTCAATAAGGTTGAAAACAGGAATAGGCAAATCATCCAAAGAACATAGTACAGGTGTTTGCTTCCACAATGTTCTTGGTTTCCTTTATCAACCTTCTCATTTGCCCATCTACTCTCCTAATAGCCCTTACATATGGATGGGTTAGGGGGAAGGTAGATAAAGGCAAGCTAATGAAAATAAACAGAAGTTAGAGGAACTTATTCACACTTGGAGCATCAACCGTTATTTTTTTTTAAGTTTATTTATTTATTTTGAGACAGGCAGAGACAGCACAAGTAAGGGAGGGACAGGGAGAGAGGAGAGAGGATCTCAAGCAGAGCCCAACGTGGGGCTTGAACCCACAAAACCATGAGATGGTGACCTGAGCCAAACCACGAGGTGGACGCTTATCCCACTGATCCACCCAGGTGCCCCAGAGCATCAACGCTGAAATGCTAATGGTCTCGTGGCTACCATTTTCTTGAGCTGCTAACCTATGTTTCCAATGGACCCAGATGCTCCATGGTCACTTCGGTTGAAAACAAAAGTCATTGGCTTTCACCACACTATTTGTGCTTCAGTTTCTAATTAACCACAAATCCCACCCCTCCCCAATATGGACTGCAAGCTCAAGTTGCCATTAACTGCCCCTTTCGGCCCCACCTCTGAATAGAGGCTGAGTCTTGCCCTGCCAACTTTGGCCATCTTCCCCAGGCCTCTCTGTTGTCATGAAGAAGCCCTCATTCTAGTCGAGATCACCTCTTTTCAAGGACCATTGCATTGGCCTCCTATGGGATCCTCTGGCTTTGACCTCTACTCAGTCTACCTGCTCTGTCTTCAGCAAAGTGGACTTTACAACACAAATTGGGTGAGAGCATTTCCTCCATTCAACTCATTTTTTAAGAGTCACAACACTTTTAGGTAGAAACTATTTATCATGGCATTCGAAGTCTTCTAGAATCTTCTAGAATCTGGCACCAAACTAAGTCCTTCCGTCTTACCTGTCCCCTTGCCCCCTTACCCACTGCTTATTCACTCATGAGCCTGTAAGACAGCACCACATACTGAGGTAGGAGGCTAAGACTTACTCCCCGCCCTCGAAAAGAAACTCAAAACCATGTGGGGAAACTGTTGAGCAGATAATCATGACACCAGATAGTAAGGATGGAGATAGAACATCTAGAGCCTTTTCAAACCGATTCTTGTTTCTGAAGCTTGCAGCACTCAGGCCTGATTTTCACACCTCTCTTCTCTGACTGCATGACCTCCTTACCCACCTGCCACACCCAGAAAACTTCTGCCTGTCCTTCAAACCCCCAGTAGCTAAACTGATTCAGGCAACATGTCTTTCCTTCTTGGCCTTAAATCAGATATTTAGGCCTATGGAGATCGGCCACTGGTCACCTACCTCAGCAAGCAACTTGCAAATACGTATCAAATTGATGCTATAGGCAAAGAAAATCGCGCACAAACCAAGTTTCATCTGGAACGCTCCTGAAAACGTTTTTTTAAATGTTTACTTATTTGTTTTGAGAGAGAGAAAGAGCGTGCATGCGAGCAAGGGAGGGGCAGGAGAGAGAGAATCCCAAGCAGGTTCCACTTGTCAGCAACGAACCCGACGCGGGGCTCAAACCCACGAACTGTGAGATCGTGACCCGAGCGGAAATCAAGAGGCGGATGCTTAAACAACTGAGCCATCCAGGTGCCCCAAAATAATTTTTTAAATGAAACAAGAATACTGATTCTCAGGAGTTTTTTTTTCTGATTCCCAGGTTTTATTCCAGTTTTCTGAATTGAAATTTTATGGGGAAAGCCCTGATAACTGGTCTATGTAGCAAGTTCACTGGGGAAAGTTTGAGGAAGGTTACTCTGAGTCGGTGGTGCTCGAAGTCAGGCTCCCTGACCGACTGACGATGCCGGATCGTGTTGAGGCCACTTGGGCAGAAAACACGCTTAGAGAACCACTCCTTCAGGCCATCATTCTCTAACCCCGGAAGCCTCACATAATGTCACAACAGTCTCATGCAAAAGGCAGTGCACGGAATATAGCGTCAGATGGTAACACCAAGGCTGAGCAAGGCTACTTGAGTCACAGGACATTGACACAAACCGCGTCATCATTGTGGAGACAGACATACTGACGTCAGTCTGCTACTCTTCCCGTACGTCCGTGAGACAGCGTGCTGGCCGTGCCCCTCACGGGGCTGAAAACGCAAGAGGCCCTGAACGAACGCCCTGTGAGGGCAGATCAAGAAAACTGCTGTCTGGGGGCGCCTGGGTGGCGCAGTCGGTTAAGCGTCCGACTTCAGCCAGGTCACGATCTCGCGGTCCGTGAGTTCGAGCCCCGCGTCAGGCTCTGGGCTGATGGCTCGGAGCCTGGAGCCTGCTTCCGACTCTGTGTCTCCCTCTCTCTCTGCCCCTCCCCCGTTCATGCTCTGTCTCTCTCTGTCCCAAAAATAAATAAAAAATGTTAAAAAAAAAAAAAAAAAAAAAAAAAAAGAAAACTGCTGTCTGTCTGCACACCAGGAAGAGAGCTCTCACCAGAACCCTACCGACCGGCACCCGCAATCTCGCGTTTTCAAGACCCCAGAGTTGAGGTGGACGTGATTTCTGTCTCCATCACGCAGAAGCCGCGTGATCTCGACCAGCCTCCCACCTTTTCCTCCGGACTCCACAGCACAGCACCTTGGAGGAACAGCACAGGGGCAGTGGAAGAACAGCACCACGCGACAGTGAATTGAAAGAGATTTCATACCCCCGTATTTCTCGTGCTGCGGGCTACACGTGCTCATCTGAAAGAGAAGAGAGCACACAAGGGACCAGCCGGGAACAGATTCCTATCCTCCTCCTCCAACTCCAACCCCTACCATCAGTGGGATGAGTGTTGAAAATGCACATTCTCAGGCTTTCCTGGGTCTGCTGAGTCAGACCCAATTCCGTTCCCAATTCCTGGGAACGAGGGGCTTGAAGACCAGCAGGCCACGTTCATCAGCCCTCCAGGAGATCCTGCTCCATACTTGGGTGTGAAATCCAGGGCTCCAAGCCAATCCTTGGGAGTAGAAAATTACATTTTGGCCCGATAAAGATCTCGGTTGCCCAAAAACACGAATGCATCCCCATAAGGACCCTTCTCTTGGGCCCCGGTGCGGTTGATGCTAACCTGAACAGCACAAACAGAAATTTCGGAAAGGCCATAGGGACATTTGGGCCCCAAATCAGAATTTTCTGTTACCACACATCTGGAACCATTGAAGCTCTATAGACATTTCCATCTTGCGACCAAATACACATAATGAAAGGCGGCAGGGTCAACGGAATGGAGAGGAGAAGCAAAACAACAACAACAAACAACAAACTCTTCAATTATCTGGATATTTCAGAGCGCAGCAGCAAAGATTTCCTCTACCGATCATTTTCAAAATTTGGTTTTAGCCAGAGCCCTTTCTTCAAACACACAATAAGTTTAACCCCAATTTATGGCACAGAAAAGAGACTCTGCTGGAGTCCGGCCCCATGGCCTTCTTCAGCGACCCCGAGGCCCCTATGGCATCGCGGTGAAACCCCACGATTATGGCAAAGGGCAGCTGGAACATTCCTCTTCTCGAGAGGATTTCCTTCTTAATTCGCATCATCACAGACAACCGAAGCGACAACAGAAACTGAAGCATTCAAGGCAGCAAAACAGAAGATTGTTTTAGTGTTGAGTCAGTCGAGGTCCCTAGACTATGTTTGAAGAGATCAGCATATTTAATGGATTCATAATGATTTGGAATTTAGCACAAAAGCCAGGGGTGGGGTGGGGGAAGGGGAGGGGGGAGAGTAAGAAAGCCAAACGGAAGAAGAAAGCAAGCAGCTCTGAACGACGCCACAGTCTCAATGGTTTTTACTTTTCGTCTTGCGATGCTTCCCTGGAAGGACTAACTTTTGTTGTCGCTCTGGGCCCACGGCGCCCCTTCTTTCCCACGCTGACCTCTGCCATTTCTGTAGGTGGGTTTACATAGCAGAGTGCAGGGTTACAGCTCTTGGGCAAACTTCTTCAGAGCAGAAAGGGCAAACAAGGTTTCACATAACTTCCTGTTTCTCAACAGAGCGATGGGTCTGCCCCCTCCCCCCTGTTTTTGTTTTTCTGCTCATTCTCATGGAAAAAAAAAAAAAAAAAGCCCGGAGATGGTTGGAAAAGGAAAATAACTTAATTAAAAGCAGGGGAAGAATCAGAAACTTACATGGGGCTAAATGTGCATTTCATCTTTTCTTCTCCACCCCTGTTATTAGAGCAGTTTGTATATATTCTGTCAATTTTGTAAGTAGCCAGTGAAAGATGTAACATATGTATAGCCTTTTCTTCATGTGTTTTATGGTCATTTCTTTCTTTCTTTCTTTTTTTTTTTTTTTCCTTAGAAGTCAGATGCCCTGGAGAGGTTTAACTCTAGGGCTATTGTGTGAAGAAGAGTATTTGGGATTAAGATTTTCAGATGAGGCTAAGGCTTTTTGGTTGACCCTTGACATGACCTTTAGCAGGAAGCACCCCCAGAGAAGGAACTTGGGCTTATTCATCTTTATGACCCCTGTACCCCTCATCACAGTGCCGGGTACAAAGTGGACACTCAGAAAGTTTACTAAGTCACTGTGGGTTGAATGTCATAACCCCAAACTTTCCTTTACCATCTGTAAAGATAGTAACAATAATACGGAGCCAAGAAAATTGTGTCATTTGCAGCTTCTGAAAGCCCCTGAAAATTAGTTCCAGAAAGCTCGTCAACGCCAACCACCGCTCGAAAGAATAAGATGTGGTATGCACCGTTTTAAACCGACTTGTTCCATACAAACGTTCTCCTTCTCTAGGTATGAATAGATTTCCAACAAATGTAAAATGTTATGTTTCACATGAGGAGGCCGACGCCAAAAGGAGTGGCCAACTACATGAGATGAAAACAGTCTCCCGGAAACAGCCAGGTGGTTGACTGTGTTATTTTCATTTGCCAAGCGGTGATGGGACATTCTATGAAAGTCTGAAAGATGCCGTCGCCCGCAGACAATAACCCGGAAATCAAAATGTGTCCTAACGTCCGTCTCTGTAACCTTTAATACGGGCACGGATGCCTTCTTTAGTATGGAACCATTCAGATCCCCAAAGCTGGCAAATTTTTGTAGGAGGAGCGCTTTGCCCTTACGAACAAACACGGGAGTTCGAGTCTCCTACCATCTCTGTCTTGAGGAGCCTAGACATTCAAGGCAACTATGAATTCCTTTCCATATCCCAACACCACATTTGTTGAACATTTCTTTCATTCCAGTCCAGACCAGAGTGTTCAAAATTCCACCCAGATTGTTTGCCAACATCCACACTTGGTGAGGAAGTTTGCGCCTAATGCGAAGCTCCCCCGTATGTAATTAACGAGACTGCAATTGTTACTCTCTCCAACTGAGAGGACAGAGAAACGCCTGAGAGACGTCACTGACAAGACACGACCTTAATTCCCTTACCCATTAGTTGGAATGAATGATGCGGTCCCCCAGCAGATCTTTGCCTCTCACTTACCTGGATACTCACCGGAAATCCATCGAAACTTCTTTAGAAAGTGAAATTGGACCAGAATTACATTGCGATGACAGTTCTCACATCAATTCCCTGCATTTTGCTCCTGTCAACCAAGGAATATAAAAAGAGATTTTCTTAGAGGATTCTAAAAGCAAGGAGAATGTGGAAGGCGAGGGTGCGGGAGGAAATATTGAGGGGAGGTGAGATTCAAAGGTGGGTTTAGGAGAACGTGGGAAAAACAATATCCGCTTTTATTTTTGTGAATCTGGGACTTAGGCAGAGCAGATCGGACATCGTATCATTGGCTGTGTTAGACAGTCTGCAGAAGACAGAAGCGGAAACCTGGGGCAGGGCCTCCGAAGGGACATTGAGGAGTAAGAGTCAGAGAAAAAGAGAAGGCGAGAAGGAGAGGGTCAGAGAGGCAGAAAGGAGGGCAGCACTGGGAGAAGACATGAAAAATTAGAACGGGAGCTCAGAGCACTCGGGAGAGCGGGGGAAATGACAGTCGAAATTAGATCAGGAGCTGAGAGGAGCAAGCAGAAGGGGACGGCAGGAACCAAGACGTTTCAGGAGGGGAGAGGCAACTGAGAGAAGTGGCCAGAAAAAAAGCCAGCCGAGCTTCCGCGAAGAGGGCCGGGGACTCCTGTGTGTCCGCCAGCCGTGCCCCGCGCGGATCAAAACAAATTATTTGTCATTCTGAAATGACTCTGGAAGGGGGAAGGCAATGTGCCCCAACAATCAATATTAAATTTTATGCCTGCTGCACCTTTCAAAAGCCTCGAGAAGACATTGATTCAAGTAAGTGTCACCTTTTTTGGTTTTTTGGGTTTTTTTCGAATGACCTTTGGTTATTCACTTTAACAGTTTTAGAGCCAAAGTTGGCAACCCCCTGACGCGGGGACCAGTGCAAACCGAGGGCTGGTTTTTCCAGGCGGTAGGGCCGCTGCTGGGAGGTGCTGTCGCCGTCGCAAGGGGGAGGGGAGCTAAGGCGGGAGGAAGGGCGTTCCCGTCCAACTGGAGCACGAGTGCGTGGGGAAGCTGGGCGTTTGTGGTTTTCATTATAAGGCAGCCAGGCGTTCTTAGAAAGCCGAGAGGGGTTGTGCTTGCTGGCTGGTCCGGCCGAGTGGTTTGGGGCACTTTCGAAGTTGTGTTTTGTGGCCGGTTTTACAAGAGGAAAATCCCTGATTCCGATGGAAGGGCTTGGGAAACCGAACGATGGGTTTCCCAGATGAGGCCTTTGTAGAACCGGCCCATCGGGACTGTGGCTTTGCAGTTTGTACCCAGTGCCTTATCGCTTGCAGTCAGACACCCATTCTGGGTCAGAATTCAGTTTCCCAGCTACAGGCTTGTGTTTGGAGCTGAAGGAATAGGATTTCAAGCTGGGACACATGATCCAGTCAATGCTCTGTGTTTCTCTGTACCTTAGTGCGAAACTACAGCCTGGGTTTCAGGCCTAGAACGCTATCTTCGTTATGTCAGAAGTTTCCAGGTATTGTTGATCTGTCTCTTTGAAGGTAATCCACCTTCGTGTCTGTTCCGTGCTTGATTTAAATGTGACCCTCCCGAGAATCTGACACCGGCTGTGGTCCTTCCTTGATCTGAGTCCGAACCTTTGGTTCTGGTGACCCATTCTGTGTTCTAACTGTGATTGATTTTCTGGAGGCAGATTCTTGATAAACTCCCTTTCATCAGCTGGTCCTGGGAAACCCAGTCCCACCCTGGGAGGGTCACCCAGTCAACATCCCGTCATGTTGCAGATGGTGTGGAATTAGTGGTGTCTATTTCCAGCGCTTGCCTGGTAGTTACGTATTTACGTTATCCAATTAACTACTCCGTAATGTCTGTCTTTCCCCAACTGGTTCTTGGCCTCAGCCTACAAGTGGGTACCTGCCTCCCCAGTCCTGGAAACAGATTCATTTATCCATTCATGCAATAGATGTTTAGGAAACCGGTATGATGTTCCAGGTACTGTGCTACCTGGCCTGGGTTAACTTGTATTCAGTTGACTTTTACTCGTTCAAGTATTTGTTACATATGAACCATGTGCGGGGCGGGGGGGGGGGGGGGAGGCTAAGTGGTGGCAACAGAAGACCCGGATAAAGTCGATGATGGAGATGAACTTCCAGTTTTCCTAGTTCTCACATTCAACGGAGTGAAAGCAGTAAATATACGAACAAAGAAGGTAGGTCAGATGCTAATATGGAAGGAAATAAAGGAAATATTTTGTATAGGAAAGGCTTCACCTTAAGGTGACATTTGCGCAGAAGTATAATGAAGTAAAGGAGAAAATTATACAGATTTTGGAGGAAGAATGTACCCGTTTGGGGAAACAGTACATGCAAAGGTCCTGAGATGTTTTCTTTGTGAAAGGAACAGGTAAGAGACCTATGTAGCTGGAGTAGAGTGAACCAAAGAGAGTGAAGGAAAAGATGAAGTCAGAGAATTACCAGGGCCCAGATCAGGTAGGGTCTTGAAGCCATTAAAAGGATTTTGTGGGTTTTTTTTTTTTAAATAATAATTTCTTGTCAAATTGGTTTCCACACAATACCCAGTGCTCATCCCAAACAGGTGCCCTCCTCAGTGCCCATCCCCCACTTTCCCCTCTCCCCCCACCCCACCATCAACCCTCAGTTGGTTCTCAGGAGTCTCTTATGATTTGCCTCCCTCCCTCTCTGTAACTTTTTTTTCCCCTTCCCCTCCCCCATGGTCTTCTGTTAAGTTTCTCCAGATCCACATAAGAGTGAAAATATATGGTATCTGTCTTTCTCTGTGTGACTTATTTCACTTAGCATAACATTCTCGAGTTCCATCCACATTGCTACAAAAGGCCAGATTTCATTCTTTCTCATTGCCAAGTAGTATTCCATTGTGTATATAAACCACAATTTCTTTATCCATTCATCGGTTGACGGACGTTTAGGCTCTTGCCATAATTTGGCTATTGTTGAACGTGCTGCTATAAACCTTGGGGTACAAGTGCCCCCTGTGCATCAGCATCCCTGTATCCCTTGGGTCAACTCCTAACAGTGCTATTGCTGGGTCATAGCGTAGATCTATTTTTAATTTTCTGAGGAACCTCCACACTGTTTTCCAGAGCGGCTGCACCAGTTTGCATTCCCACCAACAGTGCAAGCGGGTTCCCATTTCTCCACATCCTCACCAGCATCTATAGACTCCTGATTTGTTCATTTTGGCCACTCTAACTGGCGTGAGGTGGTATCTCAGTGCGTTTTTGATTTGTAGTTCCCTGATGAGGAGTGACGTTGAGCACCGTTTCATGTGTTTCATGTTTCATCGTTTCATGTCTGTTGGCCACCTGGATGTCTTCTTTGGAAAAGTATCTATTCGTGTCTTCTGTCCATTTCTTCACTGGATTATTTGCTTTTCCGGTGTGGAGTTTGGTGAGTTCTTTATAGATTTTGAATACTAGCCCTTGTCCAATATGCCATTTGCAAATATTTTTTCCCATTCCATCGGTTGCCTTTGAGTTTTGTTGATTGTTTCCTTTGCAGTGCAGAAGCTGTTTTATCTTGATGAGGTCCCAACAGTTCATTTTTGCTTTTAATTCCCTTGCCTTTGGAAGTGTGTGGAGTAAGAAATTGCTGTGGCTGAGATCAAAGGGGTTTTTTCCTGCTTTCTCCTCTAGGGCTTTGATGGTATCCTGTCTCACATTCAGGTCCTTTATCCATTTTGAGTTTATTTTTGTGTATGGTGTAAGAAAGTGGTCTAGTTTCATTCTTCTGCATGTTGCTGAAAAGGACTTTGGCTTCTAATTTTGGTGAGGTCTGAAAAATCACGAGAGGTCTCTGAGCAGAAGGTGGGCACAAATAATATTTTCAAAGACTCACTCTGGCTGTTCCATTGAGAAGAGACTCTGGATGGACAGGTATCGAAGCAAAGAGACTGGGCAGAAGCCTAGTGTAATAGTCTAGGTAAGAAATGATAAGGATTCGGACCAAGACGGTAGCAGTGATGTGGCAAAAAGTGATGAGATGCTAGACATATTTCCAGCACAGAGTTGACAGAATTTGCTGATTGATTGCTTTGGAGATGTGAAGACAAGAAAGGGGACCAGAATATCTGCATTGTTTTTGCCCGGGAAAGTGGAAGGCTGAAGTTGTTCTTTACTAAGAAAAGACTAGAGAAGAAACAGGCTTGGGAGATTGGTCGTTAGTGGGGGGAGTTCTGAGTTTGGTTTTAGGAGTGTTGAGTTTGAGATACCATTTAAATATCCCAGTGGATGTAACAAGTAGATACATAGTATCTGGAGTTGAGCCATCCAGGCTGGAGACATGAGTTGAGAGTCCCCAGGCTTAGGTGATACTCAAAGCCAACGGCAAAATGGGATCACATAGGAAGTCAATGTAGAGAGAGACGGAGAGGAAGACAAAGGAACAGTCCCTGGGGTGTTCTAAAGTTTCCAAATCAGGAGAATGAGGCAACAGAGTGGAAGGAGGGTCCAGTGATATGGGAAGAGAACTAAAAGAGAGGGTGTTCTGGAAGCCAAAAGAAGCACAAAAGAAGTAGAAGTGTTCTGGAAGCCAAAAGAAGTAGATTGACTATGCGGATACAGACACTGGTTAAACGGGTATCGACATTGTCTTCGAATTGCTTCTGTTTTCTTCCCATGGAGTCTTCGGTCACTTTTCCATCCCAGATTCGGTGTGCTTTACCCGTTGTCCTCAGCATTTCTGCAACAAGCCATGCTACACCCCACACATCTTGAAATGCTCCCCTCATTTCCATAACCATGTTACAACCGGGACCTCTTGCCATCATCGTTTAAGGTTTTCATTACGTTTCTATCTTCCTACTGGTCACAGAAAGTACCCTCCCCCGCAAGAGTCTGCCCTTTCCTTCCCCAGAGTCAGTCACACCACTATAACCAGTGTTCCCATGCCCGTGTCTCCAGCCAGACGTTCCCTGATTTCCCACTCTCCATTCCAAACTATCTGATAAACATTTTGGTAAACTATTCTGCCAAAATATGCAATTACTGGGTCAAAACAGGATATTTTGAGCCATATTTCTCACTTTTCTCCCCAGTACAGTTCCTCATCTTGACTTGTCCACGGTGAGTAACAGCACCGTGAGTCTGTTAGATCTCTAGATTTCTAGAAGAGACATTGATTTGAACTTTCCTCTTCCTCCGGTCCCCATATCCGATCGGATCCTCCATGGGCAGAACCATTGTCTTCACAGTCTATACGTCTCAAGGGGGTCTATACATCTGGAGTGTCTTAAATATAACAGTTACTTGGTTGATATGCTAAGTGATACTCATGCACTATTTATAAAACGTGCCTATTGCCTGTGCCATGCTGCCATACTGTCTGTTCATTCACCGCTACCAGAGCCTTACCCCCAGCCCACTTTGCTTTGGACCTCCCAGCATTAGCACAGCACATCGGTTGACCCACAAAAGAGGCCATCCCAATCTGCAATAGATCTGAAGGGGTGTAGGGAATAGAATGACTAAATGTTATAGAACTTAGTGTCTATTCAGAAAACATCCTTCATGGCTTTGCAAATAGGCAAAAATGTCAAGTCAGCTCTACTCTGAAGCCATTTGGAGACATTTGCAACAATGAATGCATGATTAAGTTTATTGTTTAGTAAACAGTTTGCAGACATTAGCCAAGGAAGAGTTATGGCGGCAGTTTACAAATAATTGCAATTGAATTAGGCAGACTGCAATGCAAAAGCAGTGCAAATAACTTGCCAATTCCATAAAATGTTTTGCAAACAGATTCTGGGAGAAAATAGAATGAGAAAAGCAGAAAATCCAGAAAGGGATGTTTTCAGAGTCTGCTCTGCAGATACAGAGAGAGGATGCCGTCATATTTTACCACGAGAGTGAAGTACTAGTGAAAGGTGTTTATTTCTGCTTTGCCTCAGAAACAGAACTTGGCACAGACTTCAGAGGAGGGAAAGGGGGCATGACTCAGTGATTTGGCAGTTAACAAACTCCATCTAACAAAAGTGGCAGAATAATGTTAAAAGAGAGTATATGTGTTTGGACTGAGGGGCATTGGTCGGGGTGGGGCAGGATCTTGGCTTATGGAAATGTACCTCTCAGAGCACTGAGCAATCCATCGCCGAAATGAACCTTCACCCGTTGTATATCTGGAGTACGCCCAACTAAAGATACTTATTTTATGAAATCTGTACTGTATAACGTGGATATTTACATTTTATTAAGCAAATGTTAAATATTTTGTTAAACATATACTATTAACATATACTTTTAAAAAGTGGAATGTAGCATATGAAATGAACATATATAATTATGTATTTATAGTATACATATATGGTATAGTATAGTATACATTATAGTATACACATATAGTATACTAAAGTATACATATATAGTATAGGCATATGGTATACATATGTAGTATAGTATACATTATAGTATACACATATAGTGTATGTGTACTAAAGTATACATATATAGTATAGGCATATAATACACATTTATAGTATAGTATAGGTATACGTATATGGTATACATATATAGTATATATATAGTATAGTATATGTAAATAAGATAATATACATATATAGTACAGTATATATATATATATATATATATATATATATATATATAGTATAGTACATATACCATGTACTATGTACGTATATAGTATAGTGCATGTATATACATTATGTATAATGTTCATACACAATGAATAGATCATATTTAACAATACACAATAATAAATATAATACATACCATGTCAATATCAAGGTTTCTCTCCTATGCTAAATGGGGCAAAAGCATTACATTCCTTAGCCATGGGTTTGCTTCCACTGAGCAGTTTTATTCATTTCTTACCACTGATTCTATGGATTAAAGATAGAAATGCGGGTCCACACACATTGGAACGAATGTGGAAACAAATGCATAAACCCTACACTATGGTGCTTCAGTTGTACAGTTACTCCCTGGAACTGCTGAGAGAAGGGTTCCTCAGCCACTTGAACTTAGCTTTTATGTTTAAAGAAGAAAAAAGCACAGAGCATTCATCAAAAGTGCAAACGTGATTTAGTGAGTGATCTTCTGGGTTAGAAGTACCCATAGGGTTTTCCTGATTAGAGGTTGGCCCTTTGTCTCAGAATGCCTCCTGGATATGTGGTTTTCTTATTCTAACCACCCTCTTTATTATACGCTATTGATTTGGTAACTATCCAACAAGATTCCGAGCTTCAAAGCTACATTTTGGATAGAAGATCTAAAACAAACTCATGAGCTTGATCCCACATATTAAGGATTGGGGCCATTGGTTTATGTAAAAAGGTGACTCCTGTCTCCTCTGAAAAAAATCCAGGATTGATCACAATGAATAGCAATTTGACGGAGACGGAAGTATGGATTGAGAACGTGCATTTTCATCCCTTCTCCAAACCATTTTGAAATCTACCACAGATACATAATTTGGGGATTTACCACAAACACGTGTTAAGTCTGCAGATCTGCCCAGTAACTGAGACTGGGATAATGGGTCCAGTATATCATGCTTGGAGACTTCTTTGCACCAAAACGAGATGCAAACATCTACCCATCATTTCCCAAGACAAATTATATTTACGCAGTGGTAGCTTCATTTTGCACATTCGCAAGTTTCACCGTCTACCATAGTGATGTGGGATGAGATCGATCATGCCCACAAACGGAGCCTTTGGACTTGAGTCATTTACAGCATTTTTAGTTGCAAAGCAATTTCGTATCATCTAGGTTGGCATAATAGGAAGCTTCTGCATTGGAAAATAAATAAAAGAGAACACGAGATGGCAAGGTGTCCAGGAGCGATCCGTCCCTTTTACTCTTTGCTCTTGTGTCCCTGAAAAGAACCAGCATTTTCTCTTTGCAACATACAGAAGAGAAAGATGTCTGGTTTCAGGACTTGTTGATCCCATTAACAGGGAAGATTGACAAGGAGTAGACAATTGTATCTGGCATGAATATGGGTATGGAAGGGATTGTTGAAATGGAGACCCTTGCTAATGGAGGAAAGATGACCCCAGCCTTTTGACGGATGTCAAGTAGACTAGAGTCCAGTGAAGCCACAACCATTTAATCTGCATTGCAAGATGTGTGACTGTTAACTTCTTTATTTTTTTATTCTATAATTTTGTACTCTACAGTGTAGCATGAGATAGAGTTCTCCACTTGTTAATGTGGGTCAGTATTATTCGTCCGCAATTTCAATGGCTTCGGGGCTTTTGTTAGTTGGTGGCCTCTTCTCTGGGTCAAGGAAGAAAAGAAAGAAATGAAAAAGAAGTGAATAAAGAAATGATGTAAATCAATCCCCAAATCATGACTCTTCAATGAGATTTTGACCTCAGTTACAGGAATGCAATTTCTGACTCTGTCTGAGAGGCATTAAGCGATGTATTTAATGCATTATATGAAGGTAGGGTAAGTATGAAAAATGTACTTGAACTTTATTTGGTTCTAAAATACAATGGAGACAGAATTTTTTTTATTCCAAAATAATCTTTTATCCTTTTGAACTGTGTGTGTGTGTGTGTGTGTGCATGTGTGTGTGCGTGTGTGTGTGTGTGTTTCTGAGTGAAAATTGTTTTTAAAAAGAGTCGCTTTGTTTCTCTAGTACCTAACACAAGCAGGAGGGGAAAAGAGTTCATGTGTGGACCTTGCACCCTTATGCATCGTGACTTTTATTATTTTCCCTGCCTGGAGAAGAAGTTTCCCAGAAACTCACCCCCCCACCCCGCTCTTCTGGTTAGAGCTTTTGAGTCCTAGTCAAGATGAATTCAATCTGGGAAAACTTAGAATGTTCCTCCAATGGGAGAAATTTCCTGACACTGAAATTTGATGACACCCCAAGGTGAAAAATACATAATAAATCCCATCCACTAAGGATAAACGGTTTTCTCTCAAAGTTTCAAAGGAGTTCACAGTGTGATTCAGAGATGCCCTCTCACTCCCAAGTGAATAGGGCTGGCCTGGTGAAACACCTAACTACTGGAAATCTCACACAGTTTGCCAGGTTATACGGCCTCGTATTCCACCATTTCCTTAGGATAGCCAGGTTGCTTGTGACGTTCTGGAGATCGCTGCACAGTTTTTGAGTGTCTGTCGTGGTAGACCGTTCGGTAGGGAATATCGCCGCAAAGACAGGGGATTTGACCTCAAATAACTTACGGTCAAGGCAGAATTTCCCAGGCCTGTCCTTTCGGTGCAATGTGACAACATAGGGAGGTCAGTAAAGGAAGAACAGGTGGCATGTAATCCCTCTCAACAACGTCTAAGTGTTTTCTGCTCAACAGAAACATCCCCAGAAAGCTCAACAGTGAGTCAGATGAAGGAATACCGTAGGTTTCCAGGCCAGAAGAAGAAGTGTGAGGACAGTCACTCGGAAGTGACGCGGAATGACGAGTGAAGAGTACTCCTCCGGAAACTGTACTGTCCCAGTGCAGACCTTACACCGTTCGGTCAAACTTCAGTTGATCACTCCAGTCACAGCCCCAGTATCACTTTGGCCATGTGATTCCCATAAGCACCCACCCGTAGGAAGGGCTCCTTGCCTCTAGGAGCTTTGAAAAGTCTCACCTCCCTCCTTTCCTTCCTTCTGTTTTTTTTCCCCATTTTTTAAATTTGTTTTAATTTTTCTTGAATCCTTCTTACTCCCCTCACCACTCATTTAATATGTTTTGAGTGCCCTTGCTGAACCAGGATGCTCTAAGACGGGACATGTCCCTGCCTCATTTAATCCTTACAATAATCCCTTCCCATAAGTAGTATCACTCACCCTGTTTTACCGATGTGAATGCCGAGGCCCGGTTGCGTTAAGAAACTGGCCCAGAGATGTAGCTGATGAATTGTGGAGCCCGGATTCCACCCAGGCAGTCTGATTCCAGGACCACTACACGAAAGTTGTTTTCGTGTATCTTATCTCCTGAACTAGATTTCAAGCCTCATGAGGGTAGAAGCCATAAACGTGTTATTTGCAGTTTAGATAGCGGCTACTCTGTTGACATTGTAGTTGATAATGACGGACTATTTGTTGAACGAGAGGGCGAATGAACAAACGGATACACGAACTCTACTTAAAAGGCTGGTTGGTGAATGGGGCGCCTGGGTGGCTCAGTCGACTCTTGGTTTCAGTCCAGGTCATGATGTCACGGTTGCGTAAGCATTCGAGCCCCATGGCGGGCTCTGTGCTGACAGCATGGAATTCACTTAGGATTCTCTCTCTCCCTCTCTCTCGCTCTCTCTGCCCCTCCCCCACTCACACTGTCTCTGTCTCTCTCAAAACAAATAAACTTTAAAAATTAAAAAAAAATGTTTTTAAAATGTCTTTAAGGATCACAGGAAAAGCAGTAGAATACAGATTTTGCACCCGACACCTGCAGTAGTCAAAATATTGGTCAGCACATCTGGGTCAGCATAGATGCAGTGGGAGGGAAACATGAGGGCTAGATGCCTGAGTCACCGTAGAGGGAAAACTTGGTGAATGTATGTGGAGACAAGTGGAAGGATATTATCGCACTAGAAGAAAACGTAATTGTCTTAATGGGAAAATACAGAAGGACTTAAAAGATAAAAGGAGAATCACTCATGATCTTACCATCTAGTGGCAAACAGAATGGACATTTTTTTTAACGTCATCCACACCGGTCATCTCACGAAAAGCGATTGAAAACATTAGACAAAGCAAGAGGATAAAGTCGTGTCAATTTCTCCTCAACATTCCAGTCCTCAACTATTACACTGTATTAAGATCCACTCTGAGTGGCCAAATGACTGGTGCATTTGATGGTGTGGAAATTGAGCACAGATGTAAATCACTGAACGGACTCAGTTAAACACTAAACTGACTCAGCTTGAGTCCAACTTCATCATCATAGGCATCATTCAAGGACGCGAACGTTGGTCCTGATCTTCTGAACAGCGAAGCATTCCAGTGAAATGTCTTCTGGTTTGACTATCTATTGATCAACAGCTCTGACCCAGCTCATTCATTCTAGATAATCAAGTAGATAATGCTTATGGGGCTCTTTATATGTCCCTTCTGCCTAGTTTCTTAAACACACACACACACACACACACACACACACACACACACACACACAGATTCATTAACGTTGTAAACATCACCTGTATTGTATACATGGAGCCTCCGTCTCTGTAAAAAAACACAGATTAATTGAAAAGGTGCATTGCAGATGCCAATTAAGTAGAACATTTATTTCTCAGCATAGTAACTTCAGATGCGGCTCACTATGAATGCATATGTAAGCCTCGGGAATCACAAAACAAATATGTTGAGAAGAGAGCAGGAGTTATTGTTTTCTACAACATTTCCTCTGGTATTCCTTTTCAAGAGGTGAGCCTCCCTAATTCCAGTAAAATGAAACGTATTGTTGTTGATTAATAAATCTAATACCCTGCCTTTGCTCTGTGCCAGGAACTGTGCTAGGGGGTAACTTAACCATAATCACATTTTTTCCCCCAGAAATGCATCTAACCATACATATGACCAATGCACATATGTGCTGTCCTTATATTAGGATAATTTATGAGGCAATTGCTATTGTCTGAGTCAATCAGCTTGAAGAAGACTGTTGTCAGAGGAAGTATTTATTCAGCAGATATTTGCTACCGCTTTGGTATGTTTTCCCACCTGTCTCCACCAGCAGATTTTATCTTGCAGAATTTCAGGAGACATTTCTAGAACTTAAATTAGACTGTTACTATAGTGGGAAAAGACAGTGTGGTTGGTATTTTCGGTGCCAAGCTATTCCCAAGATTTATTAAGTACCTATTATATGCTCCAAGCGACTATTAGATATTAAGGGGTCTTCAGTTAGAAAACATTTTCCTGCAAACCTAGACTTTGAATTTGGAACTTACATTTATTGGTTGTTCTAGTGCATATAAATGGAAGGCAAAGTCTCTCAAAGGTAATTTGATTACATTTTGATTACCGATGTGAGTTGTGGATGATTCAGTGAATCAAAAGGGAACTGAAAAAATCTGCAAGTTACACGTGTGACCAGTTGACTCAGAACATCTAGCTCTGAACCCTGGTCTTTGGAGATATGTGACTGAGTTGATCATACAACCTCTCTAAACGCCTGATTCCTTCACTTGCGATTTTGTCATGACGATGATACTACTCTAATAGTGAGATAATGGATGTGATGTGCTTTGCAAATTCTGTAAGTGAAAAAATTATGTTATAAAGAATATACTATCTTCACAATACTTCACTGTAAAGCAGTAAGCTGTATCTAATCTTAAATTGCCATCTTCTTTCCCAAATTCGTAGCCCACAACGTGTATGCATGATAAGAACAATTGCAAAAATTCTTATAAGTGGGGTTAACTAGAATTTAACTGGTCACTGATTATCTTGGAGCCTACTATGTTTAAAGTAGAATCCTCTCTTTATTCTTAATATGCCAACATGTCGCCGATTGATTACTGGGGAAACGTGCTGACGGCCTGACAGGTTCTGGTTTTGCCCTCTCGTTCAAGGTCTAGGGTCAAGAGAGCAGTTGATGATGAAGGGACGGAGTAAAACCCCCCAGCCCACCAGAAGGTAAACCAGGCCTTCTTCTCTAACATGGTGCTTCCCACTGGACATTTCTGTTTCTGTGGACCTTCCAATGTATAGCAATGTGAAGGAACTTCCAAAAGGTCACCACCTGTGGTATTTACCTGCAGGGAGGTAGACTCAGCTCCAAGGGCCCCTTGGGGTTAGCTGCTCCAGAGAGCCCAGAAATGTCTGCATTTTCGATGCAGCAAGACACTTCCCTAAGAAAGCAAAACTCACCCCGGAGCCCCCCACGTACAAATTATAGTCGCCATTTAAACCATCATCACAGTATTTGAGGTTAGTAAAACATATTGCTTGGGCTATAAAACATTCTAAACTAGCATTCCAAATGTCTAGCCTCAAGCAAGCACTTAAATTAAAGTTTCAGACAGCTGGCACTGGAGTCATAATAACAGTTTTTTACACAAAGGGATTGGCTAAACATGATTATTGATTTGATAATTTATCGTCAACAGGCATTATTGTGCCTTGATCCCAACGCTTGGCTTTCTTTCTTCTCTATTGTCAACAGGTGATGACGAGGTCTGGCTAGGGTTATATAGGGAAGGAACATTCAATGCCCTGGTCCTAGGTTGATTTCTTTCTCTGTCGCTCTCTCTCTCCCTCTTTCTCTCTTTCACACACTCATTCACTCACTCACACACACACACACACACACACACACACACAGAGCACATCAATTTCCATAATCCCATCATTTTTACTGTCTCCTTCCTACAAACTGCTTTGTTTATAAAGAGGAAGAATCTGGAAATACTATTCTTAGCACCCTTATGACAAAAGGGAAAAAAAAGGTTGACTTTCTAAACACAATCTATATTCCTTGGAATAGCCATCGAATATCTGATTTCCCATGCCTCCCTTTGTGAAATAGATGAAAACAGAAAATGCCACAGTATTTCTTTTGCATTTGGAAGCAGGTACATGATGCTGGTAGCCTTGTGTCCTTTTAGGCCTTTGGGTTCTGGTTCACCCAAGACACAGACAACGCTGGCGAGAGATATTCGCCCTTTAGCCAATTCTAAAACACAATATTTGTAAGCCTTATTAACATATTTTCAAGCATAACAGATTCTCTGTTCACTCCAACTTGGAACACTTTGAAAGATTTTCTTTCCACCACAGGGAAATACACATGATTGACACCGTTCTGTTTTCCTCAAACTGGACCCATTCACAGGTTTTCTAACAGAATTAGAAACACAAAATCATATTTTCGTTATTAAAATTGGGTCCAGCAAACAGTACTGGCAAATTTTGCTCTCAGCCTCTGTGAACTGTCAGAAACAGGGTAGTAACTTCTATTGCCATTTTTTTATGAGGAAGTAGACGCTGCTTGTCTTTGGGTGGTTTGCTGTATAAACACAACAGGTTTTTCTGGTTTGCATCTTTCTGTGGACAAAACACGCTAAAACAAAAAATGGGACGAGTCAGAAACAGTATTCTTGGATCAGTCAAGAGGGAAATGAAAGGACACTTTTGAGTACCTTTATTTATTATTTTTTTTTCTGAACATGACTTTTCCATTGACTTTAATTAAGGTTTCATTAAACCATGAGTTTGGAAAGCTTTTAATTGAGAGAGAATTTGCTTATTGGGCATTTTTTTTTTTTTTCCCAGAGAACGGCTATAATAAATGGGTCTTCCCACTTTAGAGTAAAATTCAACTCTGCTCTACCTTGGCAGAAATTGCATATAGATCCACCCTTAAGAAACGAGCCATGCCACAATAATGATTTTTTTTCACATGATCGCTGGCTCCACTATACTTTATAAATGTATTGCCTGCTGACAAATTAATCCAATTAGCAAAGGTGAAGGTTTATAATTGGGGTTAACTAGAATTTAACTGGTCACTGATAATCAAACCCTCCCTTACCTCCTCTAGAGCGCAGTCCCCTAAGTTATTTGAGTAGTTGTATCTCGTCCCCCGGCCAAACCAAGAGTGTGACTTCAGAAAGCCCTTTTCGGGAAGATCCGATAGAGCCATTTGTCCCAAAGCCATGACAACAATGGAACTTGGCGGCATGGTATTTTCCTGCTGTTTGGGGGAGTGAATCTCCGCCCCACCCCCTTTCCACTCCCCTCCTACTGAGAGTATTTTTATATAGTTCAAGTCCCTATTGGTCTGCAGTTTGCAGTGCGGTTTAAAAAGTAATACATCTTTTCTTAGATGTACCCCAGTTTCTGCTTTTTAATAGACATGATAATGAGCTTCTGGGTCTCCATTTCCCAGTGTGCAGAGAGCTCGAATAAATCTTCGATTGTTCACAACCCAGGAGAAGGTTCCGGAGCACTGGGATCCATTGAGGTCTCTCTAAACAACTATTGTTTTAAGCATTTTTTTTTTTTTATGTTGGCCTTTTCTGATGCCACTGATTTTTTTTTTCCAATATATTCAGTAGCATCTGCTTATAATGAGCTGAGACAGAGTGAAATTCCTTTTGTAGTGAATCAGAATGAATGAAAGTTCCCAACTGTTTTGGAATGGCATAATATGCTAACTGTAATATTGGCTGTAGGAAAGATTCCCTGGTAGGTAAAAAGAAAAGAAAGCTTTATTCTAGATTTCCACAAAAACACGTCTGCCCGGGCAGTCTGGGTTTTGCTTCCTAGATCTTCTAAATTCTGGAAGATGTTCCACTTTTGTGCAGACCAAAGCCAACATGAAAACACGTTTGACCAACTTGAGGCTTATTTCCTGTTTTTGAAGACTTACTGATGTTCATCTAGCAGAGCATAACCATGTAACCATTATTAACAAAACGCTTTCCCCCTCCGAAAAACAAAAGGCACATTCAGAGTTCCAAGAAACTTAGAAATATATAACGACATAGTTCTCTCAATTTTTTAAGAAATCAAAATATCCTCCGAACAATTTCTGTCTTCAGGTTTTTTGACAACTTTGAAAATAGAAATCCAGATACCGCAAAAGCTTAGCATTACCGGGTTGTTCATAGATTTAAAGGAAAAAAAAAATCTGCGCCTTCTCTCCCTTCTTTTATTGGCAGGGGGAGACAACGGCATCAGGTATATAGTTTGCTCTGACCTCAGGTTATGCTTAAGAAAACTTCTATTACATTGAGTAGAATTTTTGTTTATTATGGCTGAGGTGATTGATGATGCTGCCACTAATTCTAAAATTATCCATTGGAAATTATCTTCCTATTACTACAGCTATAACTCCATCTATTTCCCTAGCCAGCTGGATCTGGTGGGAGGTTGAGATATATTTTCGTTTATTTTTTTATTTTTTTATTCGCGTCCTTATGAAAAAAGAAGGTGGTGGCTCGAGCCCATCCCCAAAGCTTTCACCAATTGACTATGATTGAATACTTTTTCTTATTACTGTTCACTAGGATCTTCTTATGAAATGCACATTTCATTTTTATCCAGGACCTGGGGATATGGGGCGACAGAGGAATATTACTTGAAATTCGGCACACCACGGTCTATGGAAAGCTCCACGCCAAGACTGTGGGAAGAGTTATAATTTTCATTCTTTTTACAGTGACAAGGTTATTTCAAAGTTAAAGCATCATTATCTGTTAAACCAAACAGCACTGGGGCAGTGTTAGTGGGGCAGGGTGGCTGATTCTAATTGGTAGAATCTGTACATCCCTATGCTGAATTTTAGATCTAAGCATTTCCAAATTAATAGGGTGACTGAAGCGGAGGGATATATTTGCAATCTGTTTGGCCGGAACTGGGTACTTGCGGATGCACAGCATTTGTTCTTTCTGATTCTTCTAGTTGCCCCCTGGCAATCAATGAATTCTTGAAAAACAGTAACAACCGGAAAAGATGAGAGCTCTTGTAATACCAAAAGCGGATGGCTTTGACATTGGTCAGTGCAAAGGCCGTGCTCGCCCAGTCCCAGAGGTTTAAGAGCACGGTCGCTTAGCTGAAATAAAACCAGAGAGAATTCCGCAATATCCTGTTACTCCACGGAATGGGCCGTAACTCTGGTTTTTGGTATGAGCTTCAACTGCGATATTCTCTGTTTATAGAGTCTGTGTCAACAGTAGGGTTTGGTTATATGACTCATATCAAGATTCTGGGCTTGTAATTTTGTTAGCAACATTTTTCTGGTTTTGCGTAAAAGGGGAAAATAAAACAGGAATTTGTTTTATCACAGATGATATAATAGGGATAAATATATATATATATATATATATTTATGTGTATATATGTTAGCTGTATACATAGAGGTATATATGTACGTATCATATATTGCATCAAGCATTACACATTCAGGATTGAAAAATTCAGAATTATGGTAGAAATCAAAACGACAAATTTATTTTGTGTATACTATTTAGCAGTTTATATTTCCAATGTATAATATGTCTTCCTCCTAAAGGTAATTAGTGGCAAAATAGACCAAGTAACTTGGAAACTTTTTCAAAGTGGAAAAATAAGAATTTTGTTCATGTTTCCCACAATGGCAACAGAGGTTTTTCACAATCATTTTATGGTGCAAGATCAAAAACTAACTAACTAAATAAATAAGTTGTGGGGCGCCTGGGTGGCTGAGTCGGTTGGACATTCGACTTTAGCTCAGGTCATGATCTCGCCATTCGTGGGTTCGAGCCCCGCATCAGGCTCTGTGCTAACAGCTGGGAGCTTAGAGCTTGCTTCGGATTCTGTGTCTCCCTCTCTCTCTGCCCCTCGCCACTCATGCCCTGTCTCTCTCTCTCTCTCTCTCTCAGAAATAAACATTAAAATACATTTTTTAATAATAAAATAAAATAAATAAGCTTAGATAAAGCCCAATTAAATGAGAGCGCTCTAATGTCACCGAGAGGGATTGGCATGGACTCTTCTTCTTTTCTCTGATACATCTGTAGGGAAGGATCTGATATTTGAATTAGTGGCCGACATTTAGGAATTGAGAGTCCAAGTAAAAATACAGATTATTAAGTGTTTCTTGAAAATTCGGATATGGCAACACTGGGCCTTTACTTCTTACTTGTAAACGAAGGGCTTGGGGTGAGCGACTGCCCAAGTAGACCAAGCCCGCTCTCTCCACCCACTTTCCACAACAGACGTGGGACATGAGTCCCCGTAGGGATCATCACAACCTCTCGGTTGCCAGCCAATCTTTGGCTTGAAATGGGAACAGCCACACCCTCTGACCCCACACACCTCTCTGTTCTTTGTCAGGAGCCATCTTCTTCAGCCATGTCAACTGGTCTACTATCTTCTATCCTTCATTTGTTGGTTTCTATACCTATAGCTTTCCCCTACTCAGGAAAACTCACCTTGCTCCAGTCCATGCTTCTCTTTTGCCAGAGACAAAACCTCCCATCCATGGAGCCCTTTCAGTCACACTTACTCGTGCCCTGGTCGGGATTCTACTCCGCATCCCTTCCATACTTTGCTACATGATCCATCCAACAAAAGCCTATGGTATCAAAGAAAAATTGATATTGGCTGAAATAAATGTGTCTTCAATGACATCATTCTCCACATCAACTTCTTACAGTGACACAACAGGAGAAAGGCTGCAGGCACTCATAACTAACTTCCCTGTGAGCTAGGCTTTGGTCCCTGCCATCAGATATTAATAATAATTTCTTATGTTCCCGTATAAATATTTCTACATCTCAATCTTACCTCTGTACTCAGTCTCCTCAAATATGAGAAAATTCTTAAAGTCAAGGACAAATTCTTCCTGTTCTTGGTACCCTTTAAGGACAAGGGATATGATCCTATGACACAAATGCATCTCTCTTGCATCAGAATTCACATCACATTTGGGGCACCTGGGGGATTCGATAGGTTAAGCACCCGACTCTTGATTTTGGCTCAGGTCATGATCTCATGGTCGTGAGATTGAGCTCTATGTGGAACCTGCTTGAGATTCTCTCTCTGTCCTTCTCTCTCTGCCCCTCTCCCACTTATGCTCTCTCTTTCAATCTCTCTCTCAAAACAAATAAACAGGTTTTCAAAAAGAACTACATCACATTTTGTACCACTCACAATGAACTTATCACATTTTATTTCATATTAAATAACAATAGACTATACTCTCTTTAAAGGAAGAGATTGTACCTTATCCAACTTTGGATTCTCCTTAAAGATAATTACCCTTTGATTTAATGAAAGGTAAGCAATCATCAAAGAATATTGACTAATTCTATGGACACGCATACATGAATTCCTAGTGCCTGAGATTAACATTTAAATCTAAATCCAAAAAACTCACCTAAGATTCACACTCACAGCTTAGAATGTCTGAAGGTTCTCCAGGACCAGGAATCACAGAAAGAAGGAGCTCTCAGGCAGGGAGCAAATGTGCTTTCAACTTACAGAACAGTGCTATTTCCTGCAAGATCCTACCTCCTGTCTCCATGTCCCTTTATTGCTGGAAATATTAAATTGTAGTTTGAAGGGGCGCCTGGGTGGCTCAGTTGGTTAAGCTTCTGACTTCGGCTCAGGTCGTGTTCTCACGGTTCGTGGTTCGAGCCCCGCGTCGGGCTCTGTGTTGACAGCTCAGAGCCTGGAGCCCGCTTCTGATTCTGTGTCTCCCTCTCTCTGGGCCTTCCCCTCTCGAGCTCTGTCTCTCGCTCTCAAAAGTAAATAAACATTAAAAAAAATTTTTTAATTGTAATTTGAAGGAAATTAAATGTAGACTAGGTGCTTTCCACCATTGGCCCTTCCTTTGATTTAAGGGCTTACATTTTCCTGATCAAATAGACATACATGCAAAAGGGTTATTTTTTTATAGCTCTGGAGTAGGAATCGGTTTATCACTCTATCTAGCCTAGAATAGTCCTTCAAGGAAAAGGGACATAAGATGGATAGGTTTTGATCTATGAACTGGGAATGAGAATAACAAGAAAAATTCTGGAATGGAGAATCTTGGTGGGATATCTGTGTTGAGGACCTTTATTTTAGGGCATCATAGGTACAGAGAGGTAATGTCTATGTTTGTAAAGGGCTGTCATATGATCTTGAAAATAACCTTGTGCGATGTCTTTCAAACCCTGCTCTAAGGGTAATTGATTCAGGGGGCACTGGGGTAACTCAGATGCCTCCCATAATTTTTTTGTATTTTTTTCCAAAATTAAAAGAACATTATCATAACATTTTTTTTTCGAGTTGTATGTTTCATGTATGACTTCAAAATAGGAATGCAAATTGGTAGAACCTCGCAACTCACATATGCAAAATTCTTGGGGGGAAATGGCAAGTCTTCAAGGATGAGTCAATTTCTCCATAAGAGAAACAAGAAACACGGGAGGAAGAGTAATTAGAAAGGGAGGAAGGGAAGACAGAGGGAGACAAGTTTAACATATTGCCTTTAGCTTTCCTTGTTTCTAATTGTTATGCCAAATTCCACCAGTTTCAAAACATGTCCTTTTCTCTCAGCTTCCCTTTTCACTATACCAGTCTGTTTTTCGGTCTCTCTATATCAGTAAATGTGTACACACACACACACACACACAGAGTTTAGTTTCCTTATTCTATGTCTTTCCAACCACAGAAATGTGAAGCAGTGATGAGATGATGAGAGCTTCCTACCAGACTGCAAACTCTTGTATGATATGGCTTCAAAATCACATGGACCCAGTTATTTACTGGAAGGTACTGGTGTCTGCATCTATGCCCTTAGGATGTGCCTTAAGGATTTTGCATTTTGTATTTCTGAACAGGTACCATTAAAAATTTTGAAGGAAATAAATAAAAAAAAAAAAACACTCCCACTTATCATTTTGGGGACCTTGGACGAATTTTTTGACATGATTTTCCCCATGTTGTTAACAAAGAAAAATGACACGACCTTGTGAGATTATTGCAAAGGTTGGTAAAATGAGAAATCACCCAATGGGGGTGGCGGGCGTGGAGTGAAGATTCAGGGCATGGCTGTTTTCTACCATTTCCTCAGCATTCCTTTGCTTGGCCCTAAAGGAGTTCAAGGAGTCATTTGCAGAAGTGTTAATCAAGTTTGTATCTTTGCCCCCCCCCCCACCCCCTGGGTGGCTCAGTTGGTTGAGCATCTGACTTCTGCTCAGGTCATGATCCTTCAGTTTGTGAGCTGGAACCCTGCATCGGGCTCTGTGATAGTAGTCCGATCCTATGTCCTGCTCTTTCTCTGCCCCTCCCCTCCTCATGCTCTTTTTCTGTCTCTCAAAAATAAGTAAAAAATTTTAAATGAAAATTAAAAACATAAAATGTGTGTCTTTAACCAAGTCAATGGAAGTTTTCACTTGTGTTACAACTGGATGGTGAAAGGCTTGTAAAAGCAGAAACACAATGAGGAGAATGCATGGATTCCACCAGCTACCTTCTTGGAGAGGACTTGTGGGCAACAGAACTAGCAGGTTCCACGGTTGGGAAACTACGTTGTTCGGAAGAAAAAGGACCCAAGAAATCTCCAGAATTCTATCCCAGGCAGATTTTCCTCATAGTGTTGGTATTTGATGGATTCTTCCACCTAGACTATTAAAAGACCATAGAAGAAAGGAAAAGCCACATAAGTATTCTTTTCCAAATATATTTCAATGTCCCTGTCAATATTCACTTGGGATACACCACTGATTCTGAGATTGTCAAAGGACATTTGGTCTAGATTAATAGCCTAAATTAATTAATTAGCTTCCTTGTCTCTTTGCCTTTACTTCTCGTCCTCTGTCTTTCCTTCCCCCCTCTCCCAATTGCTTTCCCTTTGTGTCTTTTCTTTCCCTTCTGGAGGAATAATTGACTCATCCTTGAAGATTTACCATTCCCTCAAGAATTTTGCATATATGAGCTGTGAGGTTCTACTAATTTACATTCCTATTTTGAAGTCATATATGAAACATACAGCTAGAAAAAAATTGATATGGGATTTTACAATTATGTTCCTTTTATTCTGGGCAAAATGCAAAAAAAAATATGGGGAACATTTGAGATAACGGTGAGAAATCCCAGTGTACCCTGAATCAATTAGCCTTGGTGCAATTTTTGGGGAGCGATCACTTGAGGTAGGTCAAGGAATTTTCCGTTACAGGTTGAATGAAGCATCACCACGCATTGAGATGGGAGGCAAACAGAGTGAGGGAGGCAACATTTATGATTTCTTCAAGATCGCCATTTTGAGTTTTCCCCAAATTCAAGCCTACTGTGGTCAGATCCAGACAGGAAAGAATTACCAGCTCTCCCCACCAATTCATTATAGAAACGGGGGGTCCTCTGAAGTTCCAGAGAGGCATTAGCTTTGTTTATGCTTCTAGCAAGCCCTCCTATACAGGTAAAGATCTCCCTTGCCAGGCTTTAAGATTTAATAAGAAATGATTACACTGGTTGTGTAGCGTTAAAATGGGGGATCAAATGATGAGGATAGAAGGGGGATTTAATCAGTGGAAACTGAAGGCTCTGGTGAGAAACCTTTCTTTCCTCCTTTTTGCCTGCACTCTTTCTCTGTCAACGTGTCTCCTCCTACTCCTGATGGGAAGTCCACTGAGCAGAAGACGGTCACCATGAAAGCAAGCAAAACATGGGGGGTTTGGCAGTTAATCAGTATCTCTGTGGCTGGCCATTGTTTACAGAGGGAAGGGGCCCCAAGATTCTTGATCTCCCATACGGGAGGGCTCCAAGCTCAGCTCTTCAGCAAGCCGCCACAGCCTCAACTTAATTAACTGCCTATCCCTGCCCTGGTGTGACTTGTATGGCCGGGAAGGTGTTTCCCAAGGAAATCAGAATGGGGGGCAGAGCGGGAAAGAAGGGAAAAAAAAAAAAAAGGTGAGTTCAGGAGGGCAATGAGGCGGGGGTTAACAACGCTGCTTAAGATCAAGGGCTGGGGTGTTGAGATGCTGCCAGACTTGAAAACTTTAATTTACTGTCACTGTGAGCCCCCTTTGAGGTTTATAGTGGTATTTATACACACAGCATCAATCACATGAAACAAGGAAGGGATTTATAGTTTGTTTTAAAGACTGCAAATGCAATGTAATGCAAATAGCTTGCCTCATGGGCATTTACGTTTAATGGGAAAATTACAGATGCAAAAGATTGGTAGAACAAATTTTAAATTGACTTTATTACATCTAGTGCTTTTCAGAGAATACTATTAAAAAAAAAAAAGAAAGATATGGTAATGGAGCTCTACACTGTAGCCTGACAACTTAAATTCCACTTAACTGACTCCCCCTTTTTTTTCTTCCCCCTTCTCTTTCTTTCTTGTGGGTTTTTTTTTTGTTGTTGTTGTTATGGTCGTTCGCCTCTTCCTGCTTACATTACTCTTACAATAAGTTTGGCTGAAAATCCCGCGTGCTCGTAAATGGATTAGATATTTGATTTTTCGTGATTTTTGCTTCGTGTTGCTTTTTTCTTAGGCCCAGCCAAATAACGTCCACATGAAACGTATTCACAAAATGGTATCACGGTTGCATAGGCACTTTTCGCTTACGCCTTAAAAATGACTGCTTTGTATATTAACGTGTGAACGTCTTTAATCAAAGATTTAAAGTTTCGGGATACATCAGTTCTCTTGCCCTCAAGGCTTTAAAGCATACATGTGTGTGCCTGTGCATGGGCACGCGTGTGTGCACGTGGATGTCCCGGCTCGTCCCAGGCAGACATGGGTCTTTGACTTTGACCATTTTTGGTAAAAATGTCTTCCTGAGCTGTGAACGCCAAAGGTTATCAAGTGTTAGCTGTTGAATTGTTTGCATGGGATGAACTGGTGGTCTCAGCTTGTACTCTGGCCAGGGCCTGGTGCCCCCCCCCCCACCTCCCTGCACAAAGCTGATATTTAAATTGGTACCACCTGATCAAAGGAAAGACAAGAGGTAAAGAGGCAGGCAGGGGGAAGCTTCACCCCTACTAGTGGCTGCAAAAACTCCATCCACACATGGGCAAAAACACACCTTTCATACCAGTTCGTGAAGAACATTTCTATGGATAATCTGGCCGCTATCGATTAGAAGCCGCATCTATAGTATGTTCTAGAAGGGTTTTGTTATGTTGATTTGTTCTTTATTCCCTACCTCCATCACAAGGGACTTCGAGTGGCTTACGAGATGCATATGATTGTAAACACAAGAATTTTAGGATTCTATTCTACTTTTATTAACTTTATAATTTTATTTCGTAAACTGTTAACTTTTTATGTATTGCTCATAAATATTCTAGTATTTACATAAATCTCCTCCAATACAAATTAGGGTGCACATGATGTAGAATTGCCTTGTCTTTGTAACTATTGTCTGTATTCTAAACAACGAGCAACTAAAGTTAGAAAGAAATACACCTTTTCGGGGCGCCTGGGTGGCGCAGTCGGTTAAGCGTCCGACTTCAGCCAGGTCACGATCTCGCGGTCCGTGAGTTCGAGCCCCGCGTCAGGCTCTGTGCTGATGGCTCGGAGCCTGGAGCCTGTTTCCGGTTCTGTGTCTCCCTCTCTCTCTGCCCCTCCCCCGTTCATGCTATGTCTCTCTCTGTCCCAAAAATAAAAATAAAAAACGTTGAAAGAAAGAAATACACCTTTTCAAGACACTCATGGTTTCCTAAGAGTGATAAGGAAATCCCTGCAATGCTGTCCTTATTTGACTTCCAAACACTTCCGCAGGAAGACTGATATATGACGGTTGGGTTTCATTGTACATAACAGTAAAGTTCCAAATAACGGTGGTGAAACTAAGAAATCGATCCCTCCTGTTTTAGGCAAAGCAAAGCAGCTGTGGGGGACCTCTTCCACAAAGTTCACAGGAACTCATACGTTCTCTCATCTTCCTTTTTCATACATGGCTTCTATCCTAGAAGTCACCCACTCCATTTTTCTCCACGATGTCTCTCTTTTAACCAGAAAGATGGAGAAGGGGACAAGGAAGGACACAATGCCCGCAGTCCCCGGTTTACCTACACTTCTCAGGAATCGTATGTATGACTTCTCCTTTCATCTCTTTGGACGTTTGTCACATGACCACACGTTGCTTCAGAAGTTTGTCACATGACCACACTTTGCTTCATGGGAGGCTGAAAACGTAATCTTAATTTTCTCCACAACTGGACATCCAGGTAAAATCTAGGGGTCTGGACTAAAATAAAGAGTGGAAGATACACACCAAGGAAAATAGCAGTATATTACTATACCTCTATTGCGGTGTATGGCAGAGTTAACAAGATTATTTTTACCCGTAGTTTGATTGATACTAATCCTTACACTCAGAAGAGTCTGATAATAATCTCTGGGTATAGATAAGACGACCAGAAAGAACAGTTTAGTTACGTGATTCTTGGATCATCCACTCTATAGACTTGTCTCCATTCATAAGACTAGTATTTTAGTGTTTAGCATTCATGATATGCTATGGTTCGATTTTGTAAAAACTGACAAGCATAAGCATGACTTCAAGATTTGCATTAGCAGCTCCTTGGTAGTTTGTATCTGGGTGCGTTCGCTCAGGTGTTTAAAGCAAAACCACACGCATTCGTTTGTCTGGATTCCGCAAATAACGGGGGACATATTTGGCCTCATATTTCAAAATCAAAGTTGGCTGGATAGCTTCCAGTCCTCTATTCCTTTATGCAGAGTCAACTAGTATTTATTGAAGATCCCAGCATTTGTCAGACACTGGGCTTCATGTACTTGTTTTATTTCATCCCAGATTGGGGGTAAATAGTGGGAGGAAAGGACGATTCTCTGCCTCTCTCTTCACAGGTGATGCTCTGCAGTTTAGAGCGGTTAACAATAGGCTAATTACCAAGGACCCATGTCATTCATTGGAAGACCAAGCAGCCTGAGAGCAAGTGGGGATACCTGAAAGACGCATGTGAGCAGAAATCAAAGAAAAAAGCCATGAAATTTATATTAACAGCAGGAATGTAACTACCTTTAAATGATTAAGCAGCCTTTCAAATGCAAAGGCAAGTGACCAATTAAGGCTTAACCCTTTGATCTGTGAATTTGCTAGTAGCCTTGAATTATTAAATTAAAAGCCAAGAGACACAAATAACTTCATTAAGTTGATCTCTCAATAGATACCAATAGATCTATTAAGGAAAAATTATGAGAGAGTAAAATGCCTTCCCACCAAAGTGGGAAGTTTCAAAGTGTTTTTGTTTCATTTTGCTCTCCTTGATAAAAATCAAAAGGGCTTTAAAAAAAAAAGTGTGCAATTTATAGGGAAAGATGCTGCAGTTTTTTTTTTCCCCTGTCGAACTTATTTTATCTATTGGAGGGACCAGAAATTTTATCTAGATGGGACCTGAAGTTTCTACACTTTAGGATAAGGAGGAGGAGACTTAGAAAAAAAAAATTACAAAAATTGGGGCACCTTGGGTGGCTCATTTGGTTAAGCGTCCGACTTCGGCTCAGGTCACGATCTCACGGCTCGTGAGTTCGAGCCCCGCGTCGGGCTCTGTGCTGACAGCGCGGAGCCTGGAGCCTGCCTCGGATTCTGTGTCTCCCTCTCTCTCTCTGCCCCTCTCCCACTCATGCTCTGTCTCTCTCTCTCTAAAAAAAAATAAACATTAAAAATTTTTTTCAATACAAAATATATTAGAGTTTTGCAAATTTTACACAAATTGATGACCATGTGAACATTGTTTGAGCGTCTTCCGGGTCCTAGAAGGTGTCATGCAGCTGAGGGCCCCGGATCATGCATTTGCCGGTGAATGTGCCCCTCATCCGGTCTGCAGGTAAGGAGGTCGTGGCCGCGAGGGCATCACAACCCCAATACCCTTGCCCCTGCCAGTATTTAGTTTTGCCATGAAAACAAGCTGACTTCCCTGGCGTCAGATTTCATTTCCTATAGTTTGGGAGGCACCCCTAAATGTGAAAATCTTTCAAGAGAAACAGGAACACAGCAGCCTGGATGGATAATGCTCAAACGTGAATTTACATCAAAAGAGGGGCAGGGAGAAAAAAAGTCATCTATTATCCCAGATACTTCTCATTTTCTCAATAAGCATATGTTATTTGTTCTAATTTAAAAAAATGGTTATACAGGAAGTATTCATCCTAAGAGAATTGAGTGATGATGCCTTATTTGTTTATTGACTAAGAATCTACCTAGTTGTACACTTTTCCCCCCGATGTTAGTAGCTGTGGGAACAGCGTGGCCTAAAATAGGACTTCTTTCTAGAAAGCAGGCGCTCTCAAAATATTGGCAGGGTAGGTGAAGCATAGGGTAATTGCTACCTGCCCTCAACCTAATCTTTGTGCTCGTGATCACCTCGGCCTTTGGGAAAATTTCTTCATAAAAGTCAATGGCCAGCACCCTGAGGCCATCATGATCTCTTAAGGTTTCGTTCTTAGAGTAACGTCCCCAAGGGTGCATGTGTGGTTCAGTCGGTTAAGCATCCCACTTCGGCTCAGGTCATGATCTCACGGTTTGTGGGTTTGAGCCCCGCATTGGGATCGGCGCTGACGGCTCGGAGCCTGGAGCCTGCTTCGCATTCTGTGTCGCCCTCTCTCTCTGCCCCTCCCCTGCTCGTGCTCTCTCTGTCTCTAAAATAAATAAACATTTAAGATTTTTTTTTTTTTTTTTTTTTTTTTTTTTAGAAAAAGGAGTGTTTCCAGACAATTGTAAGCATCTCCCGGGAAGTTGTTAGGAATGCAAGTTCTCAGGCCTCTCCCTGTACCTACCGAATCAGAAACACTAGTTAGTGTTGAACACAACTTCTATGCTGCACGCTCAAGTTTGAGAACTACATCCTAAGAGAAACTCTCCCAGGTTGAAAGTAAGCACTTAAAAAATGTCCAGTTTGCCCCTATTATCCGGGTAGGTCTCTAATTCCTGTATCGTTTTCTACGATTAGGTTCTCCATAAAAGTAGTCAAAGGGCCGTCTTTCCACTCTGAAACCTGTATGTAAAATCTGGGAGAACTACAGGTTTACAAAATACATGTCTGTGCGTGTTTGGTTTCCTTCGCCTTTTTTTTTTTTTTTTTTAAGTGTGAAAAGGGAAATGAAATTAATTCCCACATGCCAAAACTCATTACCAAGAGAAGCCTGGGAAGAATATACTGAAAGTCATTTAACTGCTGACAGAAAGGAGGCCCAGGGTACCCAGATGTTGGGGTTTCGGGAGAAACAACATTTTAGAAGGAATGCTAAGGCCTTCTTTTTCTTTCCTTTCTCAAAACGTTTTTCAAAAGTCCAGCTAACACTACCATCACGTTCTTTCTATTTTTGTACTAAAAAACAAACAAACAAGCAAAAAAAAAAAAAAAAAGATATACTTCCAGTCAACTACAATAGACCTTCCCAAGGAAACGTTTTCAGCAAACTTACACCACCATTTTGACCACAGAGGGTAAAACTTTACTTAGGGATAGTGCAGGTTGCTGGCTTGAAAGAGGCTTTTGACAATTACGAAGAACATGTCCCGAGACTTCAACAAATACCTGCCTTTGCTAACATCCCTTGTTTGAACATCTGGCTCTCCACTGAGACACAGATCCACCTAGAGCCATTCGTTCAACAAATACTTGAGTGCCCGCTGGGAGTCAGGCAACGGTCTCCATGCTATCATAGAGCGAAGGCAGGCCTGCCCTCGGGGATCTTGCACGCCAGCGGAGGAAAGAGACCGTTAAGCCGGTGCGTGGGTGCTTTTAGGTGGTGGTAAATGTGTGAGGAAGAATAAAGCAGAGATGGGGAGTGTTATAGATTGGATCACGTCCCTCCAAAACTGCGACATTGAGGTCCTAACCCCAGGGTGGTTCGGAACAGGACTCTATTTGGAGACAGGGGCACTGAAGTTAAAGTAAGTTCATCAGGGGGGACCCTAATCCAATATGACTTGTGCCCTTATAAAAACGGGAAATCAGGAAACAGACACACAGAGGAAAGACTAGTAAAAACACAGGGAGAATACGGCCACTTACAGGCCAAGGGGAGAGAACTCAGAAAAAAAATAATAATCTCGCAGCCTTCCCGCTCTTGCATTTCTAAGCTTCCGGAACTATGAGAACATAAATTTCTGCGAAGTGCCCCACTCTGGGGTACAGGGTGACAGTAACCGTAGCAAACTAGTACAGAAAGCTTTAAAGATGGTGAAAGATGGCCTCTCACAGGGACCTTTGTGCAGACATTTAAGTTTGGTGCGGGAGGGAGTGCAGCACGCCTAAATTTGGGGCTTGTCTACTGCCCGCCGAAGGACCAGCACCTACCTCTTAAATACGTAGCCTTATACGGCAGTCTCACTACTTATCTGCTATTCCTACAATTTCTCTATCCTTCGATGGCCATTTTTCACAGAGACGTAGATCTGAGAGCTGGCGTGCCAGCTGCACAACTCAACGACACAAATGACCCGACCCCATACGTAGTCTTAGTAGTTTGGGATTGAAATTTGTGCCTCCGTAAAAATGCTGCTTTCTGCCTGCAGACATCCTTCTGATCTGCCCAGAAATCACGGTAAACTTAAAAGTGACATCCCACTGTGCCAAGATCAACCTTGGTGCGCATTGTGGGTACGTTTCTCAGCCGTCTCTCTTACCGGGTTGCAGTCAGACTGTTATTTCTTTAAATTTCGTAGGGGAGAGCCATACGTCATCGTAAGTTACAAAGCAACGGTTTACTTTGGTTATTCTTTTTCATTTCATTGCTCCTTGGCTGGAGAAAAATTCTGATGTCTCCCTGTTGGGTTAGTCATCTGATGCCAGTTTTTACTGGTTTCTTTCTTTCTTTTTTTTTTTTTTTTTTTTTTTTTTTTGTTTTTTGTTTTTTTTTGTTTTTTTTTTTTAGTTTATAATTTATATCAATAACTATATCCATTAGTGGTACCATGGGTTCTTGAACAGACTGCTATTATGTGTGCTTCTTGCAATTTGGCATCAGAAGTTGTCAGTCTACATTGCAGCATTATTTTGAAACTGATTCAAAGAGGCATTATTCCGTGCTTTGTCACCACAGGCTAAAGGCCCGCTCTCGTCTGGGAATTGCCCAGCGAGAGCGGCAGGCCAAATCTGGCTTGAATTTATCCAAAGAGCGGCCTCAGTGTTCCGCATTTCAACGCCGAATGGGCTCTTGAATTCCACTACCGCCCCCGACCACTTTCCCTCTTGAAGATGGACCATCTCTCATACAGGAATCTGTAGATTTTTCATTAACTTGCTCAAGTCTTTGCAATGGATTACAATCAGGTGTTTGCTCTGATGCATTTAGTGATCGGGCATTGAACAGGGCTAAAGATAGAAGAAACCGGTGTATACGAGAAGCAAGAATAAAATAAACCATTTTTGTGTGATTTTTGGATGGCCCATCTGGCTTTGAGACATAAATATGGTCCAACGTATTCCTTCGCAAGTGGACCCAATTTGAAGTTCAATTTGGGGTAGACCAGAAAGCTTTTGACGTTGCTCAAAGCACCAGGACCTGTTTCTGCTGCAGAATTTCCTTGAGACATTCAATCCACAGGAGCTTTTCCCTGTCAATATGGCCACTGAAATCATAGTTGTAACTGAGCATTTAGGATTTAAATGTTCTCTGAGTATGTTTCCTGCTCATGCATTCTGCCCTTCCTGGTTGGCAGAGAAATGTTTGAGGTCAGGGAAATGTGTGTTAGGCACCTCCTGGACCATCCTGGCTTCTAGGCGGTTCCTGCTCAGTAGTAAGGAAGTGGCTAGAAACTCTTGGTTGGTAAATAAATGAATCATTTTCTTCCCCGAGAGCCTTTGCAAACATTCCTCGCTATTGTTTTTCTGCCTTGATTTCGGGTTTCACCACTACCACGTCCCATGGAGATTGGTATATTCACTTTTCTTTTTTTTTTAAATATGAAATTTATTGTCAAATTGGTTTCCATACAACACCCAGTGCTCATCCCAAAAGGTGCCCTTCTCAATGCCCATCACCCACTTTCCCCTCTCCCCTACACCCCATCAACCCTCAGTTAGTTCTCAGTTTTTAAGTCTCTTATGCTTTGGCTCCCTCCCTCTCTAACCTCTTTTGCACTTTTCTTTTTTTAAAAAGAACATATAAAAACTCTGAGGAAGGATTCCCATGGTGACTTTACAACATGAGGTAGTAACAACAGATGAACTTCAAAAGGACAGGAGGGGGGCGCCGGGGTGGCTTGGTCGGTTAAGCATCTGACTTCGGCTCAGGTCATGATCTCACGGTCCGTGAGTTCGAGCCCCGCGTCGGGCTCTGTGCTGACAGCTCAGAGCCTGGAGCCTGTTTCAGATTCTGTGTCTCCCTCTCTCTCTGACCCTCCCCCGTTCATGCTCTGTCTCTCTCTGTCTCAAAAATAAATAAACGCTAAAAAAAAAAAAAAAAAAAAAAAAAAAAAGACAGGAGGGCACTCACTTTCGAGTGCCCAGGGCTGACCACAGTGCCTAGAAGATACAAGCTACGTAAAAATATTTGCTGGGGCGCCTGGGTGTCTCAGTTGGCAAAGGGTCCAACTCTTGGTTTCTGCTCAGGTCATGATCTCATGGTTTCATGGGCACCACCCCCCACACTGGACTCCGTGCTGACATTGCAGAGCCTGCTTGGGATTCTCTCTCTCCTTCTGTCCCTGCCCCTCCCCCACACCCTCTCCCTCTCTCAAAATAAATAAACTTAAGAAAATATTTGCTGAATAAATGCACGTACGTGTAGAAGATTTTTATACAAATTGACTATAGCTATGCCCTATCTCTGTAGAATGACACCACACACTTGTTTCTAGAATGACGTGTCTCATTTTCTTAGATTTATTTATTTTTTTTTAATGTTTGTTTATTTTTGAGATGGAGAGGGACAGAGTGTGAGTGGCAGAGGGGCAGAGAGAGAGGGACACACAGAACCTGAAGCAGACTCCAGGCTCTGAGCTGTCAACACAGAGCCCGACGCGGGGCTCGAACTCACAAGCCATGAGATCATGACCTGAGCCGAAGTCAGAGGCTTAATCGACTGAGCCACCCAGGCACCCCTAACTCTCTTAGATTTAAAGCAAAGTATCTGGTTGAGTTCCCCTATGGGCATATTAAGAAGGAAGCAGAAATCAGAGAATCCGCAAACCTGATTAGTGAGGAAAAAAATTAAGAATTTTTAGCGTTGGGAGCAGCATGTAGGGGCCCAAGATGTAAAAGAGCCTGGAGAGGAGGGACAATTCAAACAATGCAGCTTCAGGGTGACATCTTCTACAGAATAAGGCTGGGGCTGGGGCAGAGCAGGTCGGGAGAAGGAACGTCAAGGACGAGTTCATCCCGTAGTTTTGGTTGTTTGCTCTGTGAGGCCGTGAAGCTATTTCTCACATCGCCCTGATCACCTCCAAACCTTCGATAAAGTCTGTGCGTTCCTGAAAGCCTTCTACGAATACTCATGAAAAAAGCAAGGAAAAGAGACCTGGGTCCCAATGGCGGTGGCAGAAATGCAGTAATAGCCATCGTGGCTGAGATCTAGTGTGTTCTGTGGGCGTTGAAAGGAGGGGCAAACGAACCGAATCTCCTGGGAACTCACAGAAATCTCAAGAAAGGTCAGTTTATACATATTTCATGCATAATTTTAGGAAAAACGTGTTCACGTTCGTTTTGCTAGCCTCTCAAACTACAGAGTCCCCTCAGTTGCTGTTCAGGTTACAAAGGAACTGATGTTTTATTTTATACTAGCAAGTACATTTCCAAAATGATGAATATATTTTAAAGTATACTTTTTCTGATTATAATAGTCAAGTTCAAGGTACAAAATGTATAAAACATTAGCAAAAAGGAAAACAATTCAACTTTCCCCTAAATACAACTGCCATTTGTATTTTGTTCGCTATTCTTTTTTTTCCTTCTTTCTTTTTTTTTAAGAGAGTGAGAGAACACAGGAGTGGGGGAGAGGGGCAGAGGGGGAGAGAGAAGGAATCTTAAGCAGGCTCCCTGCTCAGCACAGAGCCCAACATGGGGCTTAAGCCAAAACTCGGGGCGCCTGGGTGGCTCAGTTGGTTGAGTATCCGACTCTTGATTTTTGGTTCAGGTCATGATCTCACGGTTCATGGGTCCAAGACCCACATCGGGTTCCATGCTGACCTGCTTGGGATTCTCTCTCTCCCTCTCTCTGCCCCTCCCCTAGTTGCATTCTCTCTCACTCTCACTCTCTCTCTCAAAATAAATAAATAAACTTAAAAAAAAGAGTCAGATGCTTAACCAACTGACCACCCAGGCAGCCCTTGTTAGCTATTCTCCACGACATTTTGCTCAAATCGTTGAATCGTGTCTAGCCTTGTGACTTAAATACCCTGAAAATGGCAGAGTTGCAGTTCCAAACCTACTCTTAAAGAAGCTTTGCACATTTCCACTCTTGCTCTTAAAATTTTTCTCTGCCAAGAAAACAAGCTCGAGGCTTCCTACCACAGAGAAGAGATGCCAATTGCCCTAACCAAAACCATTCTAGATGAGACTGCAGCTAGTCCATTTACACATGTGTGAGAGAGCCTAGCCAAAATCAACAAAGCCACCTCCCCAGACAACGACGGACCACAGATACATGAGGACCCCCAGTCTTGTCCCATAAGAATCACCTGTTGACCTTCAGACCCACAGGAAATAATAAATCAGTGCTTATAGTTTCAGGCCAATAAATTTTGGAAGAATTTTGTTATACAGCAATAGCTAACTGATACATCTTGTTTTGGAGAGAACAAAACTAGGTTCCGTTTATTAAAGATTAAATGACTTGCTCAAGTAACATACCATATAAAAACAGAACCAGAGCTTTAATTCACGTCTTGTGTGTCCCAACCCAGTGGTTTTTTTCCTGATATATGTCTTTCTAAAACAGTTTTGATATACTCCTGTTTTCTTAAACTCCAGATACTATGTTCAAATTCTCCTCTATATTTAGTCTGATAACTTCTATAGAGGATATGAATTTTCCTGTATATTAAATGTATAAACTACTTCTGTCTCCAGCTTTCATAGTTTGTTTTCAGGGAGGCTCAGATATTCCAGTAGATCCTAGATATTCTCCGGAGAGGTCCACATTACTTTGAACTCAAAAGGTATACACTAATGTTTATTACCTGCTTTACCTTATATTCCTTTACATATACACACGCAGCACGGCTCCTTGGCTTCCGTATCTTGTTCAATGACAGCCCCAACCTTGTGGTCATGCATGGCAAAAATCTTGAGGTCACCTCTGACTTATCCCTCTCTAACAGAAACCAGATATACCATATCCCATGGCGTGGATTTCTCCTTCCGGACGTCTCCTATGGCCATCCCGTCCACTTCAGGAGCCCTGCCATGCCCCTAATACACACCGTTTCTATTTGTACATTGATGTTTTCCAATTCTGCCTCATCGTGCTTCTAGTGGGAGAGACTGGAAAGCTAAAAGCTATAACCTCCAGGCTCCTTTTCAGTTCTAGATGTGGATTAGTCCTGTCACTTAGATGCACTTAAACAGGATTTGGAAAGCGGAAGGAAGACGTTACACTTGTCAGATCGCTGACTCCTTTGTAGCTCTCCCTATCTGTAAACTAGACCACAGAAGCTGAGGTGTGACAGTGGCAGTGTCCTAGTTTCCATTGTCTCCAGCTTCCTGAGTGTCAAGAGGCAGCTGAGAGCTGAAGCAGTGGCCTCAGAAATAGTAGCTTCCTGCTGGGTCCATTCTTTGGTATTCTGGAAGCTTCCCTGGAAAGTCCACCTATGTCCTATTCCTTTAGCATTTTCAATGATCTTGTCGACACTTAACTTTGTATTAAGTCCCATTCTCCTTATAATGTCTGAAATCATTTCTAAGAATTTGAAAAATATAATTAAAATCCATTATGGAATATGGAACTCTGTGCCCTCCCCCCCCCCAATGGCTAATATAGGTTTTTATTGAAATGTCACTCTGTCATTTATAGCTGCATTTCTCTGAGTATAGCTACACCAGGAGCAATTATTGGTGAAAAATGAAAACCCTCAGCCCTAATGAATCATAATCTCCAGAGAGGACCTAGATACATGCCATTCAATAAGCACCTCAAGGATTCTTATGTACCCTAAACCATGGGGATCGCTGACTTACAATAATTGTGCAAGTGTTGGACTTCATAGAAGATCTCAATAAATAGAAACGATGCGTGTGTTTCATTTTCAGACCCACACAGTGAAGCTAAATATTAATAACAAAGTATTGTTTCATAATAAACAAATAATTGAAAAGCATACATATCCTACTCACTAAAGAATCCCAAAGAGGGAAGGAAAATAAAATTATAAGCTTGTTTGACAATTTTATACATACACACACACACACACACACACGTATATATATATAATTATTACATAACATGAAGTTATAAATGCAGTCTAAGGTGCATTTAGAAGCAAATTTATAGATGCAAACACTTGTTATTAAACAGGAAAAAAATGAAGTCAACTTAAGAAGTTAGAAAGAGAACAACACGATGAAAACCAAAGGAATTAGGAGAAAAAGAATAATAAAACTAAGGTAATATACCAATAAATTAGAATAAAGAAACTAAATGGAACTAACAAATAAATATAAGAATTGATATTTGAAGGGAATATATTAACAATTGTTAAGTCTAATCACAAAGAAGAGGAACTAAATACCAAAGTTTTTTAATGAAAGCATTAAATAATACAGAAAAATATTAATACTTTGAAAATATAAAAAGATTAGAGGGGTGCCTGGATGGCTCGGTCAGTTGAGCGTCTGACTTTGGCTCAGGTCATGATCTCCCAGACCGTGGGTTTGAGCCTCGTGTCAGACTCTGTGCTGACAGCTCAGAGCCTGGAGCCTGTTTGAGATTCTGTGTCTCCCTCTCTCTCTCTCTGCCCTTTCCCTGCTCATGCTCTGTCTCTCAAAAATAAATGAACATTAAAAAATTTTTTTAATAAACAAATAAAGATAATGCAAAGAACTACCAAGAACCTGCCAAAAGCTCAGTAAAATTTTCTTAACTCCTAACAAAAGAATCGTGTCAACAAAACAAATATGGAGGACATGCCAATGTTCACGAACATCCCATTCTCCACTTCTGAGTGCCGGCTTCCTAACTACTATAAAGGTAGTCATGGCCATGTGACTAATGCTAGCCAATGAAATGTGAGCAGTAGTGACCCATGTCCATTTTCAGGCCAAAGCATTTTCTTGCCAACACTCAATTCTGCAATCCGCCTTTCCCCGGCGAAGGCAATTGTGAAAGCATTTTTTATATAAAGGTGTCCCAAGGTAAATTCAGAGTCACTCAGTTAACATGTGGAGCTGACTCTCCTGATGGATTGCCCAACCCTATAGGGGGCTTTGCCTGATGAAGCAATAAATGTTTACTGTGTAGAACTAAGATTTGTGGGTGGCTACTGAAAGGAGGTCTGTCCAAGGCAATGAAATGACTACTCAAAGGTGACCGACATTCCCACAATACAGTTAGGCTATAAAAACAGTTAGATAATATGGTGGGAAATTCTGTTACGTTATCATAAATATTAAAATAAATATATCATGACTATACCAAGAACATAAAACTTTATTTAAATATGAGTGTAATAAATGGGAAGTCATACAGGATTCCCGTCAGGGGACTGGAAGAGACAACAGTATAAGTTTTTCCACCTTCTCTCAACTTCATCTAATAATTTAAATGCAACTGAATAATTTTTAATTAAAATGCTAACGTAATATTTTTGTAAACTCAACAAAACCATTACGGAATACGTCTGAAAGAATAGACAGTTGAAAAGAACAGTTTTGGAAAGTAATGATGGGGATCTATGCTATCAGATACTTGGAGACAGTATTCGCCATGTATCCAAAAGAACATGTATGCAACATTCATTTGGAAAACAAAACAAAAGCAAAACAACAACAGCAGAAAAAAAAAACCTCTTATAACTTCATAATGAAAAAACAACCCAACTTGCAAACAGACAATGATTTGAACAAATACCTTACAAAAGCGCATGAGCAGTGAGCACGTGAAAAGATGTTTAACAGCAGCTGTCATCCAGGAAATGCAAATTAAAACCCCAATGAGATATCACTACTCGCATACTAGAAGAGTTAAAATTTTAAGCGACTGATAACAGGAAGTCTTTGCAAACATACGGACCGACAGAATACCGGTGTGTGAAAGACGAAAAGCACTTTGGGAAAGAAATGGCAGTTGCCTATGAAGTTGAAATGGATTCTTAGCATATGACCCTGTAATTCCAATGCTAGATGTTTACCCAGAAGAAATGAAAAGATATTGCCCACAAAGTCTCGTATAGCGATGTCCATGGCAACTCTATTTGTGACAGCTGAAAACAATGCAAATGTCCATCAGTAGGTACCTGGATAAGTAGATCGTACTCTCTCCATATCATGAAATATTGCTCAGCAGTAAGAAAGAATGAGGTACTGGGGCGCCTGGTGGGGGGGGGGACTCCATCAGTTGAGCGTCCAACTTCGGCTCAGGTCATGATCTCACCGTTCATGAGTTCGAGCCCCGTGTCCAGCTCTGTGCTGACAGCTCGGAGCCTGGAGCCTGCTTTGGATTCTGTGTCTCCCTCTCTCTCTCTGCCCCTCCCCCGCTCACGCGGTGTCTCTCAAAAATAAATAAACGTTAAAAAAATTTGTAACAAGTTATTACAGTTTTGTATGTAAAGTTATACCTATATAAAGTTGATTTTTAAAAAAATGAAAAAGACTACTAAGATAATGTCATCTTTCTTGACCCTAACATTCTATGGTGTATGTTTAATAACTTGTGATAAGGTAAGTTTTAAAAATATTACCTCTCCCTGAAGAATTCCCTGTAATGCCTCCAATTTTAGAAGAAGCAAAGTCTTAGGAACAGATCTCCAGTGGTGGAATTTGAGAAAATAGAATAGAAATACTATCTTTCCTGTCTCTCCTGTGTTTCGTTTACTCCAGGATTTCTTTCTTTTTTTAATGTTTATTTATTTTTGAGAGACAGAGAGAGACAGGACATGAGTGGGGGGAGGGGCAGAGAGAGAGGGAGACAGAGAATCCGAAGCAGGCTCCAGGCTCTGAGCTGTCAGCACAGAGCCTGACGCGAGGCTTGAACCCACAAACCACGAGATCACGACCTGAGCTGACGTTGGACGCTCAACCGACTGAGCCACCCAGGCGCCCCTAGGATTTCTATTTCGACTGAACTTCCTACTGATGAATGGAAGGGATAAGCAAATCATGCTTCCTCGGTAGTATTAACAGAGAAATCAGTTGTACTTCCTGTGTTCAATGTAGCTGTTTTTAGACTTCAACTGATACTGAAAAACTTCTCATTGAAACAGAAGGCAGTGCGTATGACAATGAAAGATCAATCAGAATCAGGTACCAAAAAGAAGAAACGGGAAGGGAGGAAGGAGGGAAGGGAAGGAGGGAGGAAGAAGTGAGGGAGGAGGGGAGGGGAGGGAAGGAGGGGAGGGGGGGAAGGGAAGAAGGACTAGGACAGCATTTGATAAGTCAGAAACAGATAAGGCAGATGGAACAGGACAGGCTTTGTCTAGAACATTTCTGTTTGGCTAGCTTAAGGCTATGCTTTGCTATCATTGTTTATCTGGGAACTTTTATGATGTATGATGACATCAGTCAGAGGCCACTGAGAGAAACCAATTCTTCTTTGAAAATGCAAACTAGCCAACTATTATCTTTAAAAGTTAATTTAAAAAAATAGTATTAGAATAAGCAGGAAGCCCAAAATCTAAAGCCAGATCATTTTGAGGTTCTCTTAACCCTTTCTTCTATCTTTGTTCTATCTTCTCTCTTCTTCTATCTTTGTTCTGTCTTCACCAAATTTGATAGGGCGCCATTTATAGGAACGTCTTTTTTAATTAAAAAAAAAATCAAATAGTTTACATATCGTTTATGAGCTATAGTCAAAGGCAAAGTCATGCAAAGGTCACTCCTTACTTGCTCTTTGTGGAAACTAGAAACGAATGAGCACTGTTCTCCCAAACTCGGATGGCTTTTCTACTAACATCACTAAAAAGTCCACAGAGGCCATAAGGAACAAGTTAAGAGCGGGAACAATTGGTCCTCTCTCTCTCACCCACACACTCTGAAAAATAAATAAACATTAAAAAAGGGGGGGAGGGGTCGCCTGGGTGGCTCAGTCGGTTGAGCGTCCCACTTCGGCTCAGGTCATGATCTCACAGCTCGTGGGTTCGAGCCCCGCGTCGGGCTCCGGGCGTACCGCTCGGAGCCGGGAGCTTGTTTCAGATTTGTGGCCCCCTCCCTCTCTGCCCCTCACCTGCACGCGCGCTCTCTCTCTGAAAAATAAATCAACATTAAAAAAAAAAAAAACAACAACAACAGTGGGAGCAATTGGGGTGAATGCGCTTGATGGAGAGGTCAGAATCCAGTTTCCTGTGATAGGCGAGTACGATTTCTAATGGCAGGGCTGGGTCCCTGTGTCCATCATCCCTCGGCTCAGGCTGAGGCCTGCAGCATCATAAAGCAACCCTGTGGATGTGTCTTGAGGCAATTAAGAGATCAAACACCCGTGGAGAAGTGCGGGGCTCTGGCTGGTCTGCAGTTGAAACCTAGGCCATAAAGTTCTGGAAATGGGGGGGGGGGGGGGGGGTTTGGCTATCAAGCCAATGATTGCCACATGCCAAAACATAAACCAGATTGCATAATGAGTAGGTTTTTCATAATTTCCTCAAATTAGGTTTTTATTAATGCCTGTCAACAGCAAATCACGGGCCTACATTGCATCAGAAGCTGTTGAGGACCATGCCAGCCCTTGATATCCCAGCTCCTCTGAAAGCCTCTGGGAAGCCAAGGACCCCTCGGCTCTGTTTGAAGGCCACCTCGAAGGGTCTTCCTAAAGAAAACAGAGTTGAGTTCGGTTTCAACGCAAATGGTGGAGAATTGTTGCTGCATGCAGTTTGAAAGAAATGAAATGGCTCTCCATCCCCAGATGAATGCCCTCACTTCTCTCCATTGTTTGCAGACAACTTGATTTAGTGCAGGGCCTCTGGCATCTTTCTGGAATATTTCGAGGGTTCTGGTCTATTTAAGTTCCACCCTCCTTTACCTTCTCACACGTAATCAGGGAAGACTGGTTGCTTCCAAAGGGGGATACTGATGATGTGGTTGATTTCAGAGGCAATCTCACGCTGAGCTTCTCGAAAAAGGAGCTAGGGAGCAGCCTTTTTTTTTTTTTCCTTAATGTTTATATTTGAAAGAGAGAGAGAGACAGATAGACAGAGCATGAGCGGGGTAGGGGCAAGAGAGAGGGAGACACAGAATCCGAAGCAGACTCCAGGCTCCGAGCGGTCTGCCCAGAGCGCAACGCGGGGCTCGAACCCACGAACCGCGAGATCAGGACCTGAGCCGAAGTCGGCTGCTTAACGGACTGAGCCGCCCAGGCGCCCCCAGAGTAACCATTTTTAAGCAAGGTTTTGGACAGTAAGTGAACTTCGCTGATTACTTTCGCTTTCATGGAAAACACAGTAAAATCGAGACAAAGAGACTATTTTCCCCAAAACGAAAACACTCTTTTTATTAATCCCATAAACGTGAAGTCCCTAATAACTGGGAACCTTTTCATTAGCGAGAATAGTTCCATGCCAAGGATTCAACTTAGCAAAACCTAGACACCTGGGGGGACGCTGGCGGCTATGAGGAGGCCCAGCCTCTAAGGGAAGGAGCCTTTCTTACGGGGACGAGGTCAGAAGGCGAGATAAATGGGAGAAGTGGCCTGGATCTCAGAGCGAGGGAGGCGGATTTAACGTCACGTGCCACCAGAGTCGATGCCCAAATATCTCCTACCATGGTGGCGACAGAAGTGTTAGCCAATTATTTGGAAGAATAATGTCTTCTTCAGCGTCGTATATGTATTATATGTAACTTATTATTGAGTTATTATAACACGGTATGGAAAATTGAGGGGGAGGCTTACCCACCAGACCTTTATTTCTGACAGTTCTGGCCGCTGTGAAGGCCAAGATCAGGGTGTCGGCCCATTTGGCTCCTGGTGACAGCTCCGTTGCTGGCTTACCGATGGCCTCTTTCTCATGGCACAGAGAGGGAGAGTGGCCTCTGGTGTCTCGTCCTCTTCTTATGAGGGTACTAATCCTATCATGAGGGCTCTACCCTCATGGTTTCATCTAAACCTAATCACCTCCCAGAGGCCTCCCCTCCTAATGCCGCCACACTGGGGATTAGGACTCCATCGTGGGAATTCTGGAGGGACTCCAACAGTGAGTCCGTAACAAATGACTTCAATGGTGGAGAAGATGGAACGAGGAAAAGGTAGCTGGGAAATAAATGTGATAACGCAGAGAAGTGGGAAAAAAACCCTGAATTAGAGTGGTGGTGTGGAAATGGTGGGGGGGGGGGGCAGATAAACCTATGTGACATTTTACAACAATTAAAGGGTGGCGTGACTAAATGACAAATAACGGGGGCACCTGGGTGGCTCAGGGGACTAAGCATCCGAGTCTTGATTTCAGCTCGGGTCAGGATCTCACAGTTGATGAGATCGATCCCTGCATCAGGCTCTGCACTGAGAGCACAGAATCATGTTTGAGATTCTCTCTCTCCCCCTCTCCCTCTGCCCCTCCCCCGCTTGCTTTTTCAAAATAAACAAACAAACAAGCATTTAAGTGACAATAACTGAGACGCTGAACCTAAGAACAGAGGCACTGATAAAATTTTCTTGCTGGTTTTGTTTTTCTTTCCAGAGGAATGGAAAAAGGTAGAGAGTTTTGGCTGGTTGAAGGTACCCGGATGGAATACTTTAAGCCAAGGACATAGGTGAGAGGGCCAACTCCGTAACGTCCACGTGAGGATGAGCATTCATTCTGGGATCTTTCCCACTGCAAGGAAGTTCTCCCCTGCAGATACGTTTGGGATATACGTGCCACCGGCCACAGTTAATTGAGTCGCCTGAGGGCTCACATTTGAGATCCAGCAATGTAATTTAATCTCTGTGGGTACCTTGAACTGAGAGTGGGATAAACCCTGAGGTCTTAAAAGACACAGAGAAACAAAGAAAGCTGGTCCCGAGGGAGAAGGGTACCCAGAGAGGTGAAAATGAGGCCGTCCTCAGGGTGCGCAATTACATGAGCCACAGAGAGAGAGACGCTGAGGGAGAGGCCATCTTGGATCCTATCTTCTTCTTCAGCCTCTTCCCAAGATCGGCCATCCTTCTTCAACTTCTCCTCTTCTCTTCTTCTCTGTGTTTTCTGAGGTAGCTTCAGCTCATTTGTATTCCTGGGAAGAAGAGAACCTTGACTGAAACAAGGCTGGAGACGGGCCATGGTTTGAGATGTCACCAGCGTATGGTTAGTAGGTAAGGAAGTGAGTTCTAGAAAGAGAACACAAGGGCACGCATGAAAACAAACAAGTATTGAAGGGCAGCAAAGTCTGTACGAAAAAAAAAAAAATGAGGTAAACCAAGAAGCAAGAGACCCGGCAGAAGTTGTGTTTTAGGAAGCCAAGAAAGCAGTAGTTGTAATAAAAAGGCTAAGGTGAATTCCAACGGGGAAAGTTTGTAATTATAGTAAACGTGACTGTTATCAAATATCCTTTTTTCTTGTTGGTGCTGAGAGAATACATATATAGCACTTGGAAGGGTGGATTTATTCCCCAAGTAGTGCCAAATTCCAAATGCTGACGTAAGTCCTCACCTCTCCATCAAAACAGAATCCCCAAAAGGCTTTGTTGGCTCACCAGCCAGTTTCCATTTCTTTCTCAGTCAGTGTGTATGTCCCATCATTATCCAGGGAATCATTTCCAGGAGGATCATTTCCTTATTTCCCCATATCGCCCATTGCTGATCACAGTGACAACTTTATTAGCAACTCCCCAGGTAGGCAAAGGTAGGAACCAGAAATCCGTCGGACTCTTCAAAACTGTCAGCGGAAAAGTACGGGGAAGTGATTGGCTCACAAAGTTCATTTCTTCAACTGCCAATTATTCACGTGAGCACATTGTTACCTCACCGGAAAGCGGGGTGGGGGTGGGGGTGGGGTTGCGGAATGTAGAACTCTCTGAAGGCAGGATTGGGCCATCTTGGTAGATCCAACAGCCTGTTGATCATTTGAGCGCTCAATAAGTCGTGGCCACATTGAAAGGGAAGTGCATTCCTCACTGCACAAAATTGCCACCATTCTCCGCATTCCCGCGGAATTTCAACCATTTTAAATGGCTAACGTTTCCAAAGGTGGCCCACCCAAGGCAAGAGTTCAAGTGCTGTTAGCACGTATCGTCAGCACGTATCGTCCAAACTAATTCCTCCCAGTTTTTAAACTCTGTTGCAGGACACCTTGCACGTTTTGCAATGTTAAGCAAGTATTCATAACAATCGTTAGCTTTGTGCCCCCGACTCTAGCTCCTTTAACTGATGAAACTAATCCAATTTGCTAACAAGTAAGTAAACCCGGGGAGAAGAAAGGGGAGAGATAGCTAGTAAGTTTTTAAGTGCCTGGAAGAAACTAGAAGTCTCTTCTTCAATAGGGCTTCTTTTTAAATGAACAAAAGCACGTGTGGCATTTGGATGTAATAACAAATTAGAAGCGAAATGTAGGCAATTCAGAATGTTTGGGGGGAATACGTGAGTTTACAGAGTCCAGACCCTTTTTTTTTTTTTTTTTTTACTCTCTACATTAGAAAGGAAAAAGTCGAAAAGCTTTTCAAAGGGCTAAATTAATCAGCCCAGCTTCGTGTAGTGGCGGGGAAATAAGTTTCCAGGAATCCTCAAAACTTTCAAAACTCCCTCGCATTTTTTTTTTCCCGAAGGGAAGTTTCAAAGGGAGGTCTTGATCTTGACTTCATCGTTCTTCTACAGTAAGTCACTTCTCAGCCTCCAGGCCAGGACGGACGGGGCCACAAGAAATTTCAGTAGGTCACTAAAACAGTGATTTTACTCACCGGCGTGGAGTGGACTCGGGGTGATGTTTTAGTAATAATAAGTGCCAAGCTTTTGAGTGATCACGGGCGCACACACACACACACACACACGGACAGAAGCAAATTTCTTCCTAGATCACTAACATTCTGTCCCATGCATGGGGACAAGCGTTCGTGTCTAGGAGAGATGCGTTAAGGCACCACAGCCAGCTGCCAGAAACTACCTCTCCTAAGAACCCCTTGGAAAACATAACTCACTTGTGTGCTACCGCCAAAAACAAAGTGTCATCGCTTTTTTCTCCGGGCAAAGCCTGTGCGGTAACTTGACCCCACGGAGCACGATGCACAGCACAGAATAGCGTGAAAGGAAGGGCAGCTGGGCCTTAAAATAATCGTTACTGTTAACTACAAATAATCATCTATTAGGTGGGGGTTTTTTATTCGCCGGGCCTTTAGTCTGAAATAATATATGGGGTTTGCTTTGACACAGGACAATACGGACGACATCTCATCACCACAAAACTTGGATCAGAAGAAGTCTAGCCCTTCCTTGCGTCTGGTACAAAGCTAGAAATGGTGCCTCTTGTATCTCTAAGGCTCATTTCAGCCTCAAAAGGGGTGGCACTGCAATGCCATAACTGGTGACAGGAAACTGAAGTTGAGACAAAGTAATGTTACTCAACCAGCAGACAGCCGAATTGAGTTTGGGGCTTTGGTGTCAGAAAAGCCACCTTCCAGACGAGCCCCGGGCTGTACTCTTCCGTAACAGATCCATCTCAAAGCATCTTAGAATTCTACAGGTAACAGAGATTTTAGGGATCATCTCATCTTCCTGTTTGAGGAGTCAACCCCCCCCTTTAAACTCTCCTGTCCTGAACCAAGTCATGATCCTTCATTCCCTACAAATCTTGTCTTTGACCAGTGTTCCCAGTCAATCTACCACTGATCTCACCATCCAGTGGATCATTCCATCCGAAAGCCCATTCTTGAGGACATGTTCTCATTAGATTTTCAACCTAACTCATTACCAAGTGCTGCCCACAGCCTGTCTTAAATATCTCTTCATTCTGTCCATCTAGCGTGAGCCCCTCAAGTCTTGACTAGTCAACTGTAATAAGACCTACTTGCTTGACCTGTTTCCGCTCTTGGTCTCCTCCAAGTTTCCCCCAATTTTTTTCCAATTTGGATCTGACCATACCTTGTCCTCTTGCCACACACCTGCCTCTGCAACCACTGTGTCTACTATGCTGCCCTTGCCCCCTTGCTGTCCATCCTCCAACCCTGCACACCTGCCTCACTTTTCCCCTGCACATTCTGTTCGCTCTATCTGTGCAATACTTCATCACATCTCACCTCAAGGCCGGCTCCCTCCCTGAAGGCTCAGATTCCCCCCTACGCACTCGGATGGCCACTTCTTTCTCGCTGTTGCAATTCTGCTGCATCCGTATTGGCATTTGATTAATGTCCTTCTCTCCCAGTTGACTCCAAGCCCTGTGAAGGGCATGTGCCACCTCCCTGAGCTCACTTTTGAGCCCTCAGAATCTAGCAGGGTTCGTGCTATATGGTAGATGTTCAGTAAATATTAATTGAATAAATCCTCCCTCTCCATTTTATAGATCATAAAATTGGGTTCCTTTGAGGGTAAGCAAATCTCTCAAGGTGCACAGCTGGTTAGGGGCAGAATTGGACTTTAAACCCACACGCCCTCACTCCAGAGTCACTGCTCCTTCCCCTGTGGGCCCCTCCCAGCAACCCGCACCCACTTCCGATCTGCCCCGATTCTTCTGGTGCCTTGTCACCCCCTTGACACACACATACACCAGCTGTATGTAGAAGGCACAGTTCTTTGCAGAGCCAAGATGGCAGGGACTGAAGGACTCCATCCTCAAAGTCACGAGCACAGTAAACAACGCCAGCTTCAAAACTGAATCCTCAATAAGCCCCTCGATCCAGGCGTTCCTTCATCGTGGCAGGAGGACGGTTTTCTCAACTGTCACCATCCCATCAATTATTGGCTTCAGTAGGGAGGGAGACGGCCCTTCTAACACACAATGGAAATTGAAGTTAATCTAATTCATTTGAAGGAGCACTTCAGTGCCATGGTGGTAGGCACAGAGATGAAAGACGGAAAGACCGTTGGAAATTGATGGTTATGTTCGGTGTAGTTTTAGATTGGAGGTAATTTCCAGAGATTTGTTTTATCATTAAAATTCCATACGCTGATGAGACCCAACTGCTTAACTCTTTAAATACCCCCAGACAGACAGACACACACACACACACACACACACACACACGCACTCACGCACAACTTCAGGTAAAAGGCTCCAAAGGTTAGAGACAAATCAGTTCTGACTTCTGTATTTCTTCTTTGGTTTGGGTGGCTGTGTAAGGTGTCTTTTTTTTTTCTCTCTCTCTCTAGTGTAAAATACATAAATAGGGTGCCCAAGATTAATTCGTGTCGTGGCTTGTGATGAATACTTGGCATGAGACCAATACTATTTCTGTCAAAAGCCTAACCTTCTGGGGCTCCTGGGTGGCTCAGCCGGTTGACACTTGATTCTGGCTCAGGTCATGATCTCACAGTTGGTGGAACCAAGCCCCACATCAGGCTCTGTGCTGACAACATGGAGCCTGCTTGGGATTCTCTCTCTCCCTCTCTCTCTGCCCTTCCCCTGGGCATGCTCGCTCTCTCTCTCTCTCTCAAAATAAATAAATAAACATTTAAAAAAGTGTAAGCTTCTCAATCAATTATCCAGTGCTCCCACACCTAGATCTGCCTGTCAATGTATTAAAAAATCATGGGAGGGGCGCCTGGGTGGCGCAGTCGGTTAAGCGTCCGACTTCAGCCAGGTCACGATCTCGCGGTCCGTGAGTTCGAGCCCCGCATCAGGCTCTGGGCTGATGGCTCGGAGCCTGGAGCCTGTTTCCGATTCTGTGTCTCCCTCTCTCTCTGCCCCTCCCCCGTTCATGCTCTGTCTCTCTCTGTCCCAAAAATAAATAAACGTTGAAAAAAAAAATTAAAAAAAAAAAATCATGGGCACTTGGCCTCCGTTTCTCATTAATAATATGACACTTGCCCATATTTCAGAAGGAAACTGATGGGGCATTATTGAGAAATAGTGACCGCATTCCAAACAACTGAAGTGCAGCTCAAGAGAGAATATGTCAGCAGCTGCTTAATAATGCTTTGTATAATAAAATATTCATATCATCATATATTTCCCATCATAGAGGATGGATCTTAATGCCATTTTAATATTTTTTTCTGACTAAAATAAAATTTTAATTAAGGCTAAAGATATATTGCCTAAGGAAAGCTAAACTGTTTAAAATTATTAACTGCTTGAATACTTGTTGCTATCCTACAAACTGCCATAAAAGAAAAGAAATTAAGTACTCGAGAGATTAACGCAATTTTGAAAGCTGTACCACCGCCCCCCCTCTTCCCCTTTTAGATACGCCTAGCTGAGCCATAACTATTTTTCTCCACTCAGCCAGACTCCAGCTTTGTGGCTTTTTTTTTTTTTAATAACCTGGCTTTTCAAGGCCCTGCTCCTGAGAGCCTTTTCATTTCTGCCGCACTACCTACAAGCAAATTTCTTCCAGTTGCCCCACACAGTCCAATGGCCTCCCTTTCTTCGTTGCTGAAGCATTTCATTGCCGTTTCATTGACGGGGTGGTGTTCTGTTACCGTGCAATCAATAGTTCAGCGCTTCCCAGCACACCGATTAGCTTGTCACTCAGGACCTGGGGGAGGTCGTGTAAATCCCAGAATACCAGGGGCCAGGAGTTTGGAAACGGAAGAATGCAAGCAGCGCTCCCCCCCCCCCTCCCCGCCCCCCGTGGTTGTTCCCCACCTGTTGCTCTCCAGCATGTGCAAAGTGAATTAACTTTGTGTGTGTGTGTGTGTGTGTGTGTGTGTGTGTGTGTGTTGCAATATGTCTTAAAGGTCAACGGCGATGGAAGGCTTAAGCTTTGGGAATATTTTCCCTCATTACAAAAAAATTCACTGCTCCCGATCAGTTACTGGGGCCGTGACCAAAAGGGAATTTATTTTCCGATAAGCTAAATTTGACCAACAGGGTGGCGGGTGGGAGGAGGGGGCGGGGGAGCGGGGGAGGGAGGGGGAGGAGTCAGAAAGAGCATCTAGGGAGGGAAAAGTTGGCAATGCAAGAGACTGAAAAGATAAGCAGGAAAGGATGATGCATGATTTCTTGGCCCGCAGACCAAAAAACAGGGCAAGTATTCGAACTAATAGGGGATTAGATAATTACCGTCTGTGAGGACATGATTACGAAGGGATGTTACTTTAATATATATATGTGTGTTTAAAAAGGCTTCAAATTCCATCGTGGAAAGCTGTGCAATCAAGTACTTAAAGTGTCAATGATGCCTTCCAGTCAACCTCAGGAAATCTTTGTACAGATATTTATTATCCAAAGCCACGTCACCTCAGACCACAAAAGGAAATTCTGCGCTTAGTACCTACAGGCACTACGGTCTGAGAAGGGTTTCCTTTCAGCACTCGGAGTTTTCTTGCAAAACCTCCATAAACTCACCACAAACCACAATGTAAACCAGTGCACTTCAGCTATAACTCGTTAACCTAATTCTCCCAAATTAATTCACCCATTTTAAAAGGGATTTCTGACTAATGATGCAAACAGGAGCACTCCAGAGCCACGAGAACACCCATTGGAATTCAAAGGCTGGCAGGGAAAATATTAATCTTGGGGGCGGGAGCGGGGGGAACGCATAAGGAAAACACTGAATCCTACAGGGCCAAATGTAATATTTTTAAAAGTTTAACTTAATGCCATCTAAGAAATAAATATGTCCATTTCAGGACAGAGAATGTATGTGGCCTCCCAAGTCCATTTCCCTCAAGGGATAAAAGAATGTGTATTCTGTTTTCAGTGGCAGGGTCCCTTATCTTTCTGCTATTCCATATGTAAGGTTGCTAGACAAATGTTACAAAGGGTTGAATTCTAATTGGGTTTTTATTTTTTACTTAGTTTTTAATGTTTTATTTATTTTTGAGAGAGAGACAGAGAGATAGGGGCACCTGGGTGGCTCCGTTGGTTAGGCAACCAACTTCGGCTCAGGTCACGATCTCGCAGTCCCCGCATCGGGCTCCGTGCTGACAGCTTTGAGCCTGGAGCCTGCTTCGGATTCTGTGTCTCCCCCTCCCCTGCTCACGCTCTGTGTCTCTCTGTCTCTCGATAATAAATAAACGTTTTAAAAAATCAAAAGAAAAAAGAGAGAGAGAGACAGAGACAGAGAGAGAGACAGAGAGAGACATAGTACGAGTGGGGGAGGGGCAGAAAGAGAGGGAGACAGAATCCACAAAACAAGCTCCAGGCTCTGAACTGCCAACACAGAGCCCGATGTGGGGCTCGAACTCACAAACCACGAGATCCTGACCTGAGCCGAAGTCAGAGGCTACACTGACCCAGCCACCCAGCCACCCCATCTAAGTGACTTTTTCAAAATGTGAGTATTTTATTTGTTCCCTCCCTCCTTCGTTTTGCTCATGTACTTAATTGCACGGGCATTTACGGCACCCACGCCACTGTAACTGGCAATGAGGGATGCCGGGATATGGATATGACCCGAAGAAATTAACCTGCTCTCTGGACTCCAATCTTCTCAACTCTGCAACATACCGAGTCCTGCGGGGTTCGGAAACAGAAACTCATTCCCCGTAGGTGGTAAACACAGCAATTCCACTAGGCTGACTCAGCGTTGGATTCTTTTCCAAACTCTCTTGCTTCCTCTTTCTCTACAAGCAGTACATCCTAACTTTGCGCATGTTCTCGGAAGATTTGGTGACCCAAAATCAAACAGGGCTTTCACACCTTGAGAAAATGACATCCCCGCTGGGGTAATGGGCATTGTTTCTCCTACAAGCGTTCAATTGTTGCTAACAGGTGCTTTTTCTCAAAACACGCTGCTACCTTTAGCAGGTGAATTCAGGAGCTGCTACAGGAACGACTTAAAACTTGTGTCACTACGAAAAAAAAAAAAGGGGAGAGAGAGACAGACACAAAGAAGAGTGATCTGGTGTTGCCTTGCGATTCTCTGAGAATTTTCCCCAGCGCTTGCCAGATCCACCCACATCACTCTGGTCCCAAAGTAGATAAGTGATGTACATTGGGTAGACAGATATTTGCATAGACTTGAGAGCGTAACGCTATGTTTACAAGAAACGGGGAACGATACTGGAAATTTCTTTATCAACCTTCTGTTTAAATTTCTATCTGTAATCAAAACTATCTTAGCTGTGGGGTTCCCGGGTGGCTCAGTTGGTTTCAGCACAGAGCCCGATGCGGGGCTTGAACTCACTAACTGTGAGGTCATGACCTGAGCCAAAGTTGGACATTTTAACCGACTGAGCCATCCAGGTGCCCCTGATTTATCAAATTTTTAATTATTTTGTTTAGTTCAAAAATATTGTATTAGTTTGTGTAGTTCAAAGAACATTATATTTCTGTTACCTTTCACCGTATGTTAACACTGCATAAATTTCAGAATCATCTCCATTGTTTCTCTAAACTTGGGCCCAATTGGCCATCTTAAATAGCAGTGGCTACCAATAAATGCTGCTGGAACACACACAATTCTCCGATATCTGCTCATTTCCGTGAGTGTACCATTGCCTAAGGAATTCAAGAAATGAGGTGACTCAACTCCATTGTTCTTTCTGGATAGGATTAAAATCTAGGTTTTTTAACTACCATGGGAAACCTGACACCCCAGGGACATCCAGAGCTCCAGTACCCTGCCCAAATCTTATCACGGTGGCTGATTATATTTTGGATTTTACTCGATTGAAGGTTCAAGAAGAGTTCACAGGAATTATAGCTACCATACACCTAGATAACATAACAATGGTAGTAAATAGGCAGAGGAACAAAGAGAGAAGTCAAAAGGAAGCCAGTAAGGCAGATGCATTCTGGCACCGAGTGGGGGAGGGTTCAGCTCGGAGTTGGGGCTCAGGTGACTGCCACTGTTGTCTCAACTGCCACCCACAAAGGTCTGAGGGTGACACTGTTTGTAGTTATTCAACAAGTTGTAGCAGACACCGGAGATGAAATTTTATTTGGCCACCCCAGAGCCATAATGGAGAGAAAGTGAACGGTAAATGTCTTTATTTTTATAGAAACCGTTATATAAAAACATGCTAAGTTGACCTGTTGAGCTATAAATTCTGTTTATCTAATTATCTGAATGACTTAAGGCTGAATTTATCTGAATTTCAAATTATGATTGGCTTTACATTAAGCACTGCAAATGTGAATTCCGCATCCCATGCAACAGATTCTTCTTTTCATTAACCAATTTTCAGGACCTTTGCCTGATATTATAGTTTTTCAAGAACCGGCTATAAATGTACGCAAAATCCCAATTCTACAAGTTCTGTTCATTCGGGTCAAGGCTCTTCATTCTTGGGAAAATCGTTTCCAAATCCTTCCCGCCGACGACACACGCCCAATCTCTACCTCCGCGTGTGCGAGCAGAACTTGCTTCTTATTTTCATTATTTTGCTTCATCATCTACCCTCTGGTAGGAAGAAGAGGAGGCAAGGATGGCTGGAAAGGAGAATGGGAAGGATGGGAAGGGGAATGAAGTTGCTCCAAACAGTAAAGGGTGCCATATTGTCAGTGTTCATTGGTCCCCGGCACCTGCAGCCACATTGTCCGTGTTTGTTGGTCGGGGCGCTCTCAGAGCTTTCTGCTTAAACATCAGACCTTCCAGGTAGCGGCCTAAATTAGCAATCCACTCTAATGTCAGCAGTTGTGATGAGGAAGGAGCAAAAACGTTGGGGTCAGGTGGACCTGGTGTTAAATTCTACCCTTGCTGCTTAGGAACCTGTCTTGAGACGTTCGTTGGGTCTGTTACTTAACCTTTCTGAACCTTAGTTTAGCCTCAGTTGTAAAAACGAGATGACAGGGTGGTCATTCCTTATCGGCAGTGTCACTTGCCCACGGTCACCAGCCATCCAGAAGCAGATGATCCTCCCTCTGACGTATGATCAGAAGGTCAGGAGGAGCCTAACGCTATGTCATAATGCCTCTGTCATTCCTTCCCACAGTGTGTCAGCATATGGGAATTTTATCATCTCACATCATCACAAGAAGAATGAATACAGTACAATAGGATATTTTGAGAGAGAGAGAGAGGGAGAGAGAGACCACATCACGTAACTCTTACTGCAGTATTTTCCTAATGGATCTATTTTACTATTAGTTGTTGTTAATCTCTTGTTTTAATTATTTTTTAATGTTTATTTATTCTTGAGAGAGAGAAAGAGAGACAGAGACAGAGCGCAAGCGGGGGAGGGGCAGAGAGAGAGGGAAACACGGCATCTGAAGCAGACTCCAGGCTGTGAGCTCTCAGCACAGAGCCAGGCGCGGGGCCCGAACTCCCAAGCGATGAGATCACGACCGGAGCCGAAGTCACACGCTTAACCGACTCAGCCACCCAGGCGCCCCCCGTTCTTAACCTCCCACTGTGCCTAATTTATAAATCAAACTTTCTCATGGGTATGTATGTATAGGAAAAAAAATATAGTGCCTAGAGGGTTCAGTACTATTCACCTTTGCAGGTATCAGCTGGAATCAAGCATCAGTCTTGGAATGTGGCCCCCGTGGATAAGGCAGAACAACTACAACATCGGTTTTCAGGACTGTTATTAGGATTTGCAATATACGCAAGCACTTGATAGCACGTGGTCTGGGACAGGCTGGACACTCCATAAAAACGTAGATGATGTTATTAAGTATCCTGCTGAGAAATAAATCTATTATGTCCCCAGAAATGAACTGCAGCATAACAGATTCTTGTTTCGTTTTCATGCTTCTTTATTTCTTTTGAGAGCGAGCGCGTGTGTGCGTGCACACAGGGGAGGGGCAGAAAGAGAGGGGGAGAGAGAACCTCCAGCGGGCTCTGCACCGTCAGCACAGAGTCAGACAAGGGACTCGATCCCACGAACTGCAGGATCACGACCTGAGCTGGAATCGAGCTGGATGCTCCACCCACCGAGCCGGCCAGGCACCCCACTTGACTAAGCCAAGTGGCCAAGTCACATGATTTTCCGGATCGTGCGTTCAGTCCCAGCGCTTTTGATGATGGTCCTAACCCTAGTGTCTTGAAGACACTAGAAAGTCATATTATCCAGGCCTCATCAGGGGACCTAGGAAGGATCACCAGGTTGTCCGTCCAAGGAGATGGGAATGCGAAGAAAGAGGTGCGATGTTTTTAAACTTCTAGTTGTTTAAATTGATGTTTTTAGTACTTCTTACTGAACCATTAAGCCCTAGGCAAAGTAGTTTCTAGACATCACTTCTTTGAGACAACAAATCTATAAGGCACGTACTATGGTGCACAGATGCTCTGAGGTAGAGAAAACTGAGACACAGGGAAGAAATTCCCTCCCGGTCCCCTGGCCTGTAAGTGGAGTTGATGAGATTTTAACTTGCACAGTTGGACTCTAGAGCATGTCCTGTTAACTTCTACGTCAAGATAAATATAAGGAGCCAAGCAACAGATCAAGGTTGTGATGGAAGAGGTGCTAAAGGATGGGACAGAAGGAAGAGGAGGAAACACAAATTTTAGGTACCGACGTCAAGAGATTCGGCAAGGCACCAACAGGTACCTTTGGTTGGTTGACTTTGGCTCAACAGGCACAACTATTTGTTTCAGGGCCAAGGACAGCCTCTCAAAGGGACCAGGCTGAGCTAGCAAACTCAGCACATTTCCGTGCAACTTACGACATCTCCTTCTGAAACCACAAGGCACGTTCTCAAAAAGAAGGCTTTTAGATAGACGTACGGATGGCCAAGAAGCATATGAAAAGATGCTCAATATCATTAACCATTAGAGGCATGTAATTCAGAACCACAATGAGATACTGTTTCACACAAACTAGGGTGGCCATCAAGAAGACAGACAATAACAAGTGTTGACAGGATGTGAAGAAATTGGAAGCTTCGTACGTCGCTGGCAGGAACGTGAAAGGGGAGTAGCCACCACGAAAAACAGTTTGGTGATTCTTCAGTTAGTTAAACAGAGAATTGCCATATGACTTAGCAACCCCACCCCTAGATATATATCTGAAGGAATTGAAAACAGATGTTCAAACAAAACCGTGTATACAAATGTTCAGAGCAGCACAGTTCATAGTAGCCCAAAGGCGGAAATATCCCAAATGTCCATCAACGGATGAACAGATAAACAAAATGAGGCATATCCCTATAATGGGGTACTATTCAGCCATAGAAAAGAATGGAGTTTGGGTACATACTTCAACCCGAATGAGCGTTAAAAACATCACGTTATGTGAAACATGCCAGGCACAAAAGATTACATACGGTATAATTTCATTTATATGAAATACAAAACTCAAGTCGACGGGGCACCTCTGTGGCTTACTCGGTTAAGTGTCTGATTCTTGGTTATGGCTCCGGTCATGATCTCATGGTTCGTGGGTTCAAGCCCCACCTCGGGCTCCACGCTGTCGGTGCAGAGCCTGCTTGGGATTCTCTGTCTCCCTCTTTGTCTCTGCCCCTACCCCAATCACTCTCTCTCTCTCTCTCTCTCAAAAAATAAAGAAATAAACTTAAAAAAAATTTTCTTGTAATCGAGTCAAAAACAAAAACAAAAACAAAAACAAACCTGGAGATAGAAAGCAGACGAGTGGTTGGCAGGGCTTGGGGGCTGACAGGAGACAGGAAGTAACTGCTTCATGGGAAAGGGGGTTCCTTTGGGGCTGATTAAAATGTCCTCCTTAGTGATGATTAGCTATACTGTCACCAATGGCAGTAAATGTCACTAATGGTAAAGTTCGTGTTCTATGTGTATTACCACAATTTGAAGAAAGAAAAAGAAAACCTTTATGGAAGCCCAATATGTCAAATAGATCAAAATATGGCCTCTGGCATAGATACGGACCCTGGAGTCATTGACTTCCAGCCTCACTGGAAACACTGTCATTAAAGCAGAGAAGGCCAAGTTTACTTGTATAACCCGGACCCTGCAGCTCTGAGGAAAAGCAGAACTGAAATGTCTCTGTTGCCCACACGGAAATGCCAACAAAGCTTTGAGCCAAATGCTAAAGAAGAGTTTTTGCTGGCTAGAATTTACAGAATCCACAAGAAGAATGTTAATTTGCGTGGAAAACTAAAAGCTAGCGCCTCGAACAAACAAAAGTGCAGGGGATTTTTAGGGTTATTTGTAAGTTTTTACAGAGAGAAAGCATTAGTCCAAGTACCAGAACTAGTCTCCGTTGGCTGTCCTGGGAAAAGGAAGTGTAAGAAGTCGTCTCACTTTATAGCACAAATTGCCATGTCTCCATTATTCCCACAAAACAGGGCTCTACCTTTTCATTTAGGTTTGGGGACACGTCTCCCAACATGAACCCAGCATTTTAAGGTACACGCCATTCGTGGCTTTGAAAGGTGGAGTGGAGGAGGTGGAGTTCCCTGTGTCCGCTGGTCCGCTAAGAAGCATTCCACTTGGTGCGCTGAGTCAGGATTCAGGATTCAGCCTTTCTCCGGGTGCCGCAAAGGAATTATTGTGTGACCATGCTCCCGTGCTAGAACCACACTTGAACTTGCAGGTTCTTATCTCTTCTGTCCTTTCTCCCTCTGGACAGTCTCCTACAGCTGATTACGAGGCTCCAAGTGTTTGCATCTCCACCTGGCAAGGGGTTGGGGAGCGTGTGGGATAAGATCCTGTCTTCATCGTAAGGAGGAGATTTTACTCAAGGGCGATGCGGGCAAGGGTTAGAGTTAATGCTGGAACCGGGCTTTCTGGCCACTGTGTGTGTGTGTGGCCCAAGAAACAGCTCTCGACTTGTTGGTAAGAAGCCTTAAACCCAGATTATAGCACCTCTCTCTCCAGAGTGCTCTTTTTGGGTAGGAGGTGAAAGGTCATCCTCTCAGACTGGATAGTTGTACTCAAGCAATTACAAGACCCCAGCGTTTCTACAAAAGAGATCTTTGAAATTCCATCAAGAGATTTTTTTTTTTTTTTTTTTTTTGGCAACTGATTTACAGAAAAGTACAATGAAGCAAAGGGCAGCATCGTTCAAGACCATTTGGTGGACAAGGCTGCAGGTTTTAAGTTCTAGTATAATTATTAACAGCAAAAAAATAAAGATGTCTTAAAAACTTGCGAGTAAGCGACTGTGCATTATCGGTCCTATTTGAACCGCCTAAAAAGTATCTCCATTTATTTCGTCAAGGTCCAAATATCAAAAGAGGTGAACATTGAACAATTGAGATGCCAGAATACAAGAAATCTGAGCAGATGTAGATAATACTCAGTAGAACATTGTGGGTGGCCTTGGACTCCCAATGACACATCTTTATTTTCTCTGTTCAACTTGGGGAATTAAAACTGCTGAAATGAAAACCAGATTCGATTTTTTTTTTTCTTTTCTCTGGGCACCATTCAACCAAGGACAGTGACTTGCTCAAATTTTCTCCGTTCTTGAAGGGCAATTGTCAAATGGGAATTCTCCAACATAAGGTGTCGAGTCGATGTATATCTGTGTCAGAGTGCAAAGCCTGTTGTGGGTCCGAGATGCCCTCCTTTGGCCTTAATATAATCAGAGAGAATTTAGGTCAACACTTGTGGTGTAGTGAGTAAGTTTATCCATAGTTAATACTTGCTTTCCTTGAATTCCTTTAGGGCACTGCACACACTTTTTTTGACCAGATCCTTCCTCTTGTTTTCTCCACACTTGTTGAGAAGAAAACCATTTTGACAAAGAGAATTTCAAAGCGGAAAATAAATGATCCGTTTTAGGAAATACCTTCGCCCTAAGACCTTCTTATCTTGTCCCGCACAAAACAACCACGCTCTTCGACAACATGTCCCAGCAACTTGTAAGAAAGTCTGAAGAGTAATTAAGTGGTGCATTGCTATCGCTAAATCGAGGGCTGGAAGTTGGCACGTTCACACTCCTGGGCTATAAAATGGAGGCCCAAATAATCATTCACTCGGTTTGCAAATACTAACCAGGAACGTTGAGGTTTCGATGACTTCGCTGCAAAGCAGAGCGACGAGAAATCAGCCTGGAAGTGACCTCAGGGTACGGTCATGAAGTACAAAGTGCAGAAGGTTCCAACGGAGCGTGACCAATAAAGGATGACGACTAAAAAAGGCATTGAAGTTTGTCACGTATTTAAAATTGAATATCAGAGAAAGATCAGTTTACATTTACAGGGTTAAAAAATAACACTTTAATGAGAACTTTTCAGGGTAGAGGCCATGTGTCTGATGCCATCTTGGGCCTGGAAGGGCACATGAATGGAGGTGGGGTAGGGACAGTAATGTTCTTATGCTTCCTTGTATGCTCAGCTCTTAAAAAGGTACATTAAAGTATCACGTCAGACAACAGAGATGTAGTGTACCTATAATTCAATTTTTTGAGATATAATTGACATATAACATTGTATTAGTTTCAGGAGTATGACATAATGATTTTTCTTTCAAAATGATTACCACAATATGTCCAGTTAACATCCATCACTACACAAAATTACAACTGTTTTTTCTCATGATGAGAACTTTTTTTAAACCTTTTTTTAATGTTCACTTACTATTGAGAGAGAGGGAGAGAGACAGACAGACAGACAGAGAGAATGTGAGCAGGGGAGGAGCAGAGAGAGAGGGAGACACAGAATCCGAAGCAGGTTCCAGGCTCTGAGCTGTCAACACAGACCCCGAGGCGGGGCTCGAGCCCACAAACCGTGAGATCGTGACCTGAGCCGAAGTCAGATGCGCAACCGACAGAACCACCCAGGCGCCCCTCGTGATGACAACTTCTAAAAGATCGACTGTCTTCACATCTTTCAAATATGTAATACAGCAATATTAACTATAGTCACCGTGTTGTACATTACATCCCTATGATCTGTTCTCCATTTTTCTCTTTCATGACGTGGTTCTTCTTTCCAAGGAAACCACAAAAAGGCCAAGTCCTTAATGCCCTCCTAACCATTGAATGTTTGCTCTGAAAACCTTGGGAAATAGCCTCCTCGTTCCATTCCTCACCTAATTCTTCAGGAAAATCGCCTCTGTGAGTGAAAGAGTTCAGTTGCCCCGCCGATGTCCGTGGAGTCTGAGCAAATCTTTCATGAACTGTAGCAAACCATAAGCCTGGCCCACCTTGTGTGAGGTACTGTTCCGGGCCATAGACGGACAACAAGAAACAGAACAGACACAAGTCTTGCCCTCACGGAGTTTAGATTCTAGTAGGGAAGGACAGACAGGATCGATGAAGCACATGATTATTTGTTATGTCAGCCGGTAATATGAAATGGTGAGGAGGAGAAAAGTAAATCAGGATCTGGCGGAGGGCACTGATATCTCACCTCACGTGGAAATGGAAGGTTTCTCCTAGAAGGTAACCCTCGGGCAGACACCCGAATGAAACGCGTCAGCGCCATGGGGACATCCGGGGAAGAACATTTTAGACAAGCGGAACAATAGAGGCAAAGACCCATCTACCCCGTCTGCTCATCCGGGCAGGAGTGTGCGAAGAATATCTGAGTAAGGGAACAGCGTGGCTGGAACAGAGTGAACGAGGCGGGAGGGTGGGGGAGAGGCAGGAAGCTGAAATGAAACTGATTTCACAGATGAGCAGAAGGAAAGCTTGAGAAGCTACTGAAAAGACTTGCTTCGGAAAGAGTTGTGGTTCCAGAGGGATGACAAGTGGGAGGGTTTCTAGTACAAGGGCGCTTATGAGTCCAGAGCAGGTCTTTGGAGAGCCAGGGCGGGGTGGAAATCGGTGGTGGTGACTTGGCCCGAGGTTTCTTCCTTGCCAACTGAACGATCCTTCAAAGAACAGAAGGAGTTGCCTAGGGCTAATCCAAACCTGCGGTAGATATTGCGGAATCCTCTCCACCAAACCCCAGCCCCATGGCCCCGCCACGGCCCTCACTCCAGTTACACGACCCCACACATGAGCGGGAAAGCGAGCAAGCAGCTCGGCTCCAAATTCCGGGTGTGGGAAGATTCATATTACATGAGTCAACGCATCTTCACTCCTCGAATCCGCCACAAATGAAAGCACTTCCTCTGCCCCCTCACAACATCTGGATGCTGCCTGCCAAGCCTCAGAGGCAAGTGGAAACATCTGGGTATCAGCAAAGAGGGGGAGCCGGGTGGCATCTAAATACGGTTTTGCAAAGTTGCACCAGTGAAAGCGGTGAAAAAGAAAGAAAAGAAAAAAAAGAAAAGAAAAGAAAAGAAAACGAAAGTTTGGCCTTTGATGATGTAAATGGACAGGAGATTTCAATACACTTGTCTATTTTCCATCCAGCCTCCTCCCCCCCCACCATGAGCGCCGTCCCCCCCCCCACCCCCGCGCCCGCCATGGGAAAGAGACATGGCTTGATGACCAAGAAATGTGGCTCTGTGGCCAAGCGGGCCTTCCCCAGCTGATCTGACTATTGACTCCTGAACGTGGAGCCTTTTTTTTTTTTTTTTTTTTTGCCCTTTCCGCTCCAGCTAGCTAAGTTCCCCTCGGCGACTCTGCAAATCTGGAAATCCTGGGTAATTCTGGCACCGGCCGATCTCAACTCCCACTCTGCATGCTTTTTGTATGACCGGCTTTCACTCAGGAGGCTGGAGGGAAAAATGGAAGCAGTGTGCCTGCGAGGGAGACATGTGGCCCTCAGTCGTTTGATTCAGCGCCTACATACGACACGGCCATCGCTGTCAAACACAAAACCAGTGCAGCTAAAACGCTTAGCCATGTACTGGTCTGTTCCCACAGCTCCTGCAGAAAACCCCGAGTAACCGAGTAACCGAGCCTCCACCGTATCCCCCTCCCCTCTCCAGCCCGAGCTTTAATGCGGAGGGGGGCAAGCTTCCTGGGGCTGTTTATTTTGGAAACAGTTGGAGCATCTGACCTCAAATTTTCCCATTGTTCAGCTATGGCCGTACAATCCCTTATATGAACTGAAATATCTTATAAGAAATGGTAAGGCAAACTTTGGTGGCTTGGGTAGAGGCTGGTTTGTTACAAGCAGGATTATATTATTATTATTATTATAAATGTTAATGATTTTTGGTAATAAGTGGTTTTTTTTCCTTTTTTTTTAAAGTTTATTCATTTCAAGAGAGAGACAGAGAGGGCAAGTCGGGGAGGGGTCCAAAGAGAGGGAGACAGAGAATCTCAAGCAGGCTCTGCACGGTCAGCGCGGGGCCTGACGCGGGACCGAACTCACGGAACGCGAGATCCTGACCTGAGCCACAACCAAGAGTCGGACGCCCAACTGACTGAGCCACCCATTTAAACCGTTATACTTGCAGCCTTCTTGCGAGTAACTGGGTTCTCATAACCACCAGATATTGAATGTTCACTCCATTATATAAAACTATACTAAGGGTTTTACGTGTACGTTCAAGTTCTTGTCACATACCTCGGAGATCCACGGTGTTAAGTGTATTTTACATATAAGATAGCCAAGGCACAGAAGAAAAGGAAAGCGAGGGAAGTGACTTCTTGCAGTCACTCAGACAGCAACAGGAAGGGCCGGGATTTGAATCCACATCTGACTGATTCTGAAGCCCATGCATTGAACCACTTGGCTAGATGGCAAGTTCACGTCTAGAAGTGGGAAGATATCTTCCTGCTAAATAAATGTGCACGCTGGAAAGCAAAGCCAGGGAATCTGTACTGTGACTCCCCCAACCCCGGTGTAGAAATCAGCGCTCGAATTCCCAGCCTCCCTTGCATCTCCCAAAGTGCCCCGGGCGTGTGACATACTCCTATGAGCATTTGGTTCAGACTCCTGGTGGAGCTTCCATTTTCTTGGTATGTGTGGCAACATAAGCCTCCAGCTTTGGGTTGCGATGTGGCGTTCCCAGGTTTGACCTCCAGCCGTGCTGACCACAGCAGTGTTGCAGAAGTTCCAAGAGTCTTCTAGAAGCTCAGGAAGGAGCAGTAACAATTGTCTGCCCATGCCGCAGTTTTGTGGCTTGATGTGGGATACGTTTCTGGACACAGCCTCAAATCTATTTCTGCAGCACCCCCCTGACGATGATTCTGTGAGCTAACTAATTTCCTTTATTAAGTCTCTTTTCTCTCTCAACTAGCTAAGGTGGATTCTATTGTTTGCAACTACAAGCTGAACAATACGTTCCGAGGAAAGACACGTGGATGGAATGCATGTGCTTCCCCTTTCCCTGCAATTGTGTCTGCTGACCTGTCATCTAATGCCACCAATCCCCATAGAAACTGTCTGATCCCCCACAGAAAGTGCTGAGGTTATCCTGTGGGAAATAACACCTAACACCTCCCGTCATGGCATGGGAGTCAGAAAACAGAAGCTTGGGTCGGCCAAGAGCTTCTCTATTTGACCAAAACAAGAAAAAAAAAAAAAAAAAAAAGAGAAGAAGGAAAGGGAGCTTCAATTTTCCCACTGGAAGCCTCACCCACAGCGAATACAGATCCATTTTGTTAGGGGCAGGTCTGAAAACATGGTTCTTTCCAATCGTGCCCACAGGCCCCCTGGGAGTTGAAAAACACGAACTTGTACACAGTGGTGTTCTACTTCCCGAGAGTTGTGTTTACCACTCTCTGCTGATTCCACATGTTTCCAGACGAAGTCAGGCTCCATTTCGTTTCATTGAAGCAAAAGCCGTTCAGCTGTGCCCACAGTGGAGTAGAAAAGCATTCCACTCAAATGTTACTTACATCCGGGAGCAAGGGACGAGGGCCAGAAATGAAGAAGTGAAGTGTATGGTGGCCTTGACCGGGGCCAAGCAGAAAGCCGAGAGAACCCAACCACGGCTGATGCAAAGGAGCACAGGCAGGTAGTGTGGGAGCACAGCCAGGCTCGATGGGAGCATCCAGGAGACTGTGGTCCAGGCAGGCCGGTGGCACAACAGGTGAGCATGTCACAGGAAGAGCTTGAGTCTAGGACAGGTAACCAGGTAGCAGCGGGTGATCCAGGAGCTTTGACGGCAGATGACGGCTCCTTTTTCTCCCCCCCGAAAGAAGGTCTATTGAACGCTGCCAAAACATAACTTCGATTTAAAGTGGCAATGCAAATTCATTTAGCCGTGAAGCAAGACAAAGTTAAATGCCTTAGAAATTCATGATGTCTCTTTTGGGCAATAAAGGTACCACTTAATAGCGTATTACTCCAGAGTTTATAAATTCTGGTGGTAGGTTTTTGTTTTTTTTTTAATAGCAAACTTCTGCTGTTCCTACCCTGTGTTCTTGAAAAATACGAATGAGACTAGATACTTGACGAAGTAGAATATCACTTTTTTTTATTAAAAAAAACACTTTTTTATTAATGTTTATTCATTTTTTTCTTTTTGAGAGAGAGAGAGAGGGAGACACAGAATGTGAAGCAGGCTCCAGGCTCCGTGCTGTTAGCCCAGAGCCCGATGCGGGGCTCGAACTCGAGAAGCGGGAGATCGTGACCTAAGCCAAAGTCATCGCTTAACTTCCTGAGCCACCCAGGTGCCCCAACAAATTAGAATTTCTAAACTCCCTTAGAGAAGTTCCAAACCACACTGGGTTACATTAAGTTCCAACATCTCCACTATGTGTGTGTGTGTGTGTTTTTTTTTTTTTCCCGTTAACATCCAAAAGGCAGAAATCCAACCTTAAAGGCAGCAACATATGATACAAAGGAAGTCTCAGAGTGGAATATAGAAGACAGTCCAGCATAATTTTCAGTTTGGGGAAAAAAAAAGTATACACATACACACACACACACACACACACACACATATATATGGGCTGAAAAAATTTTTTACAGAAGTTAACAAGTGTAGCATCACAATTTGTGTGTACCTCAACTTTCCAATCTTATCCTATCTTCTCCAAACTCACTCACGCTATGTATGTTCATAATCCTCATGAGACAGCAAAAGCACATGATTTTTGATCTAATAGCTTCACTTGTAAGCAATCCATGTGAGCAAGGAAAAATCATATAGGCGGCCAAAATGTAGGTGCGAGATTATTTATCATAGTAACAATAACCCAAGTATCCGGAAATGGTGGGATTTTTAATCTGTATTATGTAAAACGATAAAAAAAATACTTACTAGGAATATTATAGAATCATTAAGAATATAAATTGTAAAGAGTATTCGTTAGTGAAACATGTTTCTGAAGTGAACGTGTAGCCTCCAAAACCACGGGTCAGTGATCCTAACCTAATTTTTCTTCTCAAAATTCCTGTGAGAAAAGACTGGAAGAAAACAAAACAAAACAAACAAACAAAAAAAAAACGCCAAAGGATTTTCAGCCATGGGATTTCCAACGCGTTTCTGTTTCCTTCTTCATAGCTTTCCCAATTGTCTTGAAGATTATGTAATATTCTTTTTATGTAATTGGAGAGATCGGTAGGTCTGACTTACAAGCCCTGAAAGAAACAAGCCCTGAAAGAAAACCAAACACTGACCAGGCAATACTTTTTCAGTTTTTAACCTGGTTGGAAGTGGCCTGCTCTTCTGACCTAGGGGTTAGAAGCAGTTGGGGGTAAGGGAAGTAAGAGGGTCATGTCTGCAACAGAAGGACAAAGGATGGAGGTCGAGGTGGTGAATAATCTCAGAAACAACATTTATTGTGAATCGACTTGCTTCCGATTCAGAGAACAGCTTCCACAAGGTGACGGAAACCTAGCTCCCCTAAGGAAGGGCTACTTTGGGATCAGCTAGAAATTACCCGGACAACCCAGTTCTCAGCTGTCATTCTTTCTTGCAATGTGTCCTCTAATATCTCTGCAAAACCCCCTTCTTCTGTAAAGACGATCATGTCTTTAGGGGCCGGTCTGTCTTGTTTGCTGGGTGTTTACCATGGCAGTCTCTGTGCTTTATATTTCTTTGTGGTTTTTTAATGTTTGTTTCTGTCTGAGAGAGAGAGAGAGAGCACAAGCGCTAATGGAGGAGGGGCAGAGAGAGGGGGAGAGAGAGGATCCAAAGGGGGGCTCCGCGATGACGGCAGTGAGCCCCGTGCGGGGCTCGAACTCAAGAGCCCTCAGAGCCGAAGTTGGACATTTAACCGACTGAGCCACCCAGGCGCCCCAGAGTACTTTAAATTTCTAACTGGAAAGTCTGGGAATTTGGTCTTAGAGTGGAAAAGAATATTGGAACCCTTTCCTGTCCCAGAAAATCTGATACTTGTAAGTACTCTTTGCATTTAGTTTAAGTAAGTGTATTTAATGCAATGAAGAAATCGATGATGTTGCTGGAGATAATGATGATGAGTGGCCCAGTTTCTTTAGCTGCGAAATGAGGAAACATCTATTTTACAGGGTTTTGGGGGAGAAGATAATGAGATGATTCCCTATAAAGCCCACGGCAGCGTCTGGCAATGACTTGTTTATTTATGTATTTATTTACTTACTTCCTTATTTTAGAGCAAGCCCGCAGGCACGAGAGTGGGGAGCAGAGGAAGGACAGGAGGACAGGGAGAGAGAGAATCTTAAGCAGGCTCTGTGCCAAGCACAGAGACTAAGGCAGGGCCCGATCCCAAGACCCTGGGTTCATGACCTGCGCGGAAATCAGGAGTCGGAGGGGCAACCGACCGGGCCACCCCGGCAACGAGTCATTTTTTAAGGGTGTTTTCCGTTGCAGTAGCTGGTCCCTGGAAAATAGATGGTTTGAAAGGAAGAAAGCACTAGAAGACACTGTCACCACAATGCCCCTGGAATCACAGAGGGGGCAGCATAATAAAGTGGGCTCCAGCCAGACCGCGTGGCTTTGCCTTTCTTCAGTGGGCCGCATTACTTAATTTCTCCGCCCCTCACTTTCCCCCCCATGTAAAGTGGAGTTGATAACGGCCTGCTTCGCAGGGTTATCATGAGGTTAAGGCCAAGTTTTGAGGGGAATGCCTGGCGAACGGTCATCACTGGAGGTAACCGCTAAGGGAAGTCTCTTCCTATTGTGACTTGTTGCACAACAGCACACATGAAATTGCTTAGGGGGAGGCGGTCCCCGTTCTGTGAGGTTTGCTTGGATGCCCAGGGTCACGAGCCCCTCTGCTCTGCACCCCCTTCACCCACAGAGGTTTCTTAGGTTTGCGTTCCTTTCCTCTGTCCTTCCATAACTAATCAAGTTCCTGACTGGGCCTTATTCATTTGCGCGGCCCCGAACTAGCACCCTATTTGTCTACACTGAATGTTGAATGCCAGTAGGAATAGACTAGAACACCTACTGAGTCTGGACAATGGATGTTGCTAATGTTAGGCTGTCTTATCTCCCTCTGTCCTTCCCCCCTACCCCCCCCACACACATATACTGTATTCTTTAGGGGAATTTTGGAAGAGAAGACACATTTCACCCCATGCATTGAAAGGTATTAATAAATCTGTATTCAGACTTCTTTTTAATAAAATTCACATAAAATTGTTAGAGTCCTAGCAATTAAAATGATATCACTGACTCGAATTACTTCACTCTGCCTAGAGAGATAGCTGCGTTATTCCAACTTGAACTGCTAAGAAAAACCTCAAGCAGAAGATACTTAACCAGTTACTTGTGTGCTGCTAAGAACAAAAACAAATTTCCAACGACAGGCTCGCACAAAACTTCCTGGGTAGACAGAGCAGGGCTCCCGTGTGAACACGGCAAAAAGTAGGTTGGACTTCAGGCCTGGGGACTCGGATTCTGGCTCAGGTGACCCTGGGGAAGTCACCGCACCTCTCCGGATCTGATTTCCTTCTTTGCACAGCAAGAGGGCTGACAAACCGGTCTGGAATTCAGGCTCAGGTGGAAAGGCAAATACTGGGGAATAACTTCGCCCTGCTTAGAGGATTGGGGGGGGGGGGGGGGGGAAGCGATGGGAGCAAATAGCAAGGAGGGCATGAGGAGACGCCTTTCATTAAGTGAGTAACTAAAGTGTCCTTCGCATGAAATTTCTGGACGAAGTTTCTAGATGCTTCCCAAACCGTGCTTTCTATCTGGATTTTCCCGCACGGCTCCGGGGCATCCTTAAGCTGTGCAGCGGACGTTCCCAGGCAAAGCCTTTCAAGCCCTTGGGCTCGCCTACCGCTGCCTTCTCATATCAAAGGGGGCTTCCTGCTGAGTTTGTTTACACCATTAAATTTCCTCACATGTAAAGCCGGGAGAATTTTTCCAGGTGTTCAAATTCCTGGAGGGTGGGGAAAGTGCTGAGGCCTATATTAGATCAATACCACGCTAGAGTGGAACACAAAGAACCTTTTTCACGGTGTGGCCCCCTCTGGAGATCTCTATTTTGGAGGCTGCCTTGGCAGGGCCCGAGGCCGTCTGTCACTCTCCTGTGACACCGTCGGCCCGACCAGGGCGGTCGCGGGGCTCTAATGCGGGGGGGGGGGGGGGGGGGGGGGGGGAGGCGCAGAGTCCCGGCACCGCCTCGATCCGACCTGCGCCACGTGCAAGGTGGCCCCACAAGACTCACCTGTGGGGCGCGCCTGGTACCTCCGGATCGATCGCTGCGGGTCGCCCGAGGCGGCGTCGGAGCGCGAGGGATCAAGGGATCGGACCGCACCCCCGCGGTTGAAATCGGAAGGGGAGGCGGTTGCGTCCGCCCCGAGCCACAGGTAGAAATCAGAGCACGATCCCGGGCTTTCCCGAACCAAGTGAAGAGAGCCGGGAAGGTCACCCACTCAGTCACCAGGTGGTGCATTTAATTTAAAAGGACTGTTAACCTTGTTTATACAAAATAACACCAATATGCAGAGAAGCAGTAAATCCATTGTCGTTAAACAGCGGGGAGCCGCTGGCGCTGGCAGCCTGCCCACCGGCGACGTGAACTCGGCTGGCACCGGGCGGGGGAGCGGCGCGGGCCGGGCGCGCACGAGAAGGCCCAAGCCGTGCCCTCGGCGCCCTCCAGATGACTCTCCGCATTCTTGTCACATATATTTAGAACAAGAGGTGTCCGCTTAAAGAGAAACATTTGCGAATCACTTAAACGCAGGCGCTTGGGAGCCTGCCAGTTTGCACCTTGGGAAGTATGTGGGGTCGGTTTCCAGCCAAGCCGGGAACTCGTGTGCACCTTCTCTTTTCCCTCCGTGTCCCCTCGAATTGACCCAAGGTGAATGTCCCTAGCACCTTATTAATTTTCTACGCCGGCGGGCTTTCCGGAGTCCAGGCCAGGCTCGCCTGCGAACGCTGACGGAGATAAATGAATGATGCACGGCTACAGAGAGAGAAAGAGAGTGGTGTTTCTTTAAGCAAGGGACAGATTAAAGTTGAATTCCTGTTGACGGAGGCGCTGGTGTCCACATCCTCCTTGTTTACCAGCAGCTGTCCCCGTTAATGACACTCTGATAAGTTGCGGAGGCTGCCCAGCGGTAGGGGGTGACGCAGATAAAGGGGCCTCTGTTTAAATAGCCCAGTCCTCGACCCCGCTCCTTGTAACTTGCCTTCATTTAACAATCGCTGAGACTGTTCGGAAAAGGCAAACCCCGGGTGCAGAGGCTTTTACGCTCTGACTCGCGAGTTCACAGCGTTAAAACCCGCGGCCGCGGAGGCAGCCCTCTCCCCCCCCTCCACCCTCCCGGGGGAGGGTGGGGGGGGGGCAATGAGGAGTGGGGTCCCCGGCAGGGGCACGGGGAGGGGGAGAGGCGGCAGGTGGGCGAGGTGAGGGGGTCAGCGCTAGGTGTCTGGAAGAACTCTTCATTTTGTCCGAAAACCGCGGACACTTCCCCACCCCCAAGTCTTGGAAACTGACCCGTCAGGGACAAGGTTAGCCAGTTAGCCCTTTTTTTGAGGGCCCATTCAGCATGAGGGTTAGCCCCCCGGGGGGAACTGGCTTTTCGTACTTGGAACAATCTCCCTCTTCAGATTGTAATGTTGAAGGGGACCTTGCCCGGCACCCAAGCTGACAGCTGAGAAAGCAGGTGCCCAGGATACTAAGGGGCTTGGCTGAAGTCCGCTGGTGAGTTGAGCCCGAGATGGGGGCTGGAACCCAGTTCCCCATCAGACAGAGGTATACAAAATAATACACATATTTTATGACATAGATCTGTACAACATAGTCCTATAATATATCCTATCTCCATCAGCATAGGAAGAGGAAATTTAAATACTATATATATTTAATGCATATATGCATTATATATTATATATATATTTATATAAAATAGGCACAGATCTTTAAATTTCCTCTTCCTCTTCTGCCCAGGCAGACAGCAGCTCTACAGTGCGCTCTGCACTGAGAGGCAGCCAAAACCCTCACCTGGCCCCGATCCCATCCTGGTAGATCCCTGGGCTTCCCTCAAGACCCACCCCCCCACCCTGATTATTTCATGAATACAATCCATCCAAAGATCAACAGTCCTGGAATCCCCTAATCTTTTTCATGTCCTAACTAGTCAAGCAGACGTACCTCCAATAAAGCGAATGCAGAGAACAAATTTATTTCTGCTTTTAGGAAATGAAGATGATGTGAACCAAATGGTCACGTGATGGCTCAGATGATTGAACCAATTTCTATTCACCTCAGTGTTGTCATCTATGGGATGTTCCTGAGCCAACCCAAGAGATTTTGAGGCCGGGGGAGGGAGTAATTAAAAGCCAGACAAAGTATTTTGAGATGCTCAGAAGGAAGATGTTAATGGTTTTATGTATGTGATTGCTTCAGGAAAGTTCTTTTCTATATCTTTAAGGACAAACCACTCTAATGTATTCTCCAGTGGCAACAATAATGAGATTTCTCACTCGTATTTCCAAACTGTAGAGACTCCACAATTTTCTCTTTATAATAAGGTATTATAAAATTATTCTTTCTTTTTTAAGAATGTTTATTTATTTTAAGATAGAGAGGGATAGAGAATGAGCAGGGGAGGGGACAAGAGAGGGAGAGAAATAATCCCAAGCAGGCTCCACGGTGTCAGCATGGAACCCGACATGGGGCTCAAGCTTACCAACCATGAGATGACCTGAGTGGAAACCAAGAGTCGGACACTTAACTGACTGAGCCACCCAGGCGCCCAATAAAATTATTGTTTCTACAGAATCTAATTGAGCTTATAATCTCTTTATGGCATTTTTTTAAATTATCGGCTGTGATTTGTAGAACCGTGTGCCCCCTAGATGAACATGTTGAAGCCCTAATGGCCAGTACCTCAAGATTGGACTTTATTTGGAGAGGGTCTTTACAGAGGTAAATCAAGTTAAAATGAGTTCTTCAGGGTGGACCCTAATCCAAGATGACCGGGGTCCTTATACAAAAGGGAAATTTTGACACAGAGATGCATACAGGACAGAAGATGCCTCCCGATGCCCTAGGAGAAGGGCCTGGAACAGGTCCTTCCTCACAGCCCTCAAAAGGAACCAGAGCTGCCTACACCTTGATCTTGGACTTCCAGCCTCCAGAGCGATGAGACAATAAACGTTTAAGCCACCCAGTCCGTGGTGCTCTGTTACAGAGCCTTGCAAAAACTAATATACCAACCAATTTTAGCCATCTCAGTAACTTGAAAAGTCCCCTATAATCAATAGTTTAATTTTTTTTAATTATAAAACAATTCAAATGGCTTAAAATTATTTTTACAGTGTTGCATGTAAGGAAGTCAAACAGAACTGAGAGTTATTATACTCAACTGTATCTTGAGCAGGATTTGGGGGACTTTATATATTTTTGTTCCCTTTCATTGTTTAACCGTGGTTTCAGTGATAAAACTATAATTCAATCAAAGCACAATTTTTATAGTAACCACATTTACAGTAAACATGAGTAATTTAAATGAATACCAATTATAGGGATTGTCCCTCGCTTAGCATATTTCACCAAATTACATAGCATAGAAGGTAGAATCTTCTCTACCTTATGAGCAGTGCTATTTGTTGAATTCTTCTCCATCATTTCACCCACATTTTTGATGTATAATATAATTGATGGTTGAGCAGTTTATAGTGGGTTTTATCAAGGACCCAATTGTGAACAGAGATTATAGAAAAGCACAGTCAGTCAAGAAGGTTTGTCAAGTAGGTATTCTGTATAAAGTCCTAGAAGGAGAGAAAGATGGAGAGGGGGCTCCCGGGTGGCTCAGTCAGTTAAGTGTCCGACTTCGGCTCAGGTCGTGATCTCGCAATTTGTGAGTTCGAGCCCCGCGTCGGGCTCTGTGCTGACAGCTCAGAGCCTGGAGCCTGCTGCGGATTCTATGTCTCCTTCTCTCTCTGTCCTTCTCCCTGCTCATGCTCATGCTCTGTCACTGTCTCTCTCTTAAAAATAAATAAACATTAAAATTTTTTTTAAAAAAAAGCCGTAGAGGGGTTACTTCCTATCTTTGGGTAGCTAAGACTCTAATTGGTGAAAAAGGCCTAAAAGCAAGTCAAGAAAGCAAATTAAAATTACACTTACCAACAATACCTCATCAATCCAAAAGAAAACAAATTCAAGATAGGGGACCGCAAGTCTCATATACCTTCAATACTTAAGTCCCAGATTACACCTGCTATCTAAACTTCATTGTGAAGAGTGCCACCTTTCACTCCCGGAAGTGTCCAGCTTTGATTGAAAAAAGTCTGCAGTCACCCTACCTCAGAGTTTCTCAACCTCAGGGTCTTTAACAGTTTAAGCTAGCTAATTTTTGTCACGGGGAGCAGCCCTGTGCACCTACTGTTTGTTCTCTCCCCACTAGATGCCATTAGCAATGCCCTCACCCAGTTGTGACAACCAGAACGGTCTCCAGATATTTGCGAACGTGCCCTGGGTGGGAAGCAAAATACCCCTCAGCTGAGAATCACTGGCCTAGCCCAAGATTATATGAAGGTTAGAAAAGGGCATGTGTAGGAATGATGATTAAAGCATGGAAAACTATCCTGAGAAAGTTCAATTCCGACATCTGTAGATAAGGAACGTGAATGGGCTGAAGACTGAGGAGGACATTCTGCCTATAAAAGGATGAAAATAGAAAAGAACAAGTTGCAAGTCAAAAGTACAAGAGAAGGCAGTAACCAGGAATATAGATTGGGGCGTTAAACCAGTTAACCAACCGATTTACCAAGCTACAGCTATATCCAGGTACCTGTCAAGAATATTTAAAAGATAACATGTTGCTAAAACCTCTCAGTTCATGGGCATTCGCAATTCTTGGTATAGTGCACCAGAATTAGGCTGGTTACATCACTGGGCATCTTCAATACAAATAGAGGGGAAGGGTTTGTGCCCGGGTGGCTCAGTCGGTCAGGCATCCAACTCTTGATTTTGTCTGAGGTCATGATCTCATGGTTCCTGGGATCGAGCCCGACATTGGGCTATGCACTGGCAGCACGGAGCCTGCTTGGGTTTCTCTCTCTCCCTCACGCTGCCCCGTTCCCCACGCTCACAAATAAATAAATAAATTTAAAAACAAAGAAACAGGCTTCCTCAAGCTCTTCCTGAGAGGAGAAGAGCAGTGTAGAGCACGATAACAGAACATGGAGAAAACCTTATTTATTTCGTGTCTCCTATATCCCAGATGTTTTTCAGAAATGATCTGGTTTAATCCCTCACCATGTTGGCAGGGACAGCATTAGCTTCCCTGGGGCTCAGTTTCCTAAACGGCAGAGTGAAGGAAGGTGGTGTTACACATTTCTCAAGTGGCAAGGCAACGACTCGAATCTGGTCCCGCTACACCAAGCCCTGATACGGGACTACCTGAAGCCCCACGTTGCTGGCAAGACAGCAAGCAGAGGAACTTCTGAGTGCAGAGAGAACCCAGCCAACTTAAGAATATAGGAAAAGAGGTACCTGGGTGGCTCAGTTAGTTGAGACCCTGACATCGACTCAGGTCATGATCTTGTAATTCATGAGTTCCAGCCCCGCGTAGGGCTCACTGCTTGCCAGTGAAGAGCCCGCTTCAGATCCTCTGTCTCCCTCTCTGCCCCTCACCCACTCCTGATTTCTCAAAAATGAAAGAAAAAAATTAAAAAAGAATTAAAAAAAGAATATAGGAAAAATGACCTTTTTTTTTTCATACTGAGAATCTGAAAAATGGAGAATGGGGTTGAGACTTGCTTCTCTGTACTTGAAATTAATTTTTAATTATCGTGGGTCTCTTCGTCAAAATGGAGAGATCTTCATCTGGTTTCTTTCATTTGGATAAGGGGGTTTCTAGACTGGTTGATGTTTAATAGAGGCATACCAGCATGATTCTCAATATTGGCTATGGTGAAATCCCTCAAAAGGAAGACTTACGCTTTAATTTTTTTTAATCTTTTCTTATTTTTTTTTAATTTTTTAATGTTTATTTATTTTTGAGAGAAAGAGACAGAGCATGAGTGGGAGAGGGGCAGAGAGAGAGGAAGCCACAGAATCGGAAGCAGGCTCCAGGCTCCGAGCTGTGAGCACAGAGCCCGATGCAAGGCTTGAACCCACTAGGGGTGAGATCATGACCTGGGCCGAAGTCGGACGCTCAACCAATGGAACCACCCAGACGCCCCAACCTTTTCTCATTTCTGAGAGACAGAGAGAGAGACAGAATGTGCGTGAGGGAGGCACAGAGCGAGAGAGGGAGACACAGAATCGGAAGCAGGCTCCAGGTTCTGAGCTGTCAGCACAGAGCCCGACGCAGGGCTGGAACTCGTGAGCTGCGAGTTCATGACCTGAGCCAAAGTTGAAAGCTTAACCGACTGAGCCGCCCAGTCACCCCTGAAGACTTACACCTTAGATTTCTGTGTAAGACTCTCCCAGGCAAGGATATTCAATATCAAGAGGCAGGCTTTCTTCCCATCTCATTTCATCCTTCCTTCTTCGCTGACTAGGTCACACATGCGGCTAGAGGGAAGTTATCTGGTTACAAGGAGATCTCCACGAAGACACGAGTGGTATCAGTTATTACCATCGCTTGCTTTTCTTGGCCCTCGACCTCCCTCAGCCAACTGGGGGAAAACAAAATCCTCACAGCTCTGGGCTTGTGGGACAGAACTTTCATTTTAACGTAGCCATGTGTTATTTGTACTAAGGAGAATTAATACGTCCGCAGACATAGGATACAAGCTGGGCCAGAAACTGTGCTTTCTGCCTGTCCAGGGTGGACCAGCATGGTGCCTTGCATCTAGCATTTCGCTGCATCAACCCCCAAAGCCCAGAGGGAGGAGACGTTTTGTAACCCCGTTACTTAGGTGAAAAAAAGGGAAAGAAGATCGTAGAGAAAATAAACAATGGGCTCAAGGTCACATGACTAGGAAGTAATATGGCTACAGCCCATACCCGGCCGGGTCCACCTGACTTTGGGGTATGTATTCCTTCCACTAACACAAGCAATTCAAAGAGAATTTAGCTATTTAGCTTAAGAAAATGAAGAGACCACACTCCCAGCTTACCCCAGCGAAGAGAGAAGGTGAACCCCAGGTCAGAGAAGAGGTACCAAGGCTTTCTGGTTCCCAGGCTGTGGCTCACGTCCACACCCTGCGTTGCACTAAATGACATCCCTCCTAGAGGAGCAGTGGTTGAACATTACCTCGTCGTCTGAAAGACTTAATGACTCTGATTCCAACCCTCAGGATGTCAACATGATGCTAGACTGTGGCTTTAAAGGATCATTTCCAGCATAGGTGATATTGCAGAAAGTTCAAGGAGAAGCAGACGACTTCGCCGGGATCTGAGCACAGGGTTTTTTTTTTTTTTTCTCTCGCTCACCCCTTCCATTCATGTCATCTCCAGAGCCCCTCGGAGAGGGAGACAGCCAGCTCTCCCCAGCCGGACACACTGTTATTCCTGGATGGGACACCTGTCCACAGCCTCGTGGAAGGTCCCAGGAGAGCCGTGTGCAAGGGAACGAGGAGGTTGGAGGGTGTCACATGCTTCCCCCCTGCCCCCTGCTCATCCGGTGCTCTGGGAGAGGGCTTGCGGTAGGAAGGAAGGTGTGCCCCGTCTGTTTCCACCGAAAAACGCGAATGTGAGGGAGTACTTAAATCATGTGAAGGGGGCCCATAAACACATGAATGGATACAGGTATCTGCATATTGCTTCAACAAATACTTATCTACTGTCACCCGAGTGACAGATGGCCTTCTGGGAACAGGGGTTATGGTTGTGAACATAGCACAGTGCCCCCTGCACCTTCTATTTTGTAGGGCAACGAGAGGATCCATATAAGATCTTTCCAAGGAGGCGACATGAGAGCAGAAAACCAGATAAAGCACAGGAACCACCAGCCATAAGGGCATCTGGGGGAAAGAATGTTCCAGAGAGGGGGGAACCGCCATTACAAATCCCCGTGGAAGGAGGCCATTGGTAGAAAAATGGAGGATGGGGCAGATGAATGAACTACTGGGATAGCTACAGCATTCATTTTTAACTGCTGTATAGTGTTCCTTGTAGGAATAAACAGTGCTCATGAATTTCTCTGCTGACGTACGTCCAGCTTTTTCCAGTTATTCAGTGTCATCAGCTAAGATGTGCAGGGTGAAGCTGTCTTTAATGTCATCCATCAGGACGTCCAATTGCTGGCCACCGTGAATGAGATTTTTCTGCCTCGTTACCTATTATGAAACTCTTCTCCACAGTGATTTGCTCTAATTTACCTCCCCTACCGCAGTACATGAAAACTCCCTTTGTCTTTTCCTCACATTTTCTCCACTATTTGGTGCTATCAGATTCCTTCTTTTTTGTTGTTGTTGTTGCCCATCTATTGAGTTTGAAACAATCTGTCTTTGTCATTTTAATCTACATGCCCCTCATCACAAAACAGGAGGAAGGGGTGTGACTTTTTCAAATGTTTCTTGTCAATTCAGGCTTCCTCTTTCACGGTTGACTTTCACATCCTTTTCCCCATTTTTCTATGGACCCTTTCTCTTTGATTAACTTGGAAAACTTTTTTAACGTATCCTTGATAGGAATTGTGAGTATTGAAATCTATACTCTCAGAATGTAGGATTTTAAAAATATTTGCGGATGTCTGTAAACAAAGAGAAGAGTTTTCACAGAAGAGTTTTCGCTCCAACCAAATTCAATGATCTTGTTAAGATGTGCTCTTTTCATGGTTTAAAAACTGATTTCCTCTCCTGAGGCCTTAAATATAATCTCTTTCCTTTTTTGTCTAAGGATTCTAAAGCTTTGCCTCCTGCTTTTAGCGTCTGAAGTTTATTTTTGTGTAGGTATATCTATATCTGTTTCCTTTCACAAGAGAACCCATTCTTTGCCGATTGGTGGGTAAAACCATCTCTTAATACTCCCCATATCTGTGTGGGTTTGTTTCAGGGATCTTTATTCTACCACCTGCCTGTACCACCAGAACACTGTTTTGAATACGATAGCTTTAGACGAATTCCATCTCTAACTGGCTGTGTGCTGGTTGTTATTCTCTCTGTTCAAAATCTGAGCTCTTTGGGGGCCATGACTCTTTCGGATGAGTGAACTAGTTCCATTTGGACTGACTGTTTCTTGGGTTAAAAAAATATATATATTGAGATTTTTAATGAAAATTTTAGATTCGTTTTGGGATAATTGATCTCTTTAGGAAAATAAATTTTCCCATCTATGTCACGGATCTCCATTGATTTAATTCTTTTTTGTGTCTTTTCAACACTACCGTACAATAATGTTCACACGTATCGTCCATTTCTTAGATTTATTCTCAGCCCCCTGGTGGGTATGGAACACGGAATCCTGGAAAGATTACATTTCCTGGTTGGTCATTGCTGACACTTAACCACACAATTAATGACACGTATTGATATTTAAATATTGCCCTTGTATCTGTCAAATTCCCACAATTATTTACGTGGTCTGTCAAAAAAACTGTACTGTCTGGGGCACCTGGGTGGCTCAGTCGGTTGAGCGACCGACCTTGTCTCGGGTCATGATCTCACGGTTTGTGAGTTCGAGCCCCGCATCGGGCTCTGTGCTGATGGCTCAGAGCCTGGAGCCTGCTTTGGATTCTGTGTCTCCCTCTCTCTCTGCCCCTCCTCCACTCATGCTCTGTCCCTCTCTGTCTCAGAAATAAATAAACATTAAAAAAATTTAAAAAAACAACTATACTGTCTGTAATCATGATAACGATTTCATTCCAATAATAGGGTTCATATTTCACTTATTTGTATGATGTGCTGTCGAGGACCTAGTGGCAGTAATAAGTGAACTCATTGTCTTATTCCACACTGTGAAGGGAACATTACTGATATTTTAGCACCGAACATGATTTTTTTTATTAAAGTGTTTATAGATAAATTTATCAAATTGAGAAAGTTCCTTGTGTTTCCAAAAAACTCAAGGAATTCTGATAATACTTCTGGAACTTCAAGTGCCATTGCTGGACTGGTATCAGGCATGTAATGAGTGTGGCCCATTCTCCATCAACAGGACGGTAAATAGTTAACAACATAAAATGTCTAAATGTTCATAGTTTTATAGATGATATACTTGCTCATTGCCCTCCTGTGGGCTAATATTTGGGATTTAATGGTGGAAGAATGTAACATTTTCCAGAAAAAGAGTCTCTTTGGGTTTAGAACAGTCTCTTTTGAGCATCATCCCTAGAGAGATGAAATTTTATCTCTTGCCTCACAAAAGCAATGTTGAGAGCTCAAAATGTAGAAAAATTATATATTAGAAAATTCTCACGAGAAGTATGAAACGAGCAGACTATACTAAGTTTAGTTTCAAATCTCTTACTCTGACAGCCGCTCAGAAATAACTTGGGGGTTCCAGGGGCCTATCAAAGTAACATCCACATTTCCAGATGAATTTACTTTAAATGAGGATATTTTTCAATACAGTTGTTGATAAGTCCGAAAATATTTACAAGGCTTTCTTTTACTTAGATTTTCTTGCTAATCACACCCACTACTCTAAGGGTGAAAAATGACATGTTTTTAAGTAAATATAATTGAAATTGGAAAATGATATAGTAATTTTAAAGCATTCAAGAAGGCAATATAAACCATTTGAAGAAAAGTAAGAAAGAGAGAAAGACCAAATTCCTGGAAATATACTGGGGGAATCCATTGATTCAAAGAAATAACTAACTAAATAATGTGGCTTCAATTGAAGTCAGGAACTGGACCAGTTACCAGAAAAATCTTCTGTTTGTCAATGAAAGTGACAACAACAATGACTACAACAACAACCTTAGATATTAAAAAAGGCAAATTAAGGCAATAAAGTATTGTCTTGCCCTTCTTATTTAGATTACCTTTTGTTTGCTCGATCCAGATATCCATAGGTCAAAGGCAAGTAGGTATTTTGTTAAGTTAGCTAATGGTCCGTATGACATCAGAAACATCCAGTCAATTCTTTCATACTTGTGTTCTCAGTGGGAGAAAATATGCCAAAACAGTTGCATGATGGAGATTTTCATTTTTTTCATAATTTTTGCCACTCAGACTGCTTTCAAAGTTTTTGTTTTGTGTACTATGATTCCTACTCGAGATGTCATTACATGTGGTAAGAGCTAAAATCCAGTTTTATTATTATAACTCAAAAGTATTATGAGTTTTAAAATGGCAGGAAGTTATTAGAAATTTGGATTTTAAAAAACGTTATCACAAACCCTCTTTTCATAGCAATCGTTTAAATTATTACCTTATGGTTGAATTCTGTACTTATTAATGTTTTTGAGAGAATAAATCTTAATATGGAAAAACCTGGGTAGCGGGTACTGAAGAGTTATATCAAAATGAAAAGAAATATGTCCTTAAAAGCCTTCTCTTCAACCCATTTCCTGTAAATCAAAATAACCCCAGATACTCCTTGAAGTCATTATCCAGTTAAACTCTGGTAATAGAGATTCTTGGGATTTTTTTTTTTGAGGGACAGAGAGAGAGAGAGAGAGAGAACAAGCAGGTCAGGGGCAGAGGGAGAGGGAGAGGGAGAGGGAGAGAAAAATCCCAAGCAGGCTCCATGCACAGTGCACAGCCTGATGAGGGGCTCGATCTCACGACCCAGGAGATCATGATCTGAGCCGAAATCAAGAACCAGATGCTTAACAGATTGAGTCATCCAGGTGAACTTCCTGAGATTTAAACATATATCTACTTCTGACTTGAAAAAAGTGTCCTAGATTTAATAGGGTATCATAGGACATAGGCCTGTGGCACCTGTGGTTTTAGCAAAGTTCTTTTATTTACTTTTTATTTTTTTAATGTTTGTTAAAAATTCATTTTTGAGAGAGAGAGTCGGGGGGCGGGGAGGTGTGGAGCAGAAAGAGAGGCAGACACAGAATCCGAAGCAGGCTCCAGGCTCCGAGCTGTCAGCACAGAGCCCGACGTGGGGCTCGAACTCGTGAACCCCGAGATCATGACCGGAGCCGAAGTCGGACGCTCCACCCACTGAGCCACCCAGGCGCCCCTTCTTTTCAGCAAAGTTCTTTAAGGGACTAGATGTAGGGTAAATATCAGTACATAAATAATACTACCAACTAGGGCAATGTAATTGACCTACCACAGACTACAAAATGACAATAATTATTATAATAATAGATCACCTAGCCTTACAACAATCCGGTTTTTTTTTTAATTTTTTATTTATTTATTTTTTTTTTTAATTTTTTTTTTTCAACATTTTTAATTTATTTTTGGGACAGAGAGAGACAGAGCATGAACGGGGGAGGGGCAGAGAGAGAGGGAGACACAGAATCGGAAACAGGCTCCAGGCTCCGAGCCATCGGCCCAGAGCCTGACGCGGGGCTCGAACTCACGGACCGCGAGATCGTGACCTGGCTGAAGTCGGACGCTTAACCGACTGCGCCACCCAGGCGCCCCAACAATCCGGTTTTTATATACCTATTTTACAAGTGCAAAAGATGCCTGTCCAAGAGCAGCATGCGCACGGCTCCAGGGCCATAGGTAACAGGTGGCAATGGAGAGATTTAAATTCAAGGCTCACTGCAGAGCTCTATGCTTAATCAGAGAACCTGAGGAAAACAAGGTCCCCTCATGAAATCATTATCAGCCTCAGGCTCTCCCTCCACACTGCTTCTGGACCCCTCTCGTGTCAGAACTTTCAGAGGCCAGACTGCCTTTTCCTATGACCGCCTGTCCCCCATGATCATCCACGGTTGCCTACCTTCATGCCTCTAAACACGTGCTGTTGTGGAGAAAGTGGAGAAGAGGAAGGAAGGAAAAGTGTTGTTGCTGGAGGGGGACAGTATAATCCTGTCCTACCAATTCTGTAAGACTCAGTTCAAACCTTACCTTCTCCCTAAGCCTTCCCGATGTCTCTCAAGTAGGCACTGGCCAAAGATCTGCCAGGTTCTGGTTGGCAGACAGCTGGAGCCTCTCCATCCGTGGCTCCCAAGTGCCTGTGAATGGTAAGCTTCATCTACGCCCCCACACCAGACAGCCCCCCATCAGGACAGTTACAACGCAAGAAACAAACGTTATCTATGGCCGTAGTTTCATCTAGACCCCGTTAGCAGTGAAGACGTTTCTGATAACAGTTTTTAAACCAACGAGTTATTTGTACGTTTTCAAAGTAGTTGTATGTTTATTTTTCTGAGTTCCTTAAGTTCAACTGTTGCTATTTATCTTGAAGTGAGACTAAATATTTTTCGATTTGGAATGACAGGCTGATATGGCCCAAATTCTTTTGCCCCGCCAAATTCCAATTTCTTAGAAGGATGCAGTTTGCAAATTTATTTTGGAAAGGCCAGTTGCCTCAGAAGGTCATTCTCAAGCTAAGTGGATTTATAAAGCCTATTTTTTTTTAGGCTGTTAATCCTTTTTCCAATTCCCTAATGCTCATAACATAAAAAAAAAAAAAAAAAAAAAAAAAAAACAGAGGAAAAACTACGCAGGCCCAAGACATACCAAAAATAATAACTTAAAGTTTCACGTCTTTATAGATTGTCCCTCCTCTCATTGGTGTTTGGAACACATTTTAATGTGAGAAGGAAAAGTAATTCTATCACCAGTGATACCTCGAGTGCATGCAGGGACTTTTTTTGGTAAAGTGCTCAAATAGCTTTTCACTTGGTCTCTAGATGAGCAAATAAAATAAACAGAGACAAGAAGAATATCGGCGTGTTTCTCTCTCTGTGTCAGACACTGGACGCATATCATCTCATTTAATCCCCAGAGAAATGCAGTTTTAATTGCCTACCTGGGAACAGAAAAAGCGAAATTCGGAGAAAATGGAGAAACTGGTTACAATGACACAGAGATGATTAGGATTGAAAGCCGGGTGGTACGTCTCTACCCTTGAATACGGGGCTGCGGCAATTATGCCAATAGGGCTTATGCTCAGGGCTGTCGTGGGGAGTGCAGCGGGGGGGCACACCCTCGCTCCCTCTCCACCTGACCTCACACCATCAAAGGCTAAGGGTCACCAGCTTGCTGCCCATCTGGTTCATGTCTATCCAGGATGGGATTAGGGATGAATTGCTCTTCACGTAAACCTTTCTTTGAATATTAGATCCACCTAGGATGGCAATAAACCTATGCTCATCCTTTCAGGTTAAGGAATTAGAATTAGAACCTCTTTTGCGAGATGTGAATTGAACATGAAACGCTGTGTCTTGAGGCAAAAGCCGACGGACTCCTCGCAAGGATACTATCTCTTGTCCGTATCCGCTGTAACATTTTGCTTAATTTGGTCGACGTGGAAGCCTAGAATTCGGAATTTTGAGAAAGACCTATGAGACTCATTCCGTTCATTCCGGTGGAAGTGATCCAGCTGGTTAAGAATGTACCATTACCTTTAGAAGATGTTTTCCCACTGGAGTTATTTTGTTATTTACAGCATGATCTATATCACCAGTGTCGTTCTTAAAGTACACGCCAACTCACCATCTGCACTCAGGTTCTTTTCACGTACGCATCCACTCAATAGTCGTTTATTTCCGCCCGGGACAAAAATGACCCCGTACGTTAGGTGTGTGGTATCCATATCACAAATGCTTTAAAGTTTGCGCATTGCCCTGGCTCCGGGCATGAGACACGCTCAGGTGAAATCTTTCCCCTCTGTGTAATCTTGTAAGTGAGTGAGAGAATTATCAGCCTCATCTCTAAACACCAGTCTTAGAGTTTAGGCTGGCAGACACCAGCTGTTCCCTAAATACAAGTTTGTTGAAATGATGCAAGCCACCAGTAAATATCCAAATCTACTGTTTCCAAAATATCTTTGGAATGCAACATGTCTTCGGTTTAATAATCATTAAGGAGACTCGTGGACTCGATACCACGTTTGAAGAAATACTTAAGTACTGACAGGCACCGTAGACCCACAACACAGCCCCGCACCCTGATTTGGCTTTGATGTAGTCATTTTTTTTTTAAGGCACTTAACCATCGAGAGCTCTGCTAGGCAGAAAATGTGCACTGCTGGTCATGAATGCTTCCTAAGCAGAAGATTTAATTTTGGGCCTTGGGTTCTCTCCTACACACCTTGGGGATCTCCTTCAGGATTTTCCAGGGCTTTTCTGCTGGTCTGCACATGTGGACCGGGGGGGGGGGGGGGGTCGCCGGGAACATGCTCTCGGCTGCGGATCCATCAGAGTCCAGATCTCTGGGTTTCTTGCCCAGTACACCATCATTTGTAACAGCGGCCCCTAAGCTGGGGTCCTCACAGCTCTTGAGAACTCCCGAAGGGAGCAGTGGAAGCCCTACAATCCTTTCGTACATTTGGAAACGCCTAAGAAACCCCACATTCATCAGTGAAGCCATACTGTGTAGTTAATAAATGCAGTGGGGGTACTTTTCAATTAAGGGAGTCGGAAGCAGATAGCCAAAGAGGCCCTTGCACTTTGGCACAGAATATGCTCTGAAGAGCTATGGGAGAATATGAGCTGGCACGCACGTATTTTACACGGCCATGCGGGTGGATATACACACGCACGCGCCAGCTTCACAGAGTGTTAATAACCAATCGCCCTGCAGGTCTGTGTGGCTGCAGCCGCCTCCTTTAGGAGGCCCATGCATTTGACTCAGGTCATGGGCTCTCAGATTTCCATAAAATGAACTCAACACAAGTAAACAGAAAGGAAGGGGAAGAAAAAGAAGGGACAAAGGGAAGTAGGGGCGGGAGGGACCAAAGAAGGTCTAAGAATGATTCAGGCACCTGCTTGTGTCTCTGTAGCTTTAGGACACTTGACCTCACCTGATAATTCACCAAGATGCAATTGCAAAGTCAAGGGGTTTGCTAGGGGCCCCGCGGAAATGGCTTCCCTACATTGCAAGTGGGGAAGAAAAAAGGAAACCAGCTGTTCTTTTTCCAAAAGGACATAGGTAGACGGGGAGGTCTCCGGCACCTCCGAGTCAGCGGGGTCTATACAGGATTCAGGTTCCCGATTCCCGGAAGGTAGACGGCCTGGGCACTGGGACACATGATCTAGATGTTTGCAGATCGTGCTTGTGTCTACAGTATCGACAGATGTGATCTTGTGTCATCAGCCCGTGCTCTGACTCAGGGGGCTGCTACAGGAGAGGGATCCCAGAGCTGACTCGGGCCTCACCCCCAGCACTTACCGGCTCTCCTGCGAGGCCGCCTTCTGTTGGCATGGCGTTCCCAGGCAGATGGGCACGAAAGCATCCTGCCAGGAAAACAGTATGTGCATCGTGTGAGTAGTTTAGAGGGAGGCTTCCCATCCCAGAATTCCAGCTGAGAAGTTTGGATCATATAGTTCTCTGCCTAGAAAAAAACAAACAAAAAAAAAAAGTGGCGACTCCCAAATCTTCGCCCCTTTCTATCTTTCCAGGATTTATTCACGGGCAGGAAAAACACCACTTTCGCAGGAAATTGAGATTCGGAATCATTGTTGCTTCAGATTTGAGTTGTTAGGATTTAAGTTTTCAGATCGCTTTTCTCAGTGCCAAAGAATTCGCTTTTTCAAAGGAAATATTCTTCAGATGCTCAGTAGACAGCAAAACTAAACAGCCAGGGAGGCTCACGGAGGGGTGCCCGGTGGAAGGAGAGGGATGTGTCCTCACCCGCCCCCACGGCCTTCTGGGAGTTGGAAGAACACCTCTTAAAGGCTACTGAATGACACTGAACCCTATCAAACTGAAATGTCCCCATTAAGGATACCGGTTTGCATACACCCCAAGCATTCATACCTATCGTGAACAAATGCCTAGATAGCGAAGCTTGTGGATATTTCCCTGTGAGCAGGCCCAGCCTTCAGGTTCAGTTTTAACACCATTAACTGAGCCCCTAACAGCACCAGAGACCCTCGAGATCCACCCATGAAGCCCAGCAGAGACTGATTTCACTGACAGTATAGCGCCGGCTCCTATGTCAGTCCAGGACCTCACGGAACAAGGAGAAATGGAGAGTCAGATGGCCCGTCATACGACAGCTCCCCCAAATCTGGGCTATTCGTACCAACCCTGAGAAGACTGTATACCTTATGCCCCAGAGGCTGTCCACTGAGCTCAGAAGCTGCCCACAAACGTGCCTTGTTCAGCCCTCGGCAGAGTGTGATATGGTATGACAGGATATATAAAATGAAGTGTACGTATAAAATAAAATGCACACATACACGAAACCATACATGCAAAATATGTTATAAAATAACATGTGTATTTGGAAATTCTTTTCTTTTTTAGTGTTTATTTATTTTTGAGACAGAGACAGAGCGTGAGCAGGGGAGGGGCAGAGAGAGAGGGAGGCACAGAATCCGAAACAGGCTCCAGGCTCTGAGCCGTCAGCACAGAGCCCAACGCGGGGGCTTGAACTCACGGACCACGAGATCATGACCTGAGCCGAAGTCGGACGCTTAACCGACTGAGCCACCCAGGTGCCCCAATAATGTGTATTTGTAAAATAATATGCTTATCCACTCTATGAGTAATGTGTGTACATATGCATATATATCCAACAATTTTTAAATCTAGCGATTCCGTATATTACAATGATAGATAATGTGCCGCGTCAGGACCCCTTTTCCGCACAGAAACAGTAGCCGGAGACATGGCTTCTCCTTCAGATGTGTACACATTCTGGGGTTTGGCTTACCAGCTCAACTTCACTCACTGCTTTTGGGGGGATTCAATGAAACACTGTATGTAAATAACCTCAAGATGTTCCCGGCACGTAATAGGGATGCAATAAAATGGTAGCTGCTTTTATTTATTTGTCTAGCCCCATGAGGCATGTTGAGTTTTCGACCCTGTTTTATACACAGAGTCTTCTAGAAACCACTCGCGAATCTCTATTATCTGCATAACAAACACCGTGCACGGTTGGGTATGTTTAGTGGCGTTAATGTCCAATACCGGAGAGTTTGGTCAAAGAGAAGGTAACGTCAACCTAAACATATATTATTAAAAATGTCTCTGCGTGTGGCTGTTTTTTACAACTTCCCAAGTCAGGCAGTGAGATGAAAACAATTTATGAGTGACGTGTAGATGAATATAAATACGTCCAGGGTTTATTCAATGTACAGGTGTCAGGCATTGAAAACACAAAATGAGGCAGATGCGATAACTGTGCGAAGCCTCAAAGACTCTTCCTGAAGAAAGAAGATTCAGTAGCGGGACTGCCTGATGTAGCCCCACAGGTAATGTGAATTTTCCTCATATTCGCCCAAATAGCGGTGAATTCCCCAAACCAATCCTACTGGAGGGCATGAGGGGAGGACAGACATTAAGTGCAGCTTGGGGTGGGGGGTGGGGGGCGGTGGGAGGGGAGAAGGGGACACAATGACAAGGAAGCAGGAAGGAGTTATAAGCTCTCTTAGGGAACTGGGAGGAAAATTCAAGCTGGACTCAACTTCAACCCCTCTTGCCTGGTCCCTTTCCCCTCTCACCTTGGCCTTCCCACCACCCAGCGGATCTGCTGCACCTTCCTTCCTTCCTCCTCCCCCTAAGAACATTCGGTGTCTTCGTGGTCTGTTAAACTTTTTCGTGTTACTTACCCCCCACGGCTTCAGCTGAATGCAATCTCATCGTGGTAAACACTGGGAAAGCGGAACCATAGGACCAGGCCATCAATGCCCCTGTGGGAGTTGTCTTTGCTGAGACATCAGGCAACCAGTTGGGGTATTGCGGGTCTAAAGAAGAAAAAGAGAAGAAAGTTACTAAAGTCCACTGCAAATGTTTACCTTTTGGGGCCAATAGATGGTTGAGTCTTCGTTATTTTTGTATCCCCAAATCTGCCTTAGGGCTATGCCACAGTGTGAGCTCAGATAGATGTTTGAGTGATTGAGCAAATATAATTTGGGGGCCACTGGGTGCCTTCTATTAAAAAGTACAAGAGTACACCTGACTGGCCACTCCATCTCAGCCCCCTATTCTATTTTTTTTTAATGTTTTTAAGGTTTATTCATTTCTCAGAGACAGAGAGACAGAGCGTGAGTGGGGGAGGGGCAGAGCAAGAGAGAGGGAGGGGCACAGAATCTGAAACAGGTTCCAGGCTCCGAGCTGTCAGCACAGAGCCCGACGCAGGGCTCGAACTCATGGCCCTCGAGATCATGACCTGAACTGAAGTCGGATGCTTAACCGACTGAGCCACCCAGGTGCCCCTCAGACCCCCCTTCTAGATCCTCTTCCCCTGTTTCATCCGTAATTGTTGGAATAACTTTGACTCTCATGTCTTCTCTGTATATTTTCATTCGTATTTGATAGTCTTATTTCACTTCTTGGCTTTAAATACCATCTGTTCTTGGCTCCCAGAGTTCTGTCTCTTGGCACTTGCCTCTCCACGGAGCTCCAGACTCATGAATTCAACAGCCTACTGGACACCTTTACGAAGATCTTAAATATGTACCTTAAACTTAATGTGGTCAGATCAGATCTCATGGTTCCTCCATACCTCAGACTTCCATTCTCGCTCCTCTTAATTCAGGGACAGCACACTCCATATATCGATTTAGTATATGACTTTAGCCCCAAACCCATGTGTTCTTGATTCTTTTTTTCCCCACACTGCCAACATTGGATCCACCAAAGAATCCTCTGTTTCCGTCACCACTTCTTTCTGACTCCATTGCTATAATCCTGGTCCAAAGCACTCTCATCTCTTGCCTCCTCCCAGCAGCATCTCTTGCTACTTCCATTATTCTAGAACCCATTCTATTTAAGCAATGTCGATAAGACCATGCCACTCCCCAGGTTTAAAACTCTCCCACAACTTCTTAATGCATTTACCATGAAATCCAAACTTTATCCTGGTTTATCTGGTCCTACATGGTGCCTACCTTGTCTCATGCTGCTCTCTCCCTTTTTCATTATGATCCCAGCTCCACAATTGTTTCTATTTCCTTCTTTCTTTCCTTCCTTCCTCCCTTTCTCTTTCATAGGCTCCAAACCCATCATGGAGCCCAACGTAGAGCTTGAACTCATGACCCTGAGATCAAGACCTGAGCTGAGATCAAGAGTCAGTTGCTTAACTGACTGAGCCACCCAGGCACCCTATTTCTTTCTTTTTTTTTATTTGAGAGAGAGAGAGAGAGAGAGAGAGAGAATCTCAAGCAGGCTCCACACTGAACACAAAGCAGGGCTCAATCCCATGACCCTGGGATCATGACTTGAGCCGAAATCAAGAGCCAGACGTTCAACTAAGCCACCCAGGCACCCTCAGGTGCCCCATTTCTGTGTTCTTTAAACACAACAACTTTACTTCCACCTTAAGGTCCCAGAACCTGCTGCTACCTCTGCTTGGAATGTCCCCATGCTTTCACACCAGCTGTTTCACATAACCCGGGTTTCAGGTCAAACATCCATCCCATCCTCAGAGATACCTTCCTGACTGCCAAAATAATATGCCGCACCTCCCTGCAAATATCTATATTACCACCCAGGGATTTTTCCTTTATAATTACCAAACTCTTACCACTGTCTGACATTACCTTGTTCTTTCTTCGCATGCTTATTTATTTCACACCATTCCCCTTTAGAATATGGGCTTCCAATTCTAGAGGATCCTAACCCATCTCATTTACCAGTGTGTCCTCACAGCCCAGCACAATGTCTGTCCTCGACCAGGTGGCCTGTTGAATGAATACTCTGCATATCATCATGACATTGATCCTAAACTGAAGACAACACCAATGGTAGAGGCAACTTAAGCTCTCGCTCTGCTCTTCATGATCTGCTTGACCTTGGGCAAGTTATTTGACTTTTTCAGACCATAAACTGGGAGTTTAGGAAGGAGACTACATCTAGCATCTTTGATGAGGTTGGAAAAAAAAAACTCTTCAAATGGAAGAAAGAGCAGAAATAGAAGACAAGGGACTGGAATGTTGGTTAGGAGGAAGGTGGGAGAGAGTGAGGTCTAATATCTTGGGAGGAATGTATTGGTGTATAGGTGATGGAAAAGATCTGTGATAAGGAAAGCCATTATCGCCTAAGGAATGCTAGAACTTGCAGTTATCCTATGAGATGGGATTTACCCCTGATATTTGGAATTTTTTTAAGTTTATTTATTTATTTTTGAGAAAGAGAGAGAAAGCATGAGCATGAGTGGGGGTGGGGGGCAGAGATAGAGAGCGAGAGAGAGAGAATCCCAGGCAGGCTCCCCACCATCAGCACGGAGCCTGATGTGGGGCTCGAACTCACAAGCCATGAGATCATGACCTGAGCTTAAATCAAGAGTTGGAAGCTTAACCAACTGAGCCACCCAGGCACCCCTGGAAATGTTTTTTGTGTCCCTGTCTCTTCATCAGAATGAACTACCCTTGCCTACCACATCAATGAAGTGGAACACAATGACCTAGCCCACAGTCTGCACCAGAAAATTATGTTTTGTCTGTATCTGTTGTCTTGAGAGTAGGGAAAATGGCCCCACGGGGTGAACAGTGACAGAATATCAGAACTGTTGATGAATAGTGATTTTGTATCATTCTTTTCATTACGATTTTGCCTATGTTTAATGCGCATAACATTTTATTAGAGTAATGCGTGTAAAACACCTATAAAAGCATGTACCCAAAGCAAGTCCCCATACAGCTGTAACTTCCTCTTTTGCCTTCCTGATAAGAGTTTTTGGTCAAACTTTAAGACGTGACTAGTTTTCATGATGCCTATAACTCCGTATTCCCCCTTACATTTCAATTCTATTTTTAAAATGTAAAGATAACGTTTCTACAACTAGATTAATGTATTCGTTAAGAAGACAGCCCCGGGGCGCCTGGGTGGCTCAGTTCGGTTAAGCGTCGCCTTCAGCTCGGGTCACGATCTCACAGTCCGTGAGTTCGAGCCCCGCGTCGGGCTCTGTGCCGACAGCTCAGAGCCTGGAGCCTGCTTCGGATTCTGTATCTCCCTCTCTTTCTGCCCCTCCCCTACTCATGCTCTGTCTCTCTCTGTCTCAAAAATTAAAAAAAAAAAATTAAAATTAAAAGAAGACAGCCCCTGTTTCACACATCCACCATCAACCTGTTTTCCACAGACACCAGCAGAATATCTTACAGAATGACCCCCTCCCCCAGGACTCCATGAGTTCTTGTTGACTGATGGACGGAGATTAGAAGAGAACACCACCTCAGAGACCACACTGTGAGAGGGAGAAGTAGGGCTAGAGAGTTTGTTCTCTATGATCTTCCTTCAAGAAAAGTGGAAGAGAGGGGTGCCTGGGAGACTCCGTTGGTGAATCCGACTCTTGATTTCAGCTCAGGTCATGATCCCAGGGTTGTGGGATCGAGCCCAGTATCAGGCTGTGCACTGAGCATGGAACCTGCTTGAGAGTCTCTCCCTTTCTCTCTCTCTCTCTCTCTCTGCCACTCTTCCCCTCTCATGCTCTGTCCCCCCCCCTCTCTCTCTCTTTCTCTTTCTCTCTCTCAAATAAAAATTAAGAAAAAAAGGAAGAAAAAGAAAAGTGGAGGAGTGCCCTTTCTTAAGTTGGGATTTGGATATGCTTCACTGTTTCAAAAATCTCCTGAAGAAATTTTATGATTTTGGTCAAGGAAACCAAGAATGAGTCCCAAAGGAACTAAAATGTTTGCCATCTATAAAATCTCATCATCATCACTGTCGTATGTATATGTGTGCCTGTATATATGTTGGTTTTATTCAACATGCATATCCATTTTTCTATATATACCTTGTAGTCATATATATGTACATATACACACATACATATATGTGTTATAATACACACGTGTCTCCTACATGTGAGACATACACATCTATGACACACACACAGACACACTACTGTCAGTTTTGATATCTTTCAGAGTCACAATGATGCGTAATCTTTTAAGTCAACACCAAGGCACCTGTGATGTCACTGTAGCTTTGATATTATAAAATATCCTATGAAAGCTTTTTTACCTACCTTCATTTGTGCTCCAAGTGTTACTAATTTAATTGCTGGAAATGTAAATAGAAATTAATGAATACTTTTTTCCAATTGTCATTTTATGGATTGGAAAATGGTAAGCATTTCTTTTGCACATCTATAATTATTTAATGATATCTACATAAAGGCTTTTAATTATATGGGAATAGTGATAATAATTATAAAGGCCCGCACTCAGCTGATAAAATATATATTGCTCAAGAAAAATTATTATGTCCATTAAAAATGAATTATTTCTGCCAGTGAATGGCTCACATGACATTTTTCAACATTTAAAACATAGGCAGTGTTCCGTTTTTACACTGATTGAAGACAAAAATTTGCTGGTTGGTGAAATCTGAAATTTTTTTTTTTTTGCTCATTTTTTTAACCCCTCCTAAGATTTTTATTTATTTTCTTATTCTTTTGGTGTCAGGTGTATGCTTACCCCATCTAAAAAGGATGGTCCACCGAAAAACTGGGGGTGGTTTTCCATGTCGAAATTTAGTTTAAAATTGCTAATGTGGAATAGTGGAATCGGGTGTTACTACCCTTGTGTGTGTGTGTGTGTGTGTGTGTGTGTGTGTGTTTACCAGCAACCAAACTACAGCTACCGGTGGAGGAAGTTTTGTCCCATCTTTTTCCTCTAAACTGCGATGTGGGCATCCAGATTTCCATAACTTTCGTATATATTCACCAATATCTGTAACATCAAGATGAATCAAAAATCTAGTATGTATGCGTTTGATAACTTCTAAAATAGTGTTTTCTTCTGATATACAGCTTGCACTAAAATCACAATAAATAATTCAACAGAGGAGACCATTATGTTTTAAAAATGACTTCAAGGGGCGCCTGGGTGGCTCAGTCGGTTGAGCTTCCGACTTCGGCTCAGGTCACGATCTCGCGGTCCGCGGGTTCGAGCCCTGCGACGGGGTCTGGGCTGATGGCTCAGAGCCTGGAGCCTGCTTCCGATTCTGTGTCTCCCTCTCTCTCTGCCCCTCCCCCGTTGATGCTGTGTCTCTCTCTGGCTCAAAAATAAATAAACGTTAAAAAAAAATTTTTTTTTAAATTAAAAAAAAATAAAAATAAAAATAAAAATGACTTCAAATGGAGAATTTCGTGTCCTGAGGTGAAGCTGACAGTTCACCGAGCCACATGAAAGACATTATTGCAGGTGTCAATAGCATAGTCTTACTACAATTTTCTTTGTTTCTGCGAACTTAAAAAGGGACCATTTATTTTTACAAAGCCATTTACCTTTTTTGGCCTACTGCAAAGAAATACTACTGAAATAACCTCCTGAAATGAGAATGTTTCTACACTGCGTTTCAAAATTGGGGTTCGAGGAGTGGGGAAATGAAGAAATTAGGCTGGTCAATGCGATTCGTGTTTCAAAAATAAAAGAGAGAGAGAGAGAGAGTCCAATTAGAAGTATCCTGGGGTTATTAGCGATAACCATGCTCATATCCAATTAAGATGAAAAGCATTTTACCAGCTTAATGTGCCACCTCTGGCAGTGTGGGTTTATTAGTTTTATCAGACTTGAGAACTGAAACTTGAAATGATACGTATGCAGGGTACCAAAGAGACACCGTTAAGATTTCGAGAGATAATTGGAATGAAATGAGACGCCTCAAAAGTTGTTGATTAACAAGTAGTGTGGATTTGGGGCTGGGGAAGAGATGGGTCACTCAGACAGTGCTTGAAAGGACCGGACGCACTGGGTTGTACAATGACATTCTGAAGACGAGAAGGTTCTTCGACGTCCAAAAATGTGGTAATATTCGTATAAGACGAGACACTTTTCAAAACCCGTGATGCACCTTCTCCGTAAGAATTCGAGTGAACAAAAGCCATTGTTTGTGATGAATGTCAGGCTTCTTGTTTTCCCTTCCAGATTAAAGGATATAATTACTAATGATTGGTATTAATATTTAATAAGAAAATCTCTTGTATTATTCTAGAGCTTTCCAAGATGGGCTACACCACCAGTACAACGTATTTTGTTAATTAAGTTTTATTCCTTTATGTTTTCAAACAATCACACGAGCCTTTCAAGAACATTATCTTTACATTTCTATACCACCCATCGGAGTGTCACAGAATGATTAAAAGCAAACAAAGACGTACACAATAAAGCTTTCCACTTAAGCAGCAATAAAATCACTGTTGCATTGCTTCAATAGACATCTCCTTGACTAATAAAATTCTTGTCACTCATTTCTGAAGCTGGTGGGGGAGAGCCTTTATTGTGCAGGCGTAGTGTTCTGGATGCTTGTCTTTAGTAAAATATTCAGTGCACGGTCAGGAATGTGTAATGGAAATTGTCGGTGAGATGGGGCCCGTGGCAAGTCCTGCCCTGGTGACCCGTGGTCTGATGCGAGCAGTTCTTCTGAGAAACACAACAGTATTCCTCTGCTGAAGTGTTTGAGTCCGCTTGTAAAAGACCTCTTCCATGATACTAAGGAATAAACAAGAGAGGCTGGGGGCAGGTGTGGCCCATCCTGGGAGAGAGAGGGTAGCACGATCAAGGAACGAAACACGGGCCACCTCAGCTAGATCGGGAGATAAATGGAATGTTCATGAGGTGAACCGTGTTTTGATGGTTTCTTTAGGAGGTAATTTCTAGTCACGTCTGTTTCTTGGGAGTCTTTCAGCTTCGTAAAGGAAGGTACGTACTACAACGTTGGCCGCATGGATGTTTGTTTCTGCCAACTAGAAAGCCAGGGGCTCTGAATATACCTCGTGTTGGCACTGGTCACATGTAACCACATATAACTCTTCTAGAAAACAAAGTAAACCTTAAGATTAAAAAAAGGTCATGAACTTTTCTCATATGTGCATATATACACACACTTCTCCCAGACTTTTTCAATCGATGTAGCTTAGGGCCAAAAGCAATGGTTACCAGTTGGTAGTTTTCAAAGGGCAACATTTATGTGGCTTGATGAATAGCATGTATTTTAAATATTTCCGAAGCTATATGTATTCTTTAGGTGCGGTCGTAGGGTAGCCAACTTGCTTAACTGGTATCGGTCACCTTCTAGGCTAACGTTATGATCAAGATGGCGTGAGAAGTAGTGAAAACAAGGCTTAACGAATCGATGGGGTAACAATATGTGTACATAGCTTCATTCATAAAAAAGAATCTTACCTGTTTGGGTTTTCCATTATTTAACAGTTAAAATTTGACTTCCAGAAAAATCCTAGGGGACAGATATGTGTTTCAGATGATAGAAGAATTGAAATAACTATAGGATAAAGGAGGAATAGCATTGGAGACAATGCACATTAATTGTCAGAATCTTTTGATGTCATCAAGAAATTTAAGCTTTATCAATGTTCAAGCGGATCCCTACGAAGTTCCATAAGACCTAGTAGGAGAGTGTGGTTTGATATCCCTGCCTTTTCCTCCTCTCAAATGAAATGCAGAGAGGTGGGGAAAAATGGAACTGAATTTATTCATTATAAAAAAAAAAAGGCACCATACTAAGAACTATTTCATACAACCACCCTTGAGACAATGAAGATAAGCCTGGAAGTTGGGGCTGGAATTTATTTTAAGTCCTATAGGTAACAGTCTCAATTCAACTCAAGCTATGAACATAATAAAAGCCTTGAAACATTCATTTTGGGACATATCCATTGCATCAAATCAAGAAAACTCAGATAGCTTATTTTTGCTTACCTGCTTTTACTCCATCCAAAGGAAAAAAAAATAGCATTGTCATAAATACTCTTCCAAAAAACTTTCTACTTGAAAAAGAAAAACCTAACCCAAAAAGCAAAGGCAATAAAAGCAAAAACAACAACAACAATAAAAACTGGTGAGACTACCTCGAATTTTAAAAGCTTCTGGGGATGCCTACCTGGCTCAGTTGATAGATCATGAGACCCTTGATCGCAAGGTCGTGAGTTCAAGCCCCATGTGGTGCATGGAGACTACTTGAAAATAAATAAATTAATTAACTTAAAAAAATTCAAAGCTTCTGCACATCAGAGGAAACCATCCATAAAATAAAAAGCTAGCCTATGGAATGGGAGAAAATATTTGCAAATAATGTGTCTGACTGGGGGTTAATATTCAAAAAGTATATATCAAGAACTCATATAACTCAATAACAACAACAACGGAAACTCAATCTGTTTTAAGAATGGGCAGAGGAACTAAATAGACATTTTTTCCAAAGAAGACATACGCATGGCTAACAGGTATGTGAAAAGGTGCTCAACATCACTAATCATCAGGTAAATGCAACCCCAAACCACAATAAGATACCACCTCACACCTGTTAGGAAGGTCCTCACCAAACAGACAAAAGACAGCCAGTGTTGGTGAGGGTTTGGAGAAAAGGGAACCCTTGTGCACTGGTGGTGAGAAGGTAAATTGGTTCAATTATGGAAGTTCCTCAAAAAATTAAAAATAGAACTACTCTGTGATCCAGAAATCTCACTTTGGGGCATACATTCAAAGTAAGTGAACACAGGGTCTTGAAGAGATGCACTCTTGAATTTATTGCAACATTATTCACAATAGCCAAGATTCGGGAACAAACTAAGTGTCCATCAATGGATGAATGGATAAAGGGGATATCTTTTATCCATATATATGGATATATATATATATGGAGATATATATATATATATATATGTATATATGTACATATGTGCATATGTATATATGTACATATATATGTATATACATATATATATATATGGATCCCCATATCCAAGGGGATATCCTTTATATATATAAAGGATATATATATATATGCATATATAAAGGATATATATATATATATATATATATAATATATATATATATATAATATTGTTCAGCCATGAGAAAGAAGGAAATCCTTCTATTTGCAACAACATGAATGAATCTTGAAGGGATTATGCTAAGTGGAATAAGTCAGAGAAAGACAAATACTGCATGATATCGCTTATCTGTGGAATCTAAAAAAGTCAAAGGCATAGAATCATACTGAAGTAATAATAATAGTTGCCAGGGGCTTGGGGATGGAGGAAAGTGGGGATTTTGGCCAAAGAGTAGAAACTTCCAGCTATAAGATGAGTAAATTCTGAGGGTCTCCTGTATAGTGTAGTGAATATAGTTAATAATACCGTATTATATAGTTGAAAGTTGCTTAGGTAGTAGATCTTAAATGCTATCACCATAAAAAAAGAAACATCAATTATCCCGTGTGGTACCGGGTGGTAACACTATGGTGGTAAATCATTTTTGCAATATAGAAGTATATCAAATTAATACATGGCATGTCTTAAATGTACACAATTACTCCAAAAACCAAATAGTGTCTTGTGTGTTTGCGTCTGTCTGCTTTAGTTGCCAATTGCTGCACAACAAATGCCCACCAACTTAGCAGTTTAAACAATACATATTTAGATTTATTATCTCTTGCCTGTGGGTTAGGAATATGGACACACCCTAGCTGAGTCCCCTGCTTCAGGATCTCTCACAAGGCTGCAATCTTGATCTCGTATTACCTGAAAGTTCATCTCATCTGAAGGTTCGATTGGGAAGGAGTTACTTCAAAGGTCACTTATGCGGTTGTCGGCATCATTCAATTTCTTTCGGGCCATTGGATTAAAAGAATTAGTTCCGACCGGGCTGTTGGCCAAAGGCTGTTCTCAGCATTTCGCCACAGAGATCTCTGTAACGTGGCGCTTTGCGTCCTCAAAGCCCGCGAGGGAGAGTTGGCTTGCCAGACAGAAGTTACCAACTTACATAATATAATCACAGAAATGATCTTCCATCACCTTTGCTCTATCCTTATTGATTAGAAGTAGGACTTGGGCCCACACGTAAGGGGAGGGGACTATGCAAGAACATGAATACCAGCAGACAAGGATCATTGGGGACCATCTTCTACTCTTCTCACTGTGGGTCTATGGTTGGAGGTGTGAAAATAATCTGACAAACGTTGCTAAGGTATATTTACATAGAAAAGGCATTTCTGGACATGACAGGAGATATTTAATCTGCAAGGTTATAGAAAAAACAGTTCACTTTTAATAACTCTTGGCTTTAAATAGCTTTTTATTTACAGAAGCTTATCTGATTGGGATATTTCTGTAATTATCAAAAAATGTTTAAATTTGTTAGATGTTAAGAACAATCGTTGTGCTGTCCCTCATGGCTTTCATAAGTCCAAATTGAATCGAATTTACAGCATCTTACTGATGTAGTGTGTACATATTTTAACCAACCACCATATAATTTTCTTTGGAAAATAAAAAAATCTATTAAAATATGGATTTTACTGCATTTCACCTTTACATCTGCCTCACAATATACATGTGAACAACAGTAATTATGTGATAGAAATGTTCTATTACTGGTAATAAAGAGTTTTTATTTGAAAAATATCCCTATTCATCTCTTTCAAGAATGCATTTAAAATGAGCATTGCTTAATGTATAGAATTGTCAAATTACTATGTCATACACCTGAAACTGATACAACATTGTATGTCAACGATACTTCAATGGTAAAACATTTTTTGATTTATTTATTTTTGACAGAGAGAGAGAGAGGGAGACAGAGTGTGAGCGGAGGAGGGGCAGAGAGAGAGGGAGGCACAGAATCGGAAGCAGGCTTCAGGCTCTGAGCTGTCCGCACAGAACCCGATGCGAGGCTCAAACCCATGAACCTCGAGATCATGACCAGAGCTGAAGCTGGAGGCTTAACTGACTGAGCCACTCAGACTCCTCAGTGATAAAAAAAAAAAAAAAAAAAAAAAAAAAGTTGTTTTAATAAAATAATTAAGATCAAATGCATGTATAAAAACATGGAATCGCGAGGAGGAGGGACTGATAACAAAAGACACAGTAGGTGGTCAGTTTTTCATGACTGTCAATGCCCCAGTTTGCTAATATCTGCCCAGAACTTTCCCCAGTTCACTAATGCTTTTGGGTTCCCAGCAAAAAGTCCATTCTGGTGGCTGAATGGGGACGGGACCCAGGGTTCCACCTTCCCCCAGACTGGACCTTAATTTGCCATAATCAGCAGCTTGAATTACAGGTTCAGCTGACGGAAATGTGTTCTGTCTTCTGGCCAATAAGAGGCTTCTTTCCATTACACTTCCCCCCGCCCTCCTTTTCTAGACGAGAGGAGAAGAGGGCAAGAAATTAATGACTTTTAGAATGGGCTGACCACAAACTGAAACATTTGTGAATAAAATGGAACTTAACGACAAAGCACCGGACTGCCCGGCTTTATTCTCATTAAAGAGGAAAGTATTTATGTATCCAGTAAAGGTTTAAAAACAACAAAGCAGCCTAAGCAGCACCAACTTAAAGTTGGAGAAATAATGAATCTGCAAATCATTATTGATTAAGCGGTGAATTCCAGATCCCTTAGCCTAAGAAAAGGTCTTGACCCTTACTTTTTTTTTTCTTTTTTAATTTTATTTTGTCAAACGAATTCAATTCAATCAGTAGTACTGAGCACTTATCTGATCCACGGTACTCTAGGAAGGTGGGAACATACTCAGATTCCGTCTGTGGCCTGCTTGCCAGGAGCATAGTTTGTCTAAGTGACGTCAGGGCTTTCTTCCAATCCAGCCCGACTTGCTCCTCAAGGCAGAAGTCTAGGTCATTCACTTATAGAGCATTTTGTCCTATGGCAGTGCGTGTACATGTTTAGCCCCTAGCAGAAATATCTTGGTTCCATCGGGGAAGCCGGCTTCCTCCAGAGAGTGAAGAAGGAGGCATAGTTTCCACGTACACAGGACGGGTAGAGTCCTCAGCTCTAGGCCCCTGGACGCAGTTTTAATCCGTTTCTTCATCTATCGAAATAAAAACGGGGACCCTATTTTACATAAATCTTGAGAGGATGAAGTGAGATAACACTAGGTACAAGTACACTGTATATAAATCCTGCCTCATTTTCATAGTAAATGGCAGATCGATCAATATACAATGAAGAGAGACAAGTTGATTAATTAATTGATTAATCTACTTTTGAAATCGTCTTAATAAAGTTCAGCTGCAGGTATATGGGCTAGGAAAAATACTTGGGCCATAAGATCAGAATCCTTAGTGACAACTGCATTCCTCGAATTAACCCTATACACGTTACTTTAAAGCGTGCAAGCGTATATTTACAAGAGCGTCTAATTGTTCTCACAGGTTTTCCCTGTGTTTGCGATATGAACTTCTGGAATATACCCTCTCGTGGCTTTGGCTGTGCTTATGGAATATACCCTCTCGTGGCTTTTGGCTGTGCTTAATTCAGGGCTTATGGGGAGCCAGGCACGGAGTCATTTGTGGACCATATGATCTTATCTTCGTGGCAACTCCGTGCGTTGGTACCGTTCTTCACAGATGAACAAGCTCTGATGTAGGAAGACGAGGGACTCCGCCCCAAGTCATAGAGTGAGTGCACCCGGAGCCTGCCAAAGGCCAGGCGTCTGTTTGGTGTGGTTTGGGCTTGGGTTTGTTTGGTTTTCGCTTTGTTTTGGTTTTTGGTTTTTGCCACCAGTCTATTGGGATAGCACAGGTTTTGATGCGCTGACCCTGAGAATCTTCAGAGAAACCTCCAGTTCAGGCGTAGCTGTTTTCATTGAATATAATAAGTAAGAAAAGAGAATCAAGTCGTGTCGTTGATCGGTGCTACAATCCTGACCTCAAAAGTCCTTCCTTTTTCATGACGCTTCTCATGGAAATAAAATATTAATAGCATCTTGTTCGAAATACTAGCTTCTGATATTTCTCCATATAATATAGGTCTTTGGCCACATTTCAAGGGCTTCTCTTTATTTGGCATTCATACTTTCTCTCTTTCAAATTCTTTGTCTTACCAGTGTTTCTGGATGGCTCTTTCAACCCATCCAAATTCCAATGACAGCAACCCTTGCCTCTTTCTCTTCCAGCTCCGGTGATTACCACCCCTCCCAACCCAGGCTCAGTCACACCCTTCCAGAACTGTGCTTGGCCACCTTTGGCCCCTTGAGGGCTGTCACCACAGCTCAGGGGCATCAGAGCCCAGATGCCTGGAACACCACCTGGAGACACAAAAGAGTTCACGGAAGACAAAACACATAAACACATGCATAAGTCGAAGTTGATTCCACTTCAAACACACTTTATTTTTTTTTTAATGTTTTTAATTATTTTTGAGGGAGAGAAAGACAGAGCATGAGTGGAGGAAGGGAAGAGGGAGAGAGAGACAGGGAGAGGGAGACACAGAATCTGAAGCAGGCTCCAAACGCAGAGCCCGATGCGGGGCTGGAACTCACAAACTGTGAGATCATAACCTGAGCCGAAGTCGGAAGCTTAACCGACTAGCCACCCAGGCACCCCCAAACACGCTTTAAAAAAAATCTTGGGGCGCCTGGGTGGCTCAGTCGGTTCAGTGTCTAACTTTGGCTCAGGTCATGATCTCACGGTTCATGAGTTCGAGCTCCACGTTGGGTTCTGTGCTGACAGCTCAGAGCCTGGAGCCCAGTTCAGATTCTGTGTCTCCCTCTCTCTCTGACCCTCCCCCACTCGCACTCTCTGTCTCTCTCTCAAAAATAAATAAACGTTAAAAAAATTTTTTTTTAAATCTTTCCTGTTTTTTTTTTTTTTTTCGGTTTGGGTAAGGATGAAGAATTCCTTAAAACAAATATGCCTAAAAAAATATTGCACTTACACATTACAAATGGGGGAGGAAAAGGGAAAACAGAAAATAGTTCCTATAGCCTGGGCTAGCCAACTTTTGCCATCCTGATTTACCTAAGATATGGGCTTGTATGAAAGATTTTTACGGGTGTCCTTTTATTATTTTTGAAACCACCTTCTTACACAATATTTTGAAAGCAACAACAAACAGTAAGTTGTATTACCAATACTATGAAATATACGAAAACATAATAAAAACAAAATTTTAAATCAAGTTTTTAAGATTCATTTGCTTACAAACACTAAATACTTTGGTTATTATATATTAGATATTAGATATCTTCTCATTCAAAAGAAATGATTAGGACACTTTGGGAAATAAAATCTGAGACCGTAAACTTAAAACATAATGCCTCACAGGATCAAATAGGGACCAGATCCCTTCAGCTAGGCTCTTCGGTGAAAAGTTTACAGCGAGTTTTGTGTTCGAGGACTACATCATGGTGGGGGGTGCAGTGAATGGAGAGGCAAGGGGTAACTGAGTGTGATTTCATCAAAAAATGCGCTTCTGCATGAAATCAAAACCACCTCCAAATTGTGTGACTGTTGAGTTAAAACTGTTGTCTTCCTCTCCCGAGAGGACACAATTTTTAAAATAATCCAAAATATTAATTCTCCAAGAAAAACTACCCAATGAGGACTTTCGTTAATGTGGTAAGATTCCCGTCCCCCCTCCCCACACACACACCCCTGCCCACCGCCTTCCTTCCATCTGAATATTTAACATAAGAGAAAAGTCCTGCTCTATTTTTCTGCTGGAATCACATCAGTTTCTGTTTCTAACCTAGGAAGAATGTGGTTCGGACTGAAAAGCCCCCTGTCCTATTGTTAGACTCCCCAGCACTGATCCTTGCTTTTAACATCATAATGAAGGATGCTCTTTAGTGGATTATCTTGAGAAGGGATTAAGCCCTTCAAGTCTTCTAGGGGGCAAGGTGTTTTGAGCCCTAAATACACACCAATTGCCTGCTTAACTTTTCATCTTATTTTGAAAACTGCCCAGCTGGAATTCAAATTCTTTTCCATAGAGCTGAATTTTCTTAGTAGCAAAGTTGGAGTTGGGGAGGGGGGTGGCAGATGCTATATATAAGCACTGTTCTTTTAATCTCGTGGGGCCAAATGTTTCAGATATTCCACTGAGACAGGCACGTCAGGATAAGACTCAATCTAAACTTTGCTGTAGACTTCTGCCCGTGCTTAAATCCTCGCCCCCCGTCTCCCAAGCCCATCACTTAAGCTTTCAAGAAGACCTTACTTTTACTAGAACTTTACCTTTAAACTCCATTTGGTCCACAGGATCCTTGCTTCCTGGCTTTTAACATTATCATCAGCTGTTTTTTTGGGGTTTTTTTTTTAAGTCACACTGAAACTTGAATTCAAATACCTAATAAACACACACACACACACACACACACACACACACACTTGAAAAGAGAACTAATTGCTCTATAATTTATAATCAAGTGGTTTCTTTGGCCTCTGCTTCTTATCTTAATAACCATTTATTTCTGTCTGCCTGTTACATTAATACCGAAATCTTGGGTTTGATTTGTATTCACCTTACCCCTTCCCTCATTTCTGTTATTAACGACCCCATTGTGTGATCGTATGATTTGCCAGGAAACCAGAGAGTTTTAAAATCTGTTCTTTCTCCTGCTTCTTGGGTAATTCCAACTTTTTTCCTTAAGAGCTTGTAACTTTTCTTTTGTTCAACCGAGGACTATTCTTGTGGCTGAAAACACTCATTTTCCAAGCGTTAAAATGTGCAAAAATTCCTCTTAAACAGATACACGACAAAACTTTTTCTTGGAACTTTGCCTTTCAACGTGATTTTTTTTAATCAAATAGCAATATGTCAAAAAGAAGGCATACATAAATTCAAAAATGCTCTGTTTGTTGTCTAAGAAGTTTTACACGCAGGTACAGCAAAAATAACAATGAAAAGATCTTGAGAAAATGAAGTTTCGTGATTTTTTTTTTTTAAACTCAGGGCAGCCAGGTGCACTTTCCTGTGAACAAAATGGAATGAACTCGTATTCTTTGTTTTATATATATAATAACTGTATTCCAGGGGCTATGCTTTAATTGTAAATAATCCCCCCACATTCTTTCAGTGTAAACTCTTTAAAGAGTCATGAATTTTATTTATACTCTCTCTCTCTTTGAGAGTCTTTTGTTTATTTGCTGTTTCGTTCTTTGTGAAATAACACTCCCAGAGGAAAATCCCCCTCTCTGCTTAAGGAATTAGGCCAGAGACAAAAGCAGGGAATTCTTTAAGCCTTGTTTTGTGCTAAGAGAAATGTTTGACATTTCTGTGGAGAGGTGTTTAGTTTGGATTCATTAGGTCTTAGGGACTCTTTTCTCTTTTCTCGCCTTTCAGATTCTGTCACTGTTTTTTGTTTTTTTGTTTTTTTTTTTTCTGTGTTTGGTAGACTGAAGAGAATTTACCAGGGTGTAATTAGGTTTCCTACATTCGAATAGCAAAAATCCAGTTGCTTTAAATGGTCTTTCCATTTAAAGCAGGCCCGAACCTGAATCCCACTTTCTGATACCCAGGAAGAACATGGGGCGGAGGACGCTAAGAAGAAAAGAAAGGGCTTTCACAGAAGTCGTTGTCCTGATTGAAATAAATACCTCTCTTGTAAGCATCTTTCAACAGTTACTTGACCATCCGTCCCCTAGTTCCACCCAGGAAGGCTAAGCCATTTGGCCGTCCTGTGCTTTGTCTAGAAACACCAAACAAATTCAGTTTTAACCTAAGTTTCAACACAAAAGGAAATTTTAAAGTACCTGCTTTTTATTTTACAACACGTTGGCTGGGCTCCGTTCCCTCCCAAGTTCATCTAAAGGATATCTACAGCCTGATACGTTTTTGCCAGATCATTTGCCTTCTGCTAAACAACAGAGATATTTTGCTAGGTTATGAGCATCATCTCCTGAATTAACAGAAGCTCAGATATGTGGTAAGTCCCCAAATCCTAAAGCCAGAAATAACACTTGGTCGTCTTTTTGCCTTTTCTTCTTGGATGTGCCATTCTAGACTCGACCACAGTGAGTTGCGCTCTTCTTTTTACTCTGGTTGGTATCAAAGCAGGGAAGGAGGGGAGCCAAGGAAACCTTGAAGCCTCCGCTCAAGAACCATTCAGAGATTAGCGAGCACGAACCACACAGACTGTACGAGCTCTTTTCCAACGAAATGCCGACTGATGTTCCAAAGCTTGCCAGTCTCAGCCCAAAGGCCCCTACTTTCGGCTTAAGAAACATGCCCTCCAGTCACTGTTGGGTTTTACGTTCTACATTCACACCACACCTCAGAGAGTGATGAAGTTACCAAGGCGGCGGAAGAACCCCAAGGCCAAACCCTCACCGGTGACATCTTATTGGAACACAAGCTTTCTCTGGCTGGCTGACGATAACCCTTTGGCAGATCTGGCTGAGAAAGCATTAAGCAAAAACAAAAGACAGAAACACTATAAAAAGGTCTAGTGGCCGTGATTATATGGGAGAGAGACCAGATAACAGCATCATTTCAACTAGTGGATTGCACCCTTATCAAGGGTGTCTCTCCAGCCCTCCCCCACACACCCCAAAAAGCACTGATTTGTCTTTACTGAAATTGTGGGGACCCTGTCTGCCATGTCAGTCTAGCCCCATAAAGAAAGATGTACATAAAGGACTAACTCTCTTCAGCTTACTTTGTCGAGGGACACTGTCACCTCATGTCCCAATGGATCCTTTTCCACTGGACGTTGAACTCGGCCATGTTTGTTAAAATTTATTTGAATCTTAATATTAGGTAGTAGACTGAAAAACTCAGACTGTTATTGCCCCTTCTTTTTGAAAACCTGGGTTGTAAATTTCAGTTCGATTTCCATGGGGATCTGGAGGTGTGGATCGAAAACCATTTTGCAGTGCCCCATGATTTAGAAGCCTCTGAGAAATACATACATATGTGTGTGTATACATATATATATATATATATATATATATATGATTTAATAAAAGTAATGGTCGAAATCACTGATTCTCTAAGAATGGTAAAAGGTAAATCCCTCAGGCTTTGTTCACTGAAGGGATAGCAAGATAAACATCTGTCAAAAGATATGAATATCAATAAATAAAAGAAATTACGTAGGACATTAGGAGAAAGATTTAATAAGCCAAGGATAACCTTAGGTTGAAATCGAAAAGTTTCTTTTCTAGGGGCACCTGGGTGGCTTAGTCGGTTAAGCGTCCGACTCTCGTTTTCAGCTCAGGTCATGATCTCGCGGTTTCTTCAGTTCGAGCCCCGCATAGGGCTCTGCGCTATGGAGCCTGCTTGGGATTCTCTCTCTCCCTCTTTCTTGCCCACCTCCCACCCAGTAAGTAAATAAACTGCGCCTCCCACTCATGCTCTCTCAAAATAAATAAATAAACTTAAAAAAAAATTTCCTCTCCAAAAAGAAAGAACATAATGGTCTCTGGGCAGGAAAGGGGATCAGAAGGAAAAGCCAAAATGCCAAAAAGTGTAGCAAATTCAAGCCTAGACACTACAGTCACCCAAATGTCTTTCTTTGACTCGAGTACTGGAAAACTCGTCAGGCAGGTGTTTGGCAATAATGGAAAATATCCCCAGGCCCTGAGATAAGAATGGCGTTTCACTGATCATTCCCCTTGGGTAAAACCTATCAATCTCATCCCCTGCCATAACCCTAAAGTAATAGGAGAGGCAGGAGAGGGAGCCAGTAAGGGAGTTTCAACTTCCAGCTGAGAGAGCAGGGAGAATGAAAAGATATGTCATAGACCTCAAAGTATGCTCCTTTGGGCAACAACACAGGTCAATACACTTGCGGGGGGAGAAACTCAATTCTTGACTCTTCATAGAAAATAAATTTGAGTTGCCCAGGTATATTTACCTGATTGTATTTATCATTTTCCCTCCTGTTAAAAAACTCAAAGGCGGGAGAGAGAAGCCAAACTCTTCTTGAGTACCAAAAAAAAACCACAAGTTGCATAAAATACGCTTCAGCATGTTAATTATTCAGTGGCGACTAGATTGGGCTGTTTCCCCCTGGAATGCCACGAAGCAAAGACTGACAATAAGGATGTAACGATGAAATTTACTCTGCAAGTATGCCTCTATTCAATTGCTATGACTCCCACAGAACTTTTTTGCCCCTAAATCTACCAAATATGACATATTCTAACAGGCAAAGAACGCTACAGAGGGCAGTCACTACCTTAACCCTGAAGCCCTTGGCCCTGAGCACCCCAACGTGAAGATGCAGGGTCTTTGTTAATTGTCATTGATTAGAACCAAACGTGTTTCCATATTTAAAATCTTTGTGTCAATACACTCCCTGTATTCTTAACAAAAACAGCCACTTCCCCACCACCCCCCCGCCCCCGCCCCGCACAGCATTTCTGTTACTTGTACCTCGCTGCGCAGATAGTAACTTCAAATAAACATGATCCTTAAACTCCTTAATAAAGACAAATTGCCTTCTTTAGTCATTGTAAAAAGTGGTATAATTTGCGATCGGAGGCTGGTTTGTAGTTTGGGGATATTGTAAAAGTTAACATTGCTTTTCAGCAGTAGCTTTTATTTTTCTTATAGGGTCCAAACCACATCTCATCCTCCCTTGCTTACTTGCAGATAAGGCAGAATACTTGAGCCATTAGAGAGATGTGATTAGGTCCAGTTGATTACCAACCGTTTCCGTTTTCTCTGTATGAAGCCTAAGATGGTCAGGTCGCTGTTTATACACACACACACACACACACACACATATATATATATGACTTCTTTTTTTATAATTTTTTTTAATTTTTGAGAGAAACAGAGACAGAATGCGAGTGGGTGAGTAGGTTAGGGGCAGAGAGAGAGAGGGAGACACAGAATCCGAAGCAGGCTCCAGGCTCCAAGCCGTCAGCACAGAGCCCGACGCAGGGCTCGAACTCACGAGCCGTGAGATCATGGCCTGAGCCGAAGTCGGACGCTCAACCGACTGAGCCACCCGGGCGCCCCAATATATACGACTGATCTCTGAAGGGAATGGCTGAAACAAAAAGAGATGCATTGTTGGAGATAGTACGTTGGGGGACCATTTTTAGAAACAAGCGAGCAACCTCAGAAAACTGTTCTAAGTCTATACCGGTTCTTTACAGAATGAATTTCACTTAGATCTTTCAGGGCTTTATGTTGTACCGTGTAACAAAACGAGGTGAAAGTTCACGGTACCTTTCCAACCACCGGAAACGTTACTTCTGTTTCGCACAATACCAGCACCTTATGCCTCACCATCCGAGGAGATTTCTAAAGAAACTTATTTTTCTCCTCCATCTGGGTTAAACAGAAAAATCCAGTGTTTTGCTTACGGGCACTAATGGGAAGTTTGGGTACAGCATTAACCAGACACGTGCCCAACGTAACAAGACCATGTGCTATATTTGACGTGTATTGTGAGGGTTCTTTTGGAGATATTGGTTCCAGTGTGATTATCTTGCCTCCTTTTTTTTTTTTATTGTTACAAAATAAAGACTTTTTCCCTTAGGTTACCTGTCACTTTTGAAATGGGAAACATGATGAATTATGGGACATTCGCCTTGCCGTGCTTTATCAAGCTCATTAGAGATGATGCATGATCTGAACTTTACAGAAGGAAAAAAAATACATAGGCACCCTCTTTCTTAGCTTCTCCATTTGCCTCTGCAATTGTGTTATTTTACCTGTTGCACCAATTGACCACCTATTAAGAAAAAAAAAAAAAGTCTTGTCTGTAAAACTCATGCCTTCCCTCTAGAATAGCCCTGCACTTAATCTGTGAATTCTCTAAAAGTGGTATCTCTGAACTTCTAGCTCAGAATGCTTGGTTTTATTTTCTCCGTCGTCATGCTGAGCCAACAGACAACTTCATATGCGTGTATAGGTTTGACAGGAAATGTTATTTTTACCTCAGTTTTCTCATGAGATGGTCTCATGATAAAAGTCTTCCATGAGAGGACTTCAGTTTAATAGAAGCAACTTTCATCCATACGTTTAAACAGATCTTCTTCTGCCTTAAAATCTCATGGTTTTACTGAGTATTCATTTTTAAAGAAAGATTGAAGACTGAGTTTTAAACGGATTTGTGCCAAATAAGCTTTAAATAAGTCTTGATAACCCAAAAATTACTTCAGAGCTCAAAAGCCGTATCTTCTTACCTCTGTCTACAGTACTTTGAAAACTCGATTCGCGCTAAAACCTAGACAGATCCACCGTGATGAAGGTCATCAGATAAAAAAAAAAGTGTTTCTGCAAGTTTAATCCAATGCTTATCAGCTAGAACAATTCCTCTCGAATCCTTCAGATGTTAACTACTGTTGAGATCTAAAACGCAAATATTATTTTTAAATGTGAAATACAGAGTTTGGAAAAGCATTTGGCTTCAAAATAAGAAAGGTGACGATTTGGACAGCAAATATACATATTATTGGAATTTCATTTTCATTGAAGCATCTTCTACTTCTGGTATTTGTGATTGATGAGTTTCCTTGGTGATAGAAAGAACACTCAGGCACTTAACATTACAAATTCCAAGATCGTGGAGAAGTGCACTACAAATCCTTAACATATCGCCCGGAAGACTCATCCAGGCGGCCCATGGGTCCAGCTCTACTTGTGAGGCTGTTTTCAAAAAGAAGGTCTACACTCATGCTTCTGTAGGTAATCAGTTCACACACACGAAGTTTCAGATGGGCTATCGCCGGCATCATCTTGTTCCTTTCCTTCCGTCACTTCGAACGCATTCTGTGCGATGCACTCTGCTGGGTTCTGGAGGATCGACCCTGCCCTGGTGGAGATGACAGTCTGGAGGAAAGATCAAGCTTAATCCAATATCATGTAATTTAGATACAGAATGAAGGTATTTCTGACTGAGGTGAGTCCTTGAAGAAGGATGCAGGGGGCTTGGCCAACACATGGCAGGGGTTCCTGACCTGGCACGGGATGTCAGAGGGCCCTTACTGAGTGCAGGATGTCAGAAAGGAGGGGAGAGACCTAGTATCTGACGTCAGAGGGGCTGGACCTAATATGGGATATAAGGAAGGGGCGAGGATCTAGCTCAGGATGTCAGAGGTCCCCCTTTAGGGAGGAATGCTGAGGTGAAGTCAAGCTTCTAAAAGAAAGCCAGTAGGGCAGAAAGGAAGTTATAATCAAGGAGCGTTGTCAGAGAGGAGCCCGGCAAGGGAAAGAAAGAGGGCCAAATCATGCCAGGCCTTGAAGTCATGGTAAGAATGTGCAGTCTCTTCAAAGACTTGTGGGAAGCCATCAGGAGATTCAGAAACAAACTTCAACGCAAGGTGAATGACACAAGCTGGCTTATGTGTTTTATAGACGATCAACACAGACACCCTACAAGGTAGACAAAGTAAGTGTGATCAACCCCTCTGAACAAGTGCAGAAACCACGATCCTACAATTGGGCTTCTTGCCAAAGGTGGAACGGACAGCCAGCAGCTGGTGTATGCCCTTGCCCGCACTCATGGTATATGTCTTTCTGTGCACAATTCTGTTATTTCTATAACCATCAGAGGTCTCTGTCCCCTACTGCACATATTCAAAATCAAGGCCATGCTTCTCATTACTTTTCGGTGATATTTCATTTTAAGGCCGAGTGGGAAAAATACAAATTAGGTAGTTTGTGAACTAGAAGAATCTAAGAGAAAAGTTTTTTGTTGTTGTTGTTTTGGTTTTTTTTTTAAGTAAGCTTCAGGCCCAGTGGGGAGCCCGACTCGGGGCTTGAACGTAGTATCCTGAGATCAAGACCTGAGCTGAAATCAACAGTCTGTCGCGTAACTGGCTGAGCCACCCAGGCGCCCTGAGACATTGTTTTTAATAACGGATTTCTCTTTGGCGTGAATCTATTGGTTGTGTCAAGAATTGACTCACTACATTATTTTTTGTATAATTTTAGAATCATTTCAGCTTAAGAACTAGAATGGCATTTACATGGTAACAATACTATCTACTCTTAAAAGCGTATTAAATAGAATATTACAGCTACATCGTAAGTTCCATTATTTGTACTAAATAATAATTATAAGTAGATTTCTAACATTGAAGTAGGATAAACATAAGATCTAAGAAAAATATGGTTTATGCTATTCTACTTAGTTCTGACAAGTGGGGAGACACCACGTGAAGGAAAAAAGCCAGTCATGGTTTATACTAAGGTAGAGAGGAACACCTCTCTCTGCTGCTTTTTCTGTTCCCTGGAAAATGCCAGATAAGAGACCAGCTCTGGGCATTCTTCCCCAAGGCCTCAGTATATAAAGAGTTTGTCCAGGGCTGCCTGAGTGGCTTAGTCGGTTAAGCGTCTGACTCTTGATTTCAGGTCAGGTCATGATCTCAAGGTTTGTGAATTCAAGCCCCACATTGGGCTCTATGCTGTGAGTGCGGAGCCTGCTTGGGACTCTCTCTCTGTCTCCCTCTTTCTCTGGCCTTCCCCCACTTGTACTTTCCCTCTCAATATAAATAAACTTAAAAAAAAAAATAAAATAAATAAAGAGTTTGTACATTGCCAGGAACCAGAAGGAAACATTTGGACTTGGAACTTCTCCTTCCAAGGACGGAAGAATAAAGAAGTCACAGCAGGAACATTTCCATTTTGCAAGGTGGAATTGTTGAAAATTGCAACAGAGGATCCTAACCTCTGTAGTGGTTGTTGAACAGCCGGCAATTTCTGCTTTGTCATATGAACTTAACCAAAAGTGCCTTCAAATTAATTGCCTAACAATTCCGCAGCAGACAGAAGCTGTAACACTTATAGCCACATTTGCACACTGACTGTGTCTTAGTTGGGGGCTGCTATAAATAGAAACTACAGACTGGGCAGCTTAAACGAAAACATTCACTTCTCCCAATTCTGGAGGGTTGGAGGTCCAAGATCAAGGTGCCGGCATCATCAGGTTCTCTGGAAGACCTTCTTCCTGGCTTGCAGAGGGCTGTCTCTTTGTAGTTTCCTCACACGGCAGGAGAGGAACAGAGACCTTGGGTCTCTTTTCTCATTCTATAAATGTGTTACTCCTACCATGGGGACACCACTGTCATGACCGAATCTAATCCTGATTACCTCCTGAAATCCTCACTTTCCAAATGCTATCACAGAGGGGATGAGAGTTTTAAGATATGAATTTGAGGGAGACACATTCAGTCCCTAATAGACTGGTTTGCTTATAAAGACCAAATTACACCCCCCCTCCCCACCAAGAAGTGTGCTGAGCCCCCACCTCACAGGACAGAGTGACAGAGAAAGCCCTACCATCAACTTGGGGCACTCTTGTCATCTTGGGTCTTCAGGCGGCATTCAGACAGTTGGATGAAACAGTGTAGCAGTCAAGGCAATGGACTCTAGACAAATATACAGACGCGGAAGCCAGCGAAGAGAATATAAGAGAAGCCAAGAGCCGAATGTAAGGCTCTGGGGAACATTAACTGCTGTCACACTGCCTGAGCCCTTCTCTGTGTTGCATAATTTAGCATCACACGATACATCTTGTGTGATTGTAATTCCTCTTCTAGACAACTCTCGTCTTGTCAGCTAAACTGTTAGATGCCTGAGGTCAGGAGGACGTAATGAGATGCTCTATGGCCAATCATTCACCCAAAATAGAAGCCAGGAATTTAGGAAACTATCGAAATCCTACCACCAAAAGCCACCCAACCAGGCAGCATTGGATTAAATATTCCAATTACACTGACTGATTGCTGCACTTTGGTTTATTGCCTAAGCTGCCTGGACCATCATCTACTTCTTAAAGTAGGTGAGGCCAGTTGATTCTTCATGGGGTACGGGTGAGGCAAAGAGGGGGGGTAGCAGGTGAGGAAAGAATGTCTCTTGGACGTTCAGGTTCCCAAATGCGATGAGCTAAGTGGGCGAAAAGTGTCCCTTCCGAGACGTTAGGAATCACTACGTGTTTGAGAAACTTCTGAAAGCGTGAACCCCCCTGCGAGCAGAGCATCTTTCTTCCGTCACCTCATACAGCAAGATGGCCTTCTGTGATGGGTGCTGAAACGTACTTTCAGGTGTGCTTCCGGATACGAAAAATTGTATTTACAAGGCCAACTTCAAGTTCTGGTTATATTTGTTCTCTCAATCCTTTTTTTTTTTTTCTGTTGGAAACTAAAAATAAGATTAGCTTAATAAGTACCCGAGGCTGTGTGGGTTGCCTCCCCACCAAAAAAAATTCATATTCAGTCCCAGCCCTCATGGTATGGTATTTGGAGATGGGTGGTTATTAGGTGTAGATGATGTCATGAAGGTTTAGATGATCCCCCTGATGGGATTAATGTCATTGTAAGAAGTGACAGCAAGGAGAGCTTGTCCTCCCTCTCCTCCATGTGAGGACACAATGAGAAGGCAGCTGTGTATAAGCCAGGAAAAGAGTCCTCACTGAGGAATCAAATTGCCTGGTGCCTTGATCTTGGACTTCCCAGGCCCCAACTGTGAGAAATGAACTTCTTTAATTGAAGCCACCCAGTCTAAGATATCTTGTTACCGCAGCCCAAGCAGACAAATACAATGTGTATGTCCAAGACGAGAGCAAAACATTTCTGCAAAACAAAGGAAGTTGACTTTATACATGTAAAGTATAATAAGAGGAATTGATGAGAATGTCTAACATAGATAGGACTTTTAAACTCTTGGATCATTTGGAGCGATTTTAGAAGGCTTTCTGGTGATATAATTGAAGAATATATTCCATTTAACCATAGTCAGTAGGTGTTTGGGGGGTCGCAGAGCCCCATTTTGAAGATAATATTTTATAGCTTATTTGAAAAACTTGCATCTGATATAAATATATCTATTTATCTAATTAAACCAAGTACAACGAGAGAGTTAAGTTTTGTGCCAAGAATATCATATGGTAGTATACCTTCTCGATTAAAAAAAAAAAAAATAAACGTTTCCAATTTGGAAGAAGAAATTTTAGTAAATTCTTGAAATTTCAAAGTTGATTTCATGTCCGGATTCTCAGCGGGGCACCTGGCATGTTCCCCTGAAGCCTGTCTATCTAGGTGTATCGGTACAACCATTAGATTAATACATCTGCTGTGAAACACAGAAGAAGCATGCTGTTCAAACGCTGGCAAAAGGTGATGGCCGGCCATGAAATGAAAAAAAAAAAAAAAAAAAGTCGAGTTTCATTTTGGAAAACAAGCCCCTTCTCAGTTTTGACTGAAACGTATTAAGCAGGATAGAGAGACTATCTCTTGTAATTGTCAGCAGATTGGCAATCTGACATACAATTCTGGCAAACCTGTATTTAATTGCTAAAATATGACTTCCTAGCAACTACAAGTATGTTCTGCCAATGTCAAGTTATCCCAAACCACATGACTTGACTTCTGCTTTAGAATTAAAATTGAAGATTTATCCCAGGTTGAAGCTGTGCCTCGTGCATTCTGCAAGAATTCTATACACTGCAGACAGGAAAACGGGATACCGTTAAAGCACTGCAGTGCCCCAGGGGTCAATGTCAGATACAATCTAATTTAACATCTTTATTAAGGATCTCGAAGAGGGAGTAAGCCACATATTAATGAAATGTGCAAATGATATTAAACTGGGAGCTGGTGCAACCACCAGTAAGGACAAAGAAATAATAGAAATGCACCAAAAGAGGTTAAAACTATGAGCAGAAAATTATTACATGAAAATCACCTTCTTGGGATTGATAGTTTGGAGATGAGCACTGGGAGTCAGAAATCTCAGAGTTTGGGGCTGTATGCAATTGGGAATGAAGAAGAAGAAAAAGAGGGCAACCTTTAGCCAGTATCTAATTTAGACACCAACGTAAACACTTTACATTACATTATGTAAATTTAGACGGTCTTTAAAATCAGAAAGGTCACCAACTCTAAAATTTAGCTACAAGCCAACCCAAATGGGGTAGCTTGCACAGGTAGCCATTAAAATGACCAGTACATGCATTATATCGACGTGCAGAAGATATGAAAGAGTGTGAAGTGAAAAAAAAAAAAAAAAAAAAGGGACGCCTGGGTGGCTCAGTCGGTTGAGCGTCTGACTTCGGCTCAGGGCATGATCTCACGGTTTGTGGGTTCGAGCCCCACGTCGGGCTCTGTGCTGATAGCATAGAGCCTGGAGCCTGCTTTGAATTCTATGTCTCCCTCTCTCTCTCTCTCTGCTCCTCCCCCGCTCATGCTCTGTCTCTCTCTCTCCTTCAAAAAATAAATTAAAAAAAAAAGACAGAACATAATACAATGTGCATAAGGATAAAATATAACCTAACACAACATAAAATATATGTACACTCATTCAGCCAGCTCCGGAGGTCTTCACCGAGAAACTACTTTTCTTTTCTTTTTCTTTTTTTTAACGTTTATTTACTTTTTGAGACGCAGAGACACAGTGCGAGCAGGGGAGGGGCAGAGAGAGAGGAAGACACAGAATCCGAAGCAGGCTCCAGGCTCCGAGCTGTCAGCACAGAGCCTGACCCGGGGCTCGAGCTCATGGACAGTGAGATCGTGACCTAAGATGAAGTCAGACGCTTAACCGCCTGAGCCACCCAGGCGCCCCAGAAACTACTTTTCTAATACACACTAATTTGGAAACACAAATAAATGTGTCTTTTGTTTAAAAAAAAAAAAATCACAAAACAGGAGCGCCTGGGTGGCTCAGTCAGTAAGTGTCCGACTCTTGATTTGGGTTCAAGTCGTGACCTGGATGTTGTGGGATCGAGTTCCGCTCAGGCTCCGTGCAAGGGTGTGGAGGCTGCTTAAGATTCTCTCCCTCCCTCTGCCTCTGTCCCTCCTCTGCTTGCACTCTCCCTCTCTCTCAAAACAAATTTAAAATAAATAAAAAATCACAAAACAGCTTAGAAGCTTTGACCTTTTAGCCTCTGTATCTCCATGCATCCCATATCCCACCCAAACAGCAGATGAGGCAACTCTAAAAATGACATGGTCAGAGTTGTTGCTAAAATAGAATGCCCTTGAGGCAGCATCTGACAACCTTTCAGTCTTCAGTAGGAATCCTTGACTGCCTATAATCTCCTGAATTCACTCTTTCTGCCTTTTCTACCCGTGTGTCCACTCCCATGCCAGCAACCTTGGTCACTCCGAGGTACCCAGTCATCGTGACAAGAACTTTTAAGCAAGCAAACACCCTGAAGCAATGGTGTGCATGTTAGGACTCCTTCCCTTCTTCCTCCCTTAGAATTCCTCACGCAACTTCTCTTACTTGAACTACACGCAAGGGCATACCCACCGCAAGGAGCTGGAAAGGGCGTCCTTTCAAAACCATGGCATTCCTGAAATATTTGACTTCGCCACTCGATCTTTGGTGCCTACTCAAAAAAAGGTGGCTTCCACTTGCCTTCTACATTCTTCCGTGACCCCTTATCTGCTTTCAGGATCCAGGAGGGAAAATAAAGAAGGAAAATTCCCTGGTGCCCTCAGATATACCAAAAGGGAACTCATTTGACCTAGCATGGAAACCAAAAGAATGGCTCTTTCTAAAGAGCAGGACATCAGTAGCAAATGATCCAAAATGCAGATGTAGGCGAATCCAAAGAGTTGAAGATGCTGAGGTTCTAAAGTAGCAGGAGAAAAAAGAAAACACTATTTTGTTTGTGCTTCACACAAAGAACCTAACCGACATCACGTAACAGTGGGGTTTACTGCCTCTGTATCTGAATGATTCAGATACATCGGTGGGTGGCCAGAAGCTGGCAGAAATGGGGCAATGAACACATGAGGAAGATCATAAATACCAAACAAAGGTGGTAGCTAATAGAGGGGGACGTGCTGAAGACGTTCCAAGGATATTCTTGCCAATGAGGAAGAGGAATTATTTTAAATATACTAGAAGGACTTACTGGTCATATGGGAATAAAATTCAAGGAGCAAACAAGGATGTGAAATCTTAAGAATTTTATTATAGCTTAGCCTTTTCATGGATTTAAGACACTTAAAGGTAAATTTAACAAACATCGGAAACGCACAGCTTTATTAGTGATTCTGCAATTATACTGAATTAGACTAAGCTTCTCTACCTGAAGTGTAAAGTTTCCTTTAGTTCATTACCTGAGTTCATTTACAAAGTAGAATTTCCTTGTAATCTCCTCACTATTTCAAGCGCAAACGAATTCCACCTCACCCCACCCGAAGTTAAAAAATGTTTTCAAGAAATTATCTAGTTTTCTACTTCAGCTTGCCTTCCTGTGGGATGAGAAAACACATCAGAAATTCAACTATAGGAGATGCAGGGTGGCTTATTCTGTTAAGCCTCTGACTCTCGATTTCGACTCAGGTCACAATCTCCCGGTTCGTGAGTTCGACCCTCATGCCGGGCTCCATATTGATGGTGTGGAGCCTGCTTGGGGGCTTGGGATTCTCTCTCTGCCTCTCTCTCTCTCTCTCTCTCTCTCTCTCAAAATAAATAGATAAGCTGAAAAAGAAGTTCAACTATAGAAATTTTCTAAACTCTACTATGATAAAATAGGTGGGTTTTTTTTTTTTTTTTTTTTTTTTTTTGCATTAAAGAAAATAATGCATTACCTATGTCTTCTTCCGGGCATACATGAAGTAGAAATCATTCATGCCACGAGGCCTGGGGAGACATTTAGGCTCACTGTACAACAGCCAGTCCCATTGTGGGAATGCAGAAAACAATCAGACCTAGTCCCTACCCTTAACATTTTCACCATCAGTTGACGGAGGTTAACCAATAAAGAGTTCTCTATCGTAGGCTTAATTTAAGCAATGACATTAGGACTAGTAAGTCTTCCAGGAATGCCCCAAATAATAAATAATGTGGTTTGCAAATATTAAGGTGCACTTTCATTATATGGAAATAGGTGATTTTAAAAAAAGAAATAAATGGTAACTTTCAAAGATCATCAGAAAAGCCTGGGACAAATATTAAATTGTTCACTGATATTTAATTCCCCTCTTCTGGGCACATGAAAGGAGTTTCATTCCCTGTTCCCCTGAAATGAGGCTTGGCCATGTGATTTGCTTTAGTTAATGTCATAAGAGTAGAAGAAAAGAGTGGGACTTCCCTGTAAAAGTTTTTAATTGGCCAGCATTTGGATTTTTTCTGGTTCTGCCTTTGCAGTCCCTGACATGCATGTGCATAGGAAGGTAAAGTTCAGAGCGGTCACCTGGAGGAGAACTCTGAGAGTCACTTAGATCCCTGATGAACTTTGCAGGAGCCAGAATTAAATCTATGTTGTTAAAGTCACTGATACTTAGAGATGTTTGTTACTGAAGCACAACGTTGCTTATCCTAACTGATCACACTCATTAAACTTATGAACAAATATGATGGCTTCACTACAAAAGAAGTGTTGCTCAAAGAAATGTATTAATTCTAAATGAGCTAATTGTCAGTTGGTCAAGGAGCATTTATCTCTCGTCCACAAGGCTTAGAATAGTTTAACCGAGGGCACCTGGGTGGCTCGACCGGTTGAGTGGCCGACTTTGGCTCAGGTCACGATCTCAAGGTTCATGCGTTCCAGCCCCACGTCGGGCTCTGCGCTGACAGCTCGGAGCCTGGAGCCTGCTTCGGATTCTGTGTCTCCTTCTCTCTCTGCCCCTCCCCCCGCTCGCACTCTGTCTTCCTCAAAAATAAACATTAAAAAAATTTTAAAGAATAGTTTAACCAGCCATTAGTCAGGATTTTAATTTTGTAGAATATTTTGAGGCTATAACTTTTCCCAGCTCACCACTATCCATGGATAGTGACAATCAAGGGACCTGATGCAGAGCAGGTGAGTTTCAAGCGGGCCTCTCTCTTCCACCCCACAGGTAGTTTGTGGGTCCGAATCCATACACACCTAAAAGAAACATTTTAAGATCCTCTAATGAAGGCAAGATAGTTTTACCGTTTTCATTGTCAGACACTTAAAAGATGTCTGACAAGGGGGAAAAAATACAAGTGATCAAGAAACTGTTCTTCAAATTGACTAAAGAGTTATAATGATGGGCAAAAATAAAAATAAATATGTCTGATCACAGAATGGTTTATCATGTGAAATCAAACGAACGCTCTTCTGCATTGAAGATCATTCTCTTGTATCTAATTTGGAGAGATACTTAACAAATAGTGTAACAAAGGCTCTCTTTCTATTATAATAAGTAATTGGTGTCGACTTAACCATTTTGCCTGATGGATTTCAGAGCCGAAGAGTGACAGTTGCTTACTGTACCATCACTGAAAAGCTGCATTCTAAATGATTTGATTTTTTTAAGACATTTGTATGCTTCTTGAAATGGGAAAACATCCTAACCATGAAAGAGAGCTGTCATCAAAGTACCACGTGCAGAATTTCAAAACAACTCTGGAGCTCTCGCATATCAGGCCATTGAGAATGACCTCGTAAGCGGTCTGGACTTTAAGTCGGGGAACTGTTTTCCTGGTCCCTGGACTCAGGTCTCTTTTGCATCCAAACCTCTTAACACTCGGCCACCAGAGCTAATCTTCTAAATATAAAGCTGACCTCGTTCCTTCTACTTGAACAACCTCCAAAGCTTCTCAGTTGCCTTGGGCATAAAGTTCAAATTTCTTAGCCCACTCTGTCCAAATTACCCTGTGCTCCCGTCATGCCAAGCGGGTCTAATCCAATCTCTTCCATCGCAAAAAAATGTATTTCTATTTAACTTTGTGTCATCTCCCCCCACCCCCACCCCACCACCTTTCAAATAGCTCAAGTATCTGACATATAAGCGTGGGTGAATTTTGGGTGAATGAGTGAATGAATGAATAAATGAATGCGTAAATGAAGGAATCAGACCTGAGTTTAGCCCATGACGTTACCAATAAGCTCCTGGGTGACCTTGGCCTTGTCTATTTATTTCTTTGTGCCCCAGAATCCTGAGGTGAGAAAGGGGATCATAATTGCTACCTGCCATAGAGGGATGCCGTGAGGATTAATGAAATAATTTTGGTAAAGCAGTTTGAGCTCCCTGGAAGAAAAGCACTATGTAAGAACAAAGTGTTATTATAATTATTATGTAGCACCTTTCATCTTAGAATCTCAAAGCACTTCACAAAACATTAACTCATTAATCTTTCCAATGTTCCTGCAAGAGAATTCCATTATCTCCCTTTTAGACAAGGGCAACATGCAGACAGCCAAAGGTTAAATACCTAGTCCATGATGCTATCCCTGTTGAATGCCAAATCCAAGAGCAAGACTTCAGGACCCCCAGCTCAGAGACAGCCCTTTGAACCTCCACACGCCGCACCTTCCCCCCCCCCCCCCCGCCCCACCTTTTTCCTGTACAGAGAAGCCATTGAGCAGCCTGGGCTGGATGGCAAAGATCCAGTTGGAATGGGAGCCCTGGGTTAATACCTTCCATAGAAGAAGGGGTGGGATGCGGCCGCGAGGATTGTGGTCATCACAATTCTTCCCTCTTCTGTAACAGTAAGAAGCGAATGTAAGCAATGCCTGCAATCAATCGCTCACCTTCCTCCAAGGGCTCGGCCTCAGATCTTTTCATCAGCCCTCTTTTAACTCGACACCTTTCTGGGATGTCTGTCCCCCAGCCAGAAAACGTCTCATCACCTTTGAATACAAAGGTAGCAGTTTAGCAACCAAAGAAATAATCCTAAAACACTGCATTCAAAAGAGCTTTCCTCCCCTAATACTGTTTTTCCTGCTGAATCCCATGAATGTTAGCTGAGACAGGTGGTACTAATCCGCCTTCTAAAAGGAAGAGGAAGAATGTTAGCTATTCTGCATATACTTAGGGCAGGAAAAAAGCCATAGTTTGGATAAAGATGCGTTACATCAGGATCATCTAACGACGCGGAGCCGTGTCTATTCATAGCGAACCGGAGAGGCGGCATTTGTGCTTTTCTCACAAATGTTGAGTTCCTTCTTCCTGGAGGTTGTGGTCAAGATTACCGGCCCAAGAACGTGGGCAGATCTGCGACAAACGTCCATGGCATGTGTGTCTCAGCATCCCGGAAATAACAGGATTGTGCCTAGAGGTCAGGTGGCTCCGGCAACCATCGCTCCAATTACGACTCTTTCGTAGCACCCATTTCTGGGCGACGTATTGCAGTTGGTCTTGATTCTAAATCCCGACCGGCATAATTAGTTCATTGTGATGGGCTTTCTCCTGACACCTCCCCTGACTGTCCCTCCACTTCCTTCACACTTGTGACCTTCCTGTCCATGCCAGTCATTAGCGGGCCCTACCTCTGAGGTCAGCGTAGAGATCTGAAACTCCCGGCCTACTCTGCCTGGACACGGACACATTCACCTTTCTAACCTCCTCACGCCTCCTCCGAAGCCACCTGTAGTCGCAGAAAGAGAATGAGCTTGGGGACCTAACCAAACTGGCAGTTAATCCTAGGGCCTGCCACTTCCTCATTGTGTGACCTTGGGCAAGCTTCTCGATCCCTGCGAGCCTTCTTTGGTGCCCCGAAAAATAAGGATTATATGTCTATATCGCAAGCCGCCTGAAAGATAATGGGCATACGTAATAGTTCTCAGCAAAGATTGGTGCCTGGGCTGATAGGACCTCCAAGCGCTGATCAGAAGATTAAGTCTAAGCTCCTATAACGAGCACTGGAAGACCATAGATTAGATGTAGGCAATGCACTGACAATGGAAATCCAATAGGTGGAACCAAGCAGCCCATTGGTGGGGGTCGAGGGGGACAGGGAGAACAGACCAAGGTCAAGGCCTAAACTGGCCAGGAGCAATTGCCAGGAAAATCTGCAAATGAAGGGCCAGAAAATCACAAGGACCAGAGTTTTGTGATCCTAGCCCCGGTGGGAAACTCAGACAAGGAGGAGTCAAGGAATTAGGGAATAGGATTAGGAATTAGGCTAGGATTTAAGCAAGAACCTCTGAGCCAAATGCCTCTAGGCAATGAGACGTGGGAAGTATACGAAGAACCACCTCCAAGGAGCTGACTTTACCACCTCTCCTCCCTCCCCACCTCCCGGCCACACATCAGCTTCCATGGTTCTGAACCCTCTCAAATCAACGTCTTTCTTCCCCTCTACCATCTGGTTGTATAGGGGATTGGATATTGAGCCTGAACGAACTGTTTCATCTACGACGGACTCAGAAGCCTCATGAGATACTAGAGTGGTGTTTGCTCCCAGGCATAGTAGATATCACGTGCTCGGTCACCATGGTCACTCAGGTGCCCTGGGCACCGCTTAGCAGTTTCCCAGACACTGGCCACTCTCCATGAAGAGGAACATCAGGCAAGAATGGGAATGAATTACTGGGATTCCAGTATGGAACAGTATGCCACTGCAGGGAGAACAAGAGAATGCACGATGGCACTGACGTGGACAATCACGTCCATTCCTCCTGAGGAGATTCAAAAATTTAACCATCACACCCACTCTCTCTAGCTCCTCAGTGGAGTGAGTTCAATGATACAGAAGGAAGAAAATTAGTAGTAGTGACTATAATTTCTACATCCACTCTCAATACATCCCCCCCGGGGTCCAGCACATGTTAAGTAATTACATATTTACTGGAAAAAAGAATGCATCTTTGATGTTTAGATCTAGCCTTTATTTCTTTGATGTATCTTGTTACCCGTGAGGTTTTGCTTTACGGGTTGTTATTTTTCCCCGCCACTACTTAGAATTCCGAGCAGCACTTGACTTTCCACGTGGAAAGTACATTCTACCCAGTGGCCCAAGGCTATGAACCAGTCGGCACCGTGCGAGCACTTACTTAAAGGATGGATTGGTACGGGGCACCCCATGTCTCAACAGAAGAATTAGAATCACCTCAGGTGAAGCAGGTCAAATGCATCCCAGATGAGTCTGCCAACAGAGAGTGGTAATGACACTGGCTTCCGTTTATCCGCCTTTTACGATGGGCCAAGCCCTGTGCTAAGCCTTTCACAGACTCTAATGTTCACACCACAAGAAAGAAGACCATATGATTATATGAGTAATGAGTGAGTGGCCGAGCTTGGATCTAAACGCGGGTCTCTCTGCTCCCCGAATGGGGTTCCTGCCATCATACAATTCACACCCCAAGGGGAGTATTTGTAATTCCGTCAGCCTTCTCGGGTGCGGACCTTGGTGGGATCCTTGCGGATGTTCTCACAGTTCTCAAAAATGTCATGTCCAACTCAGGCTCAGTAGAAGATGCATGTTCTGTGGTAAGTAACAAATCCTAAAAATAGAAATTGGAAGTCTGTAGATCAGAGAGGGTTATGAAAGAAGGAGTCCTCCTGGCTCGGACAGAGGAACCTGAGAGAAACAACCAAACAAAAACAAAAACAAAACAAAAACAAAACAAAACACCACCACCACCAGAAAAGAACACGTCGTTTTTGGCTTTCCCATTGGTTTCGTAAACATGAAATTTACTCAACCAGAATGAACATGTCAAAATGAAGAAGTCTCCATAGCGCAGATTTGGAGATTCGGAATGTCGTTGAAAATTAAGATGTTTTTGAATGAAATCACTCTTCTGGTAAGTTATGTCTGAACATGACCACTGGAATTTCAGAATCGGCTATAGGGAGATAAAAGATGTAAATGAGCTCTGCCTGGAGGATCCCAGGCTGCAGGGTTTTCTGGAAACAGTGATAGGAAGTTGAATAGCTATGGTTTCATCCCAAGTAAATTAACCTTGCATTAAGGGCCAAACTTCTTATTCATGCCAAAAAGTGCCCCCAGATGTTTCTATGACTCAACCATTTCCAAAGAGTGGGATTTTACTTAGGGGGGAAAAATGCCGTGTAACATTTCCCTGTTGCCACCCATGTGGCTAGGTTAATTAGCATGTTCTTCAATACTGCCCTTTTTAGATTGACAGCTTTCTTTCCAAAACTGAGGACAAGAACGATTACTGGAACATCCAGACCCTGCAGTGTTTTCTGCACTCGACAACATTTATGGGCCTTTGAAATTCTCACCTCCATTTAGGGACAGTTTTAATTGGACCCTTGATCACTCCGTCACTTTCACACCTCCTGTTCCAGAAGATTGAAGGGAGGCTCGGGATCCAGATTTCTTCAGCAGGATGACGGGCAGGTGTTTGAAAGGACAGGCCTGCTGTGCTTCCTTGACTCTCCAGGCTTAGAGTTATTGCTTTCGTTCTATAGCAACCCACTGCTGCTGGTGTCATTACATCGGATCGAAATTATGCCGGGAGCCAGGAAAGCCCTACACCCGGGGCCAAATGAGGCCAGGAAAAGAGCAAGACAGAGCAAAAGGCAGGGAGGGAAAGTGAATTCTTAGCTCACACTGAGCCAGAAAGGGAAAGTTCCAGATTGCAATAGCAACCAGATGAGGTTGCTAGGATAAGGGCTCTAGGATGTCCTATGATCCCTAGACTCTGAAGGGGGTAGAGCTTTCCATCTGCCAGATCTCATACCTTCGCATGCATGACAATCACTTATTTGTCTGTACTCCCTACTAAAATCTTTTAAGGGCAGGAAATAGCTCCGTTTCCTTCACCAACACACCCCCGAAGCGCATAGCATGATGTCTACCAAAGGGTGGGCACGAAAAATATTTTTTGAATGTAAGATGTCACCCAGTGAGCTGTTTTTGTCTTCTGGACAATACTCATTTTACAAATAAATATTAAGTTGCCATCTATGTCAGTAGGATGAGGTTAAGGATACCTGGGTTCCTTTTTTTTTTTTAATATTTATTTATGTTTGAGGGAGAGAGAGAGAGAGCGCACGTGCGAGCAGGGGAGGGGCAGAGAGGGAGACACAGAATCCAAAGCAGGATCCAAGCTCTGAGCTGTCAGCACAGAGCCCAAGGCGGGGCTCAAACTTGTGAACTTCGAGATCGTGACCTGAGCCGAAGTCGGACACTTAACGGACTGAGCCACCCAAGCGCCCCTAAGGACACCTGAGTTCTAACGTCAGGCTAGACGGTTGCCAAACTCCCACCGCAGAGCCAGTGGTCCCGGCTTGGAGTGAGGAGCCTCAGCTTTGAGATGCAGCGAGGCGAGGAAGGAACCATTAGATCGTAGGCAAGAAAGGTAGTCACACAAGGAGGAAGGAGGAAACAAGGGGCTGACACCCAGGTGGTTTGGGGACTTCCTCTCCCCGCGCTCTGCTCTGGTTTCCTGCCTGGGTCTGAGCGTGGAAAGACCGTGGCCGACAGGTGCACCGGCTCCCGGGTGAGGGGAGCTCTACAGATGTTCACCGTTCTTGAGCGCAGGGCCAACCGAAAGCTGTGTCCTTGGGGAGTTGGGGAGTTCTCGCAGCCCCAACAGCTGATTCCTTGTCATTACCCACCAGGTCAGCATCGAGCAGACAGCTGCTCCGTGCATGTAACCCTTTGTCAACCTCCGCACTGAAGGGGCGAGCCCCACTCACTGAAGACCACACCAGTCCCGGGGCTGCAAAGCCTTGGTGCAGTCTCATGCCATCATTTATGAGTTCAGCGACTTAGGAAGACCCCTTCCCTGAACGTCTTTCCTTCATCTGTACAACGGAGACAGCGATTCCTGCCCTTCCTTGCCCCCTAAGCTTCTTGAGGATGAAAAGACACGCAGCGATCGTAGAGAAAACTGAAACGTAACGTGGTGGCTGAGAAAGAGGAGAATGTGAGTAAAAGTGGTTCCCCCACCCTCACCCCCCACCCCCCGTAATGTCATCCAAATGCAGTCAGGGGTGAAAATAATGGAGACAGTGGTAAATAGCTGAGTATATTCATTCAAAAGGATGGAACTGATTTATTTCTGTTTTCATTCAGCAAATTATTAAGTACTTGGTACATCGCTGCTCCATTTATCTTCAACAGAACTTCCCCTGCTGTTTGATGATGCTTTATCATGATGTAACATTTTCCCCAGTGAGAAATTCAAGGGAATGGCTGGGATACCAATAAAATCACTCAGAGCGACATAGATGGAGAATTGGGAACTTCTTAAGAAAATGGGTACCTTAGTGGGCAGCGGGCACGTCTTTCTGCCCTATCCGCTTAATCTTAAAACCGAAAGGTTGGGGCATCTGGGTGGCTCAGTTGGTTAAGCCACCGACTTCAACTCAGGTCATGATCTCACGCTTCCCGCCGCGTGTCGGGCCCCGTGCTGACAGCTCAGAGCCTGGAGCCTGTGTCAGATTCTGTGTCTCCCTCTCTCTCTGCCCCTCCCCTGCTCACTCTCTCTCTTTCTCTCTCACTGTGTCTCAAAAGTAAACATTAAAAATACTGTAAGTTTGCTGCACAAGTATTTGCAAACTCAAGCATGTGAGAAGAAGTGCAAAACTGAATCTTTTTAAAGCAGTGGTACTCAAAGTGTGGTCCCTGGCCTGGCACCTTCGGCATCACTAGAGATCTGATCAGAAATGCCAATTCTCAGGGCAGCTGGGTGGCTCAGTCAGTTAAGCATCCCACTTCGGCTCAGGTCATGATCTCGCGGTTCATGCGTTCAAACCCCGCATTGGGTTCTGTGCTGACAGCTCTGAGCTGAAGCCTGCTTCAGATTCTGTGTTTCCCTCTTCTTTCTGTCCCTCCCCCGTTCATGGTCTGTCTCTCAAAAATAAATAAACGTTAGGGGCGCCTGGGTGGCGCAGTCGGTTAAGCGTCCGACTTCAGCCAGGTCACGATCTCGCTGTCCGTGAGTTCGAGCCCCGCGTCAGGCTCTGGGCTGATGGCTCGGAGCCTGGAGCCTGTTTCCGATCCTGTGTCTCCCTCTCTCTTTGACCCTCCCCCGTTCATGCTCTGTCTCTCTCTGTCCCAAAAAATAAATAAATAAATAAATAAATAAACGTTAAAAAAAATTAAAAAAAAAAACAAAACAAAAGAAATGTAGATTCTCAGCCCAGCCCAAAGCTGCTGACTCCGAAACTCTGAGGGTGAGTCCAGCAACCTATGTATTGACAAGCCTTCCGCGTACTTTTGATGCATCAGGCTGGAGAGCTTTCTAGATAACCACTGAGATGCTTTACTCAAGGAAGCTGAAACTGGGGAAACTCAGCATGAAGCCAAATACCCAGAGATGAATGAAAAACAGGGTTTAATTCCTCATCCTGTAGCAGGGAGAGTTTTTATAATTGTTTGGAAGCGTTTTACACGTAAGCTCAAATCATCGTAAGTATCAAAAGACTATTGTGTCTATTACATTTTTTTGTGTGTTTGAAATTCGTGCCATACCGCCTGGGTGGCTTAGTTGGTTAAGCGTCCAACTCTTGATTTTGGCTCAGGTTATGATCTCACAGTTCTTGAGACTGAGGATAGCATTGAGCTCCTCACTGAAGGTAGGATTCCCTCCCTCCTCTGCTCTCTCTCTCTCTCTCTCTCCCTCTTGCGCGCGCACGCTCAAAAAAACTAACAAAAAAATTTAAAAAAGCTTTAAAATTAGTGTAGTACCAAAATCTCTAAAAGTGCCCGAATGGGAGCAGGGGAAGTAACTATGTGAAAAGGAAGTTTCTTTTTTGCTTCTCACCTTAATCCCCATTAAAAAAAAATTTTTTTTACTGTTTATTTATTTTTGAGAGAGACAGAGACGGAATGTGAGTGGGTTAGGGGCAGAGAGAGAAGGAGACAGAATCCAAAGCAGGCTCCAGGCTGCGAGCTATCAGCACAGAGCCCGAAGCGGGGCCCGAACTCACAACTGCGAGCTCATGACCTGAGCCGAAGTCGGACGCTCAACCAACTGAGCCACCCAGGCGCCCCAATCCCTATTTTAAAGATGGCCAAAGCATTTTGATGTAAAGTGTTGTTATTAACATTATTAATGAGGAAACAGAAATTGAGGGAAGTGAGGTAGGAAAGATATGAACTTTGTTACGTCTACGTTCTTCATTCAATAGCTACCTGTTATCTGATGGCATTCTAATTTTTTTTTGTTTTTTTAAACATCGTAAGTAATCTCCCCAAATCCTAAACTTATTGGCAATGGAAACACAATTGATAAATAGAACTTTTCTACCGTGTTAATTACAAATTTTAATAATTAACAACGCCCCACCGCCAAAACTCTAATCGAAACCCAAAAAAAAAAAAAAAAAAAGCAAGCTAAGTTCTCTGGATTTTTTGCACTTCTCATAAAGAGCAGGGTAAAGATGATTTTAAATGAAGGGCCTTCTCGTTATGTTAATCTGTGGCCACGTCGCACCCAGGACTCATGCTCACCATCAACTGTGCTGGTGACAGAAGTCGGAATGTGGAAAGAAAATGCTACTTGGTTTCATGTGGATTTTTGGAAGCATCCAACCTGAAGTTGTTCTGAACTCCTTTTAGCCACCCACTAACCTGTTTCATTTATTTGTTAGAAACTTTCAGTGAGGACAACTTTTCATGGTTTTTTTTTTTATAGATCATGATCCATTAACGTAGCTCTTTACCCTACTGCGTTCATATTTAAGAACACGCCACTAAATAGACGCACCGGCAAAACCAACGAGCGTTAATGCCTCGAATTTGACAGGTGCTAATATGAAAATAATGGCAGCCACAAATTAAACAGCTGGCGGGTGCCTGCCTTTGTCCCCCCTCCTTTAATGTGAATACAAACAGATCTGTGCTATGTATAGATTCATATCTAATCAGATGGGGTCTATATAAAACTATCCTTTAGAGCATCTCCAGACATTCACTCCCAGTCTTGGATTCTAAATTCTGTCCCTTCACTTTTCCTCATTTCCACCCACCATATTTTTGTTGGTCATCTGTGACAGGCAACCCTATATTGCTTTCTGTCTTTGCTAACATTGCATGTGAACAGTCCGTCCCTGGGGATATTAGAAGGGCCAATTAGCTTCGTCCCTAACTGGGCTTGAGAAATTAACGGAGTGCTGTAGAGTCAACCGGGAAAATTGATACAAGGAATTCTTTCCCTTATGGCATCTGAGAAATGAAAGCCTGTTGCTGACCTGTGTCTTTTGTCAGTTAGCACTTTCTGTCTCACAGAAGGCAGGATGAGATTGTAAGCTATCCTAAGAATTTGATATGTCTTCCCATTTAAGGGAGGCAAAGGATAACATCACGCAGTGAACTGACCAGTTGTTTCTTTCAATTGACGGAAATAATCAGGTGTTCTCGTATCTTACTATCCGAATCGTCCAAACAACGTGGTCAGAATGGTAGAACCCAAATTCATTTGCTCAAAACAGATTTTTTTCCCGTTAATACATGTGTTCTTTCATTGAAATGTGTTTGACATATAACATTGTGTAAATTTAAGGTGTACAACATGTTAATTTGATATATTTACCTATCTTCGTATGATTTCCATTATGGCAATAATTACCACCTCTCTCACATTACATAATTTCCTTTTAGTGGTTGGAATGATTAAGTTCTAGTCTCTTAGCAAGTTTGATGATTATAATACAATACGGTATATTCACGAACTGGGCACTAGATCTCTAGGACTTACTATTCATTCCACGCTTGTGCTCTTAAACAATATCTGTCCTATCCCTGCACCCTGCATCCTCTAGTGACCACTATTTTACTCTGTTTTTATATGTTTGGCTTTTTTAGATTCCACATCTAAATAAGCATACTGTCCTCAAGGTCCAACGACGTTGTTGCAAATGGCAGGCTTTCCTCGTGCCTCATGACGGAACAACATTCCATTGTGTATATAGACCAACTCTCCTTTATCCATTCATCCATTGACACATGCTAAGGCCGTTTCCATATGTTGGTTGTTGTGAACAATGTTGCCCTAAGCATGGGAGTGCGTATGTCTCTTCGATACCCTGTTCAAAATAATTTCAATGCCTGATAAATTTCTCGTTCAAAATAAATACCTCTGCCTTAGTACGAGTGAATTATGAGAATATAAAGTTGTGCAAAGTTAACAATAACCTGAATGCCAAAATGGAAGAATAGTTAAATAAAATACAGTCAGCCATAAATAAAATACCAAACAGGGGTCCCTGGGTGGCTCAGTCGGCTGAACGTCTGATGCTTGACTTTGGCTCAGGTCGTGATCCCACAGTCGTCAGATTGAGCCCTGCATTGGACTCCACACTGAGCATGGAGCTGGCTTAAGATTCTCTCTCTCTCTCTCTCTCTCTCTCTCTCTCTCTCCTGCTCATGCTCTTTCTCTCTCTCTCAAAACTAAAACTAAAAATAAAAATAAAAATAAAAAATAGAATAGAACCGAACATATTCACTTTAATTATATAACATGGATGAATGGCATGGAAAGATATCTGGGTTATATTTAAGTTAAAAAAACAGATTACATATTTCAATATGATACAATATTTAAATATTGTATATATATATTATTGTATATTATATATATTGTATATTATATTATACTATATTATATCGTATATATTATATACGATATAATATAGTATATATATCGTATATTATATATATTGTGTATATATAGTATATATAGTATACTATATTATATAGTATATATATGTATAGTATATTATATAGTATGTATATACTATATACATACTATATAGTATATAGTATACTATATATATTGTATACCTGTAGTATGTTTATACATGTTCTCTAAAATATTAGAAAAAGTCATCCATGGCTGTAAGAATTTTATTTCTTTAGTTCGTATTTTTTTCATTTACTTTACTTTTTGTAATAATTCTTCACTATGTGTTGCTATATAATGAGAAGAAAGCAGTACATGCTGGTTTTATGTTTTTAAGGAGGTGCGCTTCTCAGGACATGATTGCAGAAAAGTCTAAATTTTTTGGCTAACCCAAGGAAAATCTCACCAAGAGCATTCATTGTGTGCGTCTGTTTCTTGTCAAGAAGCAAGTTCTACGGGTGAAAAACTCCCCATACGTTTGGTAGAATTCCCTGTATGCTGTCTTCCATTGTGTGTAGCTTCTCTTTCTAGTCACTAAAAAGATAACGTAGTTCTCAGGGTGTTGTCCTCATTGCTTCTTGGTCTCTTTTAATGGGATATCAGAATTTCTGCCCGTGGACTTTTACTACCACACAGAGGAAGGGTAATTCTCCATTTGTGAATAGGTAAAGTCCTAAATGTTTGTCACTAAGTTGATGGCTTTGGTGTCAGAATGCATCTTCCCATAGAAACCATGATCCGCTATTGTTCTGTTCCAAGACCCATAACCCATATATCCCTAGAGGCTGTCATTGTTCCGGGAGGGAAAGATCAATCAAAACTTTGCCAGCATGTGTAACGGGCATTCAGAGAATTGACTCGGGCGGCCAGAAATGAGGGATTTCTTTCCTACCTTTTCCTCCTTTGTTTCTAATAAGCATTTGAGAGAGTGGCTTCCTGGTCCCTGGCAGGAACTTCACTGAACTGTACAGAGCAGGGGCTGGAAAGGGAAGAGTGAGCCCGTTAGGCCAAAGACAGGGCTCTGAGGGTCCGAGTAAAGCTCCTAGAGCTGGGCCTCAAGGATATGCCTTGGTCTGGGATCCAAAGCTAGGAGGCATTTTGACTCCTGACTCAGCCCCTCCCCAGCTGGGTGAACTTGAAGCCTTAGCTTCCTGAGGCCCACCGTGATGGAAACTGCAGGCACCCAGGTATGTTTCTTTTACGCCCCCAACCTGAACTTAGCACACAGCCCTCCTTTGATTTTCTTAGCATTATCACTGATCACAAAACAGGAACAACAGTGACGACAACAGCACCGGTAAGAATGTCTCATTGCACTTACGGTTTTTAGGGATTGCAAAACATTTGACAGACATAAACTCACTTCCCATGGAAACTTACAGGAATCGTGTCAGTTTCCAGCTTTTCCTTACTAGCTTACGACAGGCAAAGTCACAGGCATATGAAACATGAATCTTGTTCCGATCCTCTGTGTCTTCATGATCCACTTCTGTGGCAAACCATCTTCAGGCTTGACGTGGCATTTTATCCAAAGACGTGGGTCTCTGTAGAGCACGTGGGAGTAGGGAAGAAAAAAAGACACCAAGGATATTTCTGTGATCCCTCTTGAACTGGGACAAGAAGAGAGATGGACAGGGAGGAAAAATTTGTCCTAGAGGATTCCCCCTTCTCATGGGATAGACTTTCCCAAATCAAATATCTGATGGAAGTACCAGAGGAAGAAGGAAAGTCGAAGTGAAGGCCATTTGGCAACTTGACTGGTGGACATCTGTCCAGGTGGCCTTTCAGTATATAAAGGAACATGGAAATTTTGTATAGAATGGCCTGTGTTTGCAGTGCTAAGTCGCTGCGGAACAACTTGCGTTGCATTTAACGAACGTCTCCTTAGAGTTAGCCAGAAGTAAGTCCGCACCGCGTCGAGTCCTGCCAGTGCTTAATGACCGATTTTAGACTGTTCTGCATCCAGGGTGCTAGTCCCTTTTTAATAACACAGGACGGGTGTCGTCTGCGATCACAAATTTGCTTGTATCATTTACTGATAGTCTAAATTGTGGTAATACTCCTAGCGCTCAAAGCAGTCAGGGTAGATGGAGAAATGCTTTCAGAAATGGAGCTCCAGACAATCTGCGAGTGCCTGCAGCTACGCACTCAGGGGAACGCGTGGAATTCAGAGGTGCTTCAGAAAGCCCAGACAATGGCATATCTGTGTCAGCTATACAGCAAAGATGGAAAACTAAGTCCGAAACATAGACCGGAATGTCGTTTCAAATCTCTACCTCTTTGTGCCTATTTCAGCCAACATCGAATGTTACAAAGACGTATGCCACTGTGGTAACATCTAAAATATTTAGAAGCAAATAGATAAAACTTATTTGAACTATCCTCGATCAGCGGCTCAAGGTACCGTCCGAAGAATTGCCTGCAGGGCTCAGGAAAAGTATCTGGGCTCTCCTTCAAGCCTGAGTTCGGTGCTTTCCAGAAATCTGTGTTGTTAACAAATACCCTGAGGAAACTTTAATGTGCACCAAAATTTGAGAAGTACCGATGGTGACCATCGTTATCAAGAACTTCTAACAGAGATACTCAATTCCTTACTACTCGTTGCATAGATTTTTTTCGGTTTATGTTGTGAAATTTGGACTGACTATTCCCAGCTTCCCAATTGACAGGTTTTGGTTTTTGGTTTTTTGCTTTTATTATCTTTTTCGTTTTGAAATTTTATGTGTGAAAAAAGATACATTCTTTGGAAACCTATAATGTAAATTCCTTATTCTGTACATTTTAAATTATAAATCATTGCAAATATGCAGAAATCTATTGATAAGAATATAGTAAACATTTCTATACCAACCTTGGTGAATTTCTATTATTATTGTTTTATATATATATATATATAGAGAGAGAGAGAGAGAGAGAGAGCACGAGCAGGGGAGCATGATAGGGGGAGAGAGAGAGAATCTTGAGCAGGCTTCAAGTTCAGCATGGAGGCTGACATGGGGTTCTATCCCATAAACCTGGGATCATACCTGAGCCAAAACCAAGAGTCGGTCACTCAACCAACTGAGCCACCCAGGGCCCCATCCCCAGTCAATTTCTATATATGAAATTGTCTTTTGTCACTAAGTCAAGTTAAAAAAAAATAAAATCCTGGAGTGCTTGGGTGGCTCAGCCGGTTAACGGTTCAGGTCATGATCACACAGGTTGTGGGTTCCAGCCCCGCATCGGGCTCTGTGCTGACAGCTCAGAGCCTGGAACCTGCTTCGGATTCTGTGTCTCCCTCTCTCTCTGCTCCTCTCTCCCCCTCATGCTCTGTCTCTGTCTCAAAAACAAATAAACATTAAAATAAATAAATATAAATAAATAAATGCATGCATACATAAAACCCTTGGGTGCAATGGTGCCCTCTACATTATGCAACGGGACTTAAAATTTAACAAGGGTGGGGGGCCTGGGTGGCTCAGCCAGTTCCGCATCTGACTCTTGATTTCTGTTCAGGTCATGATCTCTTGGTTTGTGAGTTCAAGCCCTGAGTCGGGCTCTGTACTGAGAGCGTGAAGCCTACTTGGAATTCTCTCTCTCTTTCTCTCTCTCTCTCTCTCTCTCTTTCTCTTTCTCCCTCGCCCCTGCTTGTGCTCTTTCTCTCTCAAAATAAATAAACAACAACAACAACAAAAGAATTCTCTAATGACAATCTTGAATCCTTTAATTTTCACTGGGAGACCACCCAGTTAGACACATGCATGAAAATACAGCTGAGTATGGGTACTTACTTATAGCTGCTGAGATTACGTACTTTCCAATGGTCTGAATAGAGAAAAGGAGATAACTGGGAGGGCCGAAAAGGAAAGAAGAATGAAGTCAAGCGATGGTGAGGTGTCCAGTTTGGAGACTTGGATGACCAAGCACCAGCCTCCCAGAATTTTCTTTTTCTGAATTTCCCACTGGGCCCGTGCAACCAGGCATGGGTCACTTCCATGCATTTCTGAACTTTGGCACCTTGTGCAGATGGTGGCTGAGAATTTTATGCTGAGCTCGCGTTGAACAGCTTCCTGTCACAGCCAGCACAACCCAAGCCAGTGTCTCCTGTCTGTGCCATGTCTTTAATCGTTATTTCTACTGGGCTCCCTTGGTTTTTCGCTCTTAAAATGGTGGAGTTATCTCGCTCATCTGCTAGTTAACAACTTGGACGGAGAAAGGATGACAGTGCCTGATGAAGCATTTGGAAGGACAGAGCCATTAACATGACAGCATGCTGATGCCAGATGTTGGGCAAAAACAAACGTTGTCTGTAAACTTACCCAATGTCTGACACACAAAAGAATATTGAGCTATTTATTTGTAGAGCACTTACTACATATTTGGGCTCCATATGCACTATTCGAAATTCTCATCATGGGGGTGCACGGGTGGCTCAGTCGGTTAAGTGTCAGACCCTTGGTTTCGGCTCAGGTCATGATTTCACTGTTCGTGAGTTGGAGCCCCACATCGGGCTCTGGGCTGATAGCTCAGAGCCTGGAGCCTACTTTGGATTCTGTGTTTTCCCTCTCTCTCTGCCCCTCCCCCCAAAATAAATAAATCAACTTAAAAAACAAAGAGAAGCATCCAACTTTGGCTCAGGTCATGATCTCACGGTTCGTGAGTTCGAGCCCCTCGTCAGGCTCTTCGTTGACCGCTCAGTCTGGAGCCTGCCTCAGATTCTGTCTCTCTCTCTCTCTTCCCCTCTCCTGCTTGTGCTCTCTCTCGCTCTCTCAAACATAAGCGAATAAACATTTTAAAAATTCAGTTAAAATATTAATGGTGAAAAAGAAATTTTCATCATAACCTGGTTAATCAGATAGCATGACCCTATGAATGACCAGAAAGCTAAGGCCCAGATGAGTTGGAGAACACGCCCACGTTTCCAACATGGGGGATCTGGGATTCAAATCCAGATCCAATTGTCACAAAGTTTTGAGCTTCCCTCAATATCTCACTGTTTTTTACAGAAAATATTTCGCACTTGTAGGCACACCAGTTGCCATTTTCCTTAGCAATCAACCTAAACTCTCTGCCCAAACTTGGCCACTGCCCCTCTAACTGATTGGCTGGTCTGCCAGGGGGGTAGCCATAATCTCTTCTTTTCTACTACGCTCTATAAATTATTTCATCAAATATTTATTGAGCCCTTCTCATATGCCGCACACTGTGTCTCGAGTGTAGGGGTGGGCCACCGGCTTACGAATACAAATTTTTTGAAGAACTCTGTAGTCTGTCTGTTCCATTCATCCCAAAACGCAGACGGACTGTAATTACTAAGTGACTCTTTTACAAACATTGGGTCACGGCTTCCTATTAGAGACATCATTTCTGTGGTTTGCAAATAGCCTTTATCTTTAAAGTGAGATAGAATACAATTGGGAATATCTGTGTGCACTGTGGGTAGTAAAGGACCCATTACATTGGCAAGTTTTGTCTGTTATACACATACATTCCCATGGGTGTGGCTATATAAAATATACGTCTTTTTTTTTTAAGTTCCTTTATATATTTTGAGAGAGACAGAGACAGAACGAGTCGGGGAGGGGCAGAAAGAGAGGGAGACAGAGAACCCCAAGCAGGCTCTGCACGGTCAGCACGGAGCCCTACTTCGGACCCGAACCCACAAACCATGGGTCTCAGCCAAGGTAGTTTGAAAAACGTTTATCTACACGAAAGGCTCTTGAGAGCAGTAAGGATGTCTTTCATTTTTCTGTCTCCAAATGAACACGTCGACGCTGCTCCTGTGGGTGGGTTATTCTCTCTAATTTTGAGAGAAAGTTCATAGCTTGTTGATTCCGAACGCCGACTTTGAGAATTGCAAATGATGTCCTGACGTTCTTAATGTGATTGTCTATTCCTTCATTTATCAACGCAGCATCAGACGGTAGGCTGTCTGGATAGCATAATTCAGCGACTTTTTGTAAAGGAAAAAAAATCTTTCATTAGTAATGCACTCATTTATTCTTTTCCAAAACACTTTTCATCATGTGGACATGGTCTTAGCACCTTGAATGTTAATTCTCCACTCAGATGATACTAGATATTCCTGTGGGGAAAATATATTTGATGAGTTAGTCTGGGGGGAAGAAAAGTTTGGAAGCATTATCTCTTCAGTATGATTTGTGCAAGGCCAATTTTGGAAGGTCGCCTGGGATAGGAAACTCCAGGCCAAACCCCAGATTTGTTGCAAAGCTGGACAAAGTTTTGTAAAATAAACTCAAGGACAGGTTAAAAAAAATTATGAATTTTGTCATATCATAATTTGGTGACCCAGAAACAAAAATATGGTGTAAAATATGGAAACCACACCCATCTTCCACAATGTATATCCAAGGCATTTCATTGTCAAGCTCGCACGTATGTCCAGTGGAGACTGACTTTGAAGTCAGAAAAACTCGGGATTGTTTGGAGTTGGGATAGAAGGGGAGAAGACTTTATAAGTGAGAAAGGAAACCACAGTTTCAAGAGGAAATTGGTGCTAGAAATTGGGGCATCGTTATTCCCCAGGGTTAAAGGCAGAATGTTAAAGATTAGATAAGGGATAAAAATTCATGTCTCCTCTGGGTGACGAGACATCCCCTCGGTGCTGGTAAATTAAAAATCAACTTTGTTTTTGCCTGCTACAAGATGTTTTGGCCCAGAATGGAATCAAGCAGTGTGGATGAAAAGAAAAAATGCCAAATATTCAATTTGCTTGGAAGTACTTGTCTCCTCCCCCATGGGTAGAGCCTGAACTTGCTTGGGTTGGTCAACACTCAACATTTTCTTTTGCCTCACCAATCTTTCTTTTTTTTTTTTTTTGAGAAATCTTTGCAAGTCTCAATTGAGAAGTATGCATGGATTACAAACTGTTGGACTAGAATTTGTGATCAGAAAGGAAAACGAGGCTTTTGCGTTGCATGAACTGAGTCCTTTCTGACATTGTGATTGCCTGCGACACTAAATTTGCAATTAAAAGTATGATTAGAGGAGTGCCTGGGTGGCTCAGTCGGTTAAGCATCTGACTCTTAATTTTGGCTCAGGTCATAATCTCACTGTTCCTGAGATTGAGCCCCCAGTCAGGCTCTGCAGTAATAGCTCAGAGCCTGCTTGGGATTCTCTCTCTCTCCCCCACCTCTCTCTCTGCCCTTCTCCTGCTCCCTCTCTCTCCTTCTCTCTCTGTCTCTCAAAATAAATAAATAAACTTAAAAAAAAAAAAAAACTATGATCAGATTGACGGCAGAAATAGCATGAAAAGTACAATGACCTGTTCCGAAATCTCACAGGATTATACACTTGAAGTGGCCTATGTAAGTGCAGAATTTTAAGGCGGTAAATAGCGATTCCCAAAAGCCCTAAAAATGCCCCAGCTGATTTTTCCTCATTTGCTCTTGAGCTTTCATTGAAACACAAAGAGAAACCAGAAGGGACAAGCTGAGGAATATCCTCTTCATCCAAGAGGCACCCCTCCTTTTGCTTACACATAGTATTTTATCCAGGGCATTGAAATGTTTATGTCACACGCCATCCCCCCATTTCATCTTCAATTATAGAAAAGAGAACTGGAAGAGAATAAAGACTTATCAGCATCAATTACCTAGCCATTTCTGTTCATGGCTTTATGACTCATTGAATAAGCTGTCTTTCACACGGTGACTACGGGGGAACTCTTCTTACAATGTGTCGTCCTTTTGCCTAGCCGCCTGGTCTCATCTCACATTCACCGACTCCCAAGTAGTGGCACAGAGAAAATCTGGTCTCCTCAATCTCCAAGACCTTATGAAACAGACACGATATGCACACAAGAGAATGACCTGAAAGGCTACCTCTAACGCTAACGTTCATTTTGCTGTAAGAAAAACGTTCTCCGGTAATCAAAGTCCTGCTGATAACTTTCTTCCCTGGATTGCAGACCTTGTCAACATTGGAAAAGCATCCAACCGTTTGCTTAAAATCGTGCTCTGTGATTCTTTGCTAAGAAAGATCCCACTATCACCGGGCAATGGCAGCCCTCCAAAATCAATCACAGACACCAGGGTGATTCTCACCAAAACTTGGTCTCAAGGTTACGACACATCAGGTGAACAGCCCCTGACCTTCTAGGGGCCCTCCCAGGTTCACTTTGGCCTCTGATGAGCTAATACGTGCAACAAGACTGTACATGTTTGGGTAATTTACTTATTAAGAACATTAAAAGCTTTTGGCTCTTTGACATCCAAAGAAAAAGCAAAGCAATCAAGTGACTCCTGACCCTCGCTTATCAGATGACGGATGTCATGCTGTCAAGGCCTCATCGCTGACCACATGAGGAAGGCCACATTTTATGGGTGTTTACAGCAGTTTAAGGTTCCCGCTGCCAATCTGTGTCAACACCAGGCCATGCAGGGCAACCAGCCCAGTTAGCGAGGCCAAGCATAAAAAGAAAAGCAATGGACAGAAATCCTTATCTAATTAAAGATCACATCTTCATTTACACACACACACACACACACACACACACACACACAACTTTTTAAAATCAAAGGGAACCAAACAGAGGAAAGCAATCCTCCTTTGTAACTGTCCCTACATGGTCACCAGTAGTTGAGTGTCGATCACGTTAAATATTGAAATATTACAGAGGGTACCAGTGAGTCAGGCTGAACTCCACGAGTACCTGGAGAACGAGATCCCAACTTTTTGCTAAAACAACAAGTATTTTTCCTTTAGCCATAGTGTTCAAAGAGAGAAAACTATCACCTTGTTTCAGTGAAGAGCTTAAGCAAGTTGTTGGGCGGGTTTTGTGGGGCATATAATACTTCATAGTGTGAGTACTTCATAGGTTTTGTTTGTGTGTTTGTGTGTGTTTGTGTGTGTGTACATGCTCTCATGCCTGCCTGCCATGTGCACCCTGATTTTGTCTACACTGTGGGCAATCGTGCTACGATACCCCCGATATAATGCTCTCTGTCTGGAGTCAGTAAGTCTGGGGTTAACACTGAAGGCAAAACACAAATGGTTTTGGTTGTTTAAGATATATCTGCAATGCATTTGGATGCTCTGGTGGATGAGAAAGGATTTTCTTTCATGGAACTGAAATGTCTCGTGTCCCATGCCCATATTTGTATTTGGTACTTTCTAAGAGGCTCTGAGAACACCTGCTGTGTACCTAGAAAGCACCTGTTTATTCTTTTGGCCATTGAACTTTATCTGTCCTAGTTTCGATTGTAAAAGTTACGACTTGCTAGCAAGATCTTTTGTATAGACGGTGTATCTCTCAAGTCAAGTCTTCAGGCTGATACCCAGCTAAATTCCACGTTGATACACTAACCTAAAGCCTCAAGCTATTTGAACTTGAATTATCACTCATTTTACACTCTTTTGAAGGTTAACTCAAAAGGAGATGACTGGGGCAGGGGGTGCCTGGGTGTCTCAGTCAGTTAAGCGTCCCACTTTGGCTCAGGTCATGATCTCACAGTTCGTGAGTTCAAGCCCCGCATCAGGCTCTGTGCTGACAGCTCAGAGCCTGGAGACTGCTTTGGATTCCCCTCTCCCTGACCCTCCCCCACTCACGCTCTGTCTGTCTGTCTCTCTTTCAAAAATGAATAAACACAAAAAAATTTTTGAAAATAACTTGGTATTACAAGTTGGGCTTTTATGGACACACGCGGGATAGCAATTCACCCACACTGTTCTCAGATGCTTGGTGAAAAACTTTGGCTTATTTATTTGCCATAATTCATCTAAGCCTTCTTCAAGAACTTTTCTTCCCCCGCCTCCCTGACACTCCCTTCCCCCCCATACACTCAGCCCCCTGGGTCATATGCGAAGAGAAAGAAAGTGACCTTGCCAAGTTTCAGAGTGAGAGCCCATCTCTGCTTGAAAGTCATTGCTTTCCGGTAACTAAGCATCTCTCAGATAAATGCTCAGTCTTTCGGGATTCCTCCCCTTCTCCGTTCCTTCTGGAGATTGTGTCTGCGAATGAGGAGGCTCTCTGTCTTTGGAACAGGGGGAAGATGGCGGGCCAGACTCACGTAGGGACTCTGGGTGTACCTGGAGCCTGATCAGGACTGGCAGGTCTGGCCCCACTCCTCGACAGGCAGGATGTCCTTTCTAGTATTTTCACATGTCAGACTTCCGGTCTCAGAGGTTCCATGAACCACTGCATCTTTATTCTGACTCTAGACCTCTGCTAGCTCACTGCTCAACCCAATACATCTCCTCGTGGAGGATTGTGGGAAATTCTGAGACCTGACAGGCCTCATTCTCAGCAGGGAAGTAAGGTAGGCTCAGGAGTACATCTATGAAACCCAGATGCCACCACGTGGCTCCAACAGCCAACAAGGCCATTCTAAGCAGAAGGAGATTTCCCAGACTATGCCTTTAACCCTCTAAATATAACGGGTCATTTCTAAAACCACATCCAGATCTGTTCACCCTATTCCTTTCCCCCCAGAATTGTAGCTTTGCCCATGACTGCCCTGGATAAGAATCACATTTTCCACCTTTCCTTACATCTAGGTGGGCAAATGATCAAGTCCTGGCTGATGGGATATAAGTGAATTGGTCAAATTTGAGAAGGTATCCTTAAAGTTAGGGAGTGTGCATATATATATATATATATATATACACACACACACCACACACATATATACATACATATATATATATATATATATATATATATAGTCTTCACTGGCTGGGATGTAGATGAGTTGGAAAGAGCTAGAGCAGCTATCTTGGACCAGGAGGCAGCCTTGGAATGGGGATCATGGTAGACTAAAACAAGAGGTGAAGCCTGAGTCCCTAATACGGAGAGTGCCATCCCGTCCTTGAACCGCCTTTCTCCAGGCAACCACACAAGAGAGAAATACATTTCTACCTTGTTTCAACCACTGTTTAGACTTCCTATCACCCAGAATCAAACCTAATCCTGACATATCTTCTGTGTCTCCCACCTGCCTCCTGTCCTCTCCCTGAGTTAAAGAGCGAATTTCCCCTTCCTCTTCCTGACTTCCAACGACCTCTCTTCTTCAGGAAGGCTAAGCCCCTTGGCTCAGCCTTTTTGACAGAAGAGTGGGAGCCTGTGTCTGGAAGGAATGGGGGATATCTTCCAGGCTGGACTCGAAATAAGTTGGCAAGAATTTTAAGGGAATTTAGAAATGTGTTTTTTCCGACAGAGGCTAACCTGCTACGGATAAAACGACATCCAGTGCCTGACGTTAGAAGCTGAATAGTGCATCCCTCTTTCTTTTTGCAGTTCCGTTAGAATAGCCTCCCCAAGGCAACTAAGTACTTTGGACAAGATAGGTAGTTGTGGTTGTGAGAAGGTAAGTGGGAGGTCACACACTAGGGAAGAGGGGAAAAAAGGGCAGAAAGGACATACCATCATCATTTAAATATTCATATATGTTCATATACATGCCCACCTGGGTGGGTTTGCGTGTGTGTATGTATATACCACACATACACACACACACACACACACACACACACAAACTGCACAACTATGCATGGCAGCCTGCTGCCTAACAGCCACTCACTCACCACTCCACTATGAAGCCAAACTCACTGCCCTTAGATAGGGGGGCTCCTCCGTGTCTTGGGTTCCCCCCCGGAGCACCCAAACCTGTCAAATGCTTGAGATGAGTCACTCCCTGTGTCATGACTGTGTGGCTCTTAGTCACTCTGTAAATTGTCCAGAGATGGAGAGTCTCCATTCCTTGGTGCCAGTTTAACTTGAACCCCAAGTCAGCACTGCTTGAACCCCAAATGTTAATAAATCCCTCACAAAGACTCCCAATGAATCTCTCCTCTTTCTCTCTCTCTCTCTCTCTCTCTCTCTCTCTCTCTCTCTCTCCTGGCATTGAGACCTCATCCAACCATTCATCCTACTGTTCCCCATCGAAGGACCTAAGCAGAAAATCTCAGCCCCTGGGTGGATGCCCTCTTGCCTACCCACTCCCATCTCATCCTGCACGAGGCTCCCCCAAGTTCCCAGGCTTTAGCCTGGCCTTTCTTCACCAGCTTAAATGCACCATGTCCCCTCCACCCATGGGGCCTCAACATGAGCTGTCCCCCATGCCTCAAATCTGGTACCCCTACCTCACACCCTTCAGCTCTCAGTGCACCCTTCTTTCTATCCCCAAGTGGGACTACCCATTACACTCTCAGTTGCCCTCACTTCTCTTTTTAATACTTCACACATCCAGCACTTTTACCTGTCCGTATGCTAGATCTGTGTATACACCGACTCCAAAGAATGGCTTGATGATCTTGTGTTCTGGACTCCACTTCATCCCTTGGAGACAGGCACTAGATCGCCTTCCCCTTACACTGCATGACTGGGATGATGGGACCTCGGGGAAGATAAATGTTGAATGAATTCCTGCAAAGAGCGTAAGAAACCTTAGAGTTCGGACTCATAGGCCGAATCTTCTTTTTAAAAAAAAAATTTTTTTAAGTTTATTTATTTTTGAGACAGAGAGAGACAGAGCATGAATGGGGGAGGGTCAGAGAGAGGGAGACACAGAATCTGAAACAGGCTCCAGGCTCTGACCATCAGCACAGAGCCCGACGCGGGGCTCGAACTCATGGACCGTGAGATTGTGACCTGAGCTGAAGTTGGCCGCCCAACCGACTGAGCCACCCATAGGCCGAATCTTCCGATGGAAGTTTAAACCAAGTGACATAACCTTAAAATTTTAAAGAAAGAGAAAAGAATATATCTAAGAAAATCACAGTTTCTGAATGTTTCCTTTGACATATCCAGGTTGACACCTAGAGGAATGTCTAAACAGTTGCCTAATTCGCTTTTTTTTTTTTAAACCAGTGAAACAGTGAATGTTGGAGGGATTATCCAATCCGAGGCAGACGAACATGTTGCTCTGACTTGCCTGTTTGAATGCCTCCCTTCACCTTTGCCTAATCGGGCCATAGATCCTTTCTGTATGCCAGTTCTCAGGACTTTGGTGGCCTCTCCCTCGTCCTTTCTGGGATATAAGCAGAGGTGTGTGGGAGCCGGCTCGAACAGACTCCAAGGGCCCATGTCTGCTTCCCTTCCCAAATCTGCTTTCAGGGCCTCGCATTGTAGCTCAAAATTGCATATGATGGGGATATCATGGAAATCGGCCAACAGCACAAAAGAGCTTTAGTTCCAAAGAGCTGGTTGTTAACCTTTTACCAGCACACCATTGGAGGTAGGAAAATCCATAACCAAATGAAGAATCATGTTTTCAAACGAGTTAATTTAGGGCCACTTGGCCCTGATTATATTTCCTCTGTGTTTCACTGAAAAGATCATGTATAGCTATTTATTTAGCACGTTATTTTGAAACCTTGCATGTGTTTCTTGGGGGAAACTCTTAAGCCACAGCAAGATGAAATAGCAAAGTAAGATTAAATGGAGCCTCCAGTGTAGAAATTTCTTATTAAACTCAGAGTTGTTCATCTGAGGCCAGTATCTGGCCTCACCGATACTGACTATGGGGCTTCTAGGTGTTGTTTTCCCATTTGATTAAAAGATAAAAGTGAACGGCTGCTCCATTTGAAGGCGATGGTCAGAAACAATACAGGAAAAGGGAGGCGGAGGGGTTATTCCTGAGTCACCCAGGGCACCTGACCTCTGTACCCAAGGATCTTCCGTTCTGTTCTTCTTAGCACAGGCTTGTTCCGTAACAGTTCCGGTCTCTGCCCACTCCAACTCCTCTTCTCGTCCTCTTAAAAACCAGCGTTGTCTCATAGCAAAGACTTTTAAAACTCAATATTAAAAGGGAGAAGCGGAGGAGACAAGTCAGAAAGCTGGCTGAAATGAATGGCAAATTGCATGAATAATCTAATAGTTACCCGCCCTTAAGTTTTGGAAACAAGGAAGATTTCCTTACATTCACTTAACTAGCCAAGGCCAAAATTTTCCTTCCTCCTCTCTTCGGCTTTGGAATAAAACAACTCTAAATTTAAACTTACACCAAATCATATAAATTCTCCATCTGGAGCCCCGTTTTGATAATATGTCCTTTGGGATCGATCTCCCTCTCTGTCTTTACTTAAGCGAATTTATAAATTCGTAATGCGGTCTTTTGGTTCGTTTAATGGAGAGGATTAACGTGAGAGAGCACAGTCTTCTGCGTCTTTAAATAGACCTGTGTCCCGAAGCACATATGAGCATTTTGTTCTATAAGAAACAGTCAGACGAAATGAAGCACGACCTCAGGATAGAGGGAAAGGAGTTTCATTTTGAAGATTTGGAACCAATAAAGTTAGAGCTAACACGCGTATGATATTTGTGATGTGCAAAATGTGCCAAATGTCCCGCCAAGATTCTAAGAGGTAGTAACTGTTATCGTCCCTCCTTGCACGTTGAGGAAACCGGGGCAAAAGGGGGTTGAGATAATGGTCCTGCGAGCACATACAGGTAGAAATGTCTAGCTGGGATTTGAACTCAGCATTCTGGCTCTCAAACGTGCATTGTCTCGCCGAACATACGTGTAAGACAGGATCACCCAACAGCGGCACAACCGAGCAGTCGGGCTTCGTTGGTTTAATGACGTCCTTGAGCTACCTCAGCCTCTGTCTGTGCGGAGTCCAGGGACCCCTGAGCAGCGCCCTGGCCCTTGTCAAGAATGCAGGGTCCCAGGACCCTGCATGGACCTAGCAGGTTCCTCTGTGTCACACACAGCAATACTGGAGAACCAGAACCCAAGGTGCCTCTCTCCCAGCCTGAGATTTCTGGGAAGAAGCTGTTTTCAAGTCACCGTCTCATTGTTTGCCACACACCGACGTCGAAATTAACCAGTGTGTTAATTTTTTGTGCTTTGTGTGCCCGCGCGTTGATTTCTTCTGTCAAACAACAGAACTTGAATTTCTCGCTGGCTGTGGATGTAATTTCAGCCAAGTGGGAAGGATCAAAACGTTTGATGCTATCCACCTATTGCTTCTTGGGTGTGGAAACATAGATACTTTTGCAAACACACCTTTCCTCATCATCAACAAAGCCTCCATGTGGATGCCCCTTTAAAAAGAAAAAAAACTGACCAGATATTCTAAGAGTGTTGTATGGTGACCAATGGTAGCTACAGCAGTGGGGAGGATAGCATAAGGTGTAGAGTTGTTCAATCACTATGTTGTATACCTGAAATTAATGTAACATTGCGAGTCAGCTATACTCAACTAAAAAAAAAAAAAAAAAAAAAAAAATTTACTAGAAGAAAATCCAGACTCTCTTGTGGTAGGGTAAGCCTGAACGGTGTTCAAAATACTTGGCAATGTCCAGATACTGTGATAACAAAAGCAATTAACATTTATAATTTCATTTATTTCTTTAGAAAATATTTATTACAGAGTTTGAATGCAAAACCTCATGCAATGAATGGGTAAAGATAAATGGGCTTTGATAAAGTAATGTAATCATCCAGTAATGTAATGATCCAATCTCCAATCAATGGAAGGCAGTAGAAATTTTTTTTTAATGTTTATTTATTTTTAAGAGAGAGAGAGAGAGGAAGAAAGTACAAGCAGGGGAGGGGCAGAGAGAGGGGGACAGAAGATCCGAAGCAGGCTCTGTGCTGACAGCAGAGAGCCTGATGCGGGGCTCAAACTCACGAACCGTGAAATCATGACCTGAGCTGAAGCGAGCTGCTTACCAACTGAGCCACCCAGGTGCCCCAAATTTTTTTTTTTAAATATCACCACTTAACTACAAAGATCTTTCATTTTTTTTAAACAATCCAACCCCTAAAATATTTGCGACCTCCATAAGTCTGTATCACTTAACAGATCTGTTATTTTGTGATAGTATGAGTGAAAACCCCCAAGAGATGCTCAATGCATATCTTGAATCTAAATTTGTCTTGGTTGGTTTTACTTATACAATGTCTTTAAAAATGTTGCAGAACAGAGGTACCCCTTCATATACATCCATTTCCGGTTGAAGACTAACCGGTATCTCTCTGGTGTCCTTAGGTCTAATCAGTGAAGTCCCATCTCATGTGGGGATTAGAGCCTATGTGAAACGGACATGTGATGTACAGGTCCAGATTCCGCACTGGAAACACAAAGACAATGTTACAAGGATATAATCTACAGGCTGTCTGGAGCGGGGGGGGGGGGGGGGGGGGACGATGAGTTCCAGGAACTCTTCACTAGAAAGAGAGCTTTTGCATCTTAAGGAATAAATAGGATCCTGTTGGGCAGAATAGTTGGAAAGCTGTAATCTGAACTGTAGCATCAGAATGCTCAAATGTATGAAAACATGAAAGAATGTGGGGTGTTTGGGCAACCACACACAGCACTCCATGCTCGGAGTCTACAGTGAGTGCAACCTTTCAAGTACTTTCAAATTCTAGTGAATTAGTAACTTCTGAAGCTATAAAAGAAGATAGAAACAAAATTTCAGGGCTCTTGGGGATCCAACCAAGGATCATGGACTTGATCTTGTAACTAACGGGGAGTTATTTAAGGTCCAAACAAAGAAAGAGTATCATATTTGTGTTTCAGAAAATGATACTGCCCAGGTTAAGAGAATATCTGAATGTGAGCCAAGGGTGGGGGGGGGGGGGGGATGATAAAACTAAAGGGAGCAAATACCGTTTGTTGTAACTAGAATGTTACATTTATTTCCTTTATGAAACATTACCGGCTATATTGAAGGTGAACTACTCATTGACAGAGTACTTCCTGATTTGAGTTATATCTCAAATTATTCCTCGGACTGCTAATCGCAGTTCAAAACTTTTGGGAGTTTCAAGGGAAGGTAATCAAGTTTCAAGATAATTTTATTCTTGTATTAAATTTTTTAAAAAGGTCTCTGGGAAGTGAACTTGCAGGTTACAAAACCAAACAAACAAATAAGGAACAGACCAAATACATGGAACCATGCATTGGCCCCAACCAAGCCTAATAAGAAAATCCCATACCAGGCACGAAGGCTGAATCAAATGCAATTGTATAAAACCCAGGATTTGAAGAGGGATTTCCTTATTTAGAACTTTTATTTCCTCCTTGTTAAAATTTGGGAGCTTTATTTGCTGTCTTTGATATAACATGCCTGTAGGAAAACACAATTCCAAGAGAGGCCGCTTTTCAATAATTCCAGCTTCTCAAATTAGGAAAACGATACATTCCATAGTGTTAGAATATCCTACACTTTGGTAAAATGTAAATGGCTTCGTCTCCGATCTTGCCTGTCGTTTCTCCCTACAGCCATCCCTCCCTGTTCTTCGTCTACAAAACCCCAGTGGTCTTCAGATATTAACCTTCTATCCTTCAGCGCAGTCTCAGTCCCGCAGTTGTGGGGTGAATCCGTCATAGAAATTATTCTCCCTTGGCAGGGCTTGATTTTGGAACGGGCAGTGATGAAATTCCTACCAAAGTGACCTGAAAGCAAGAAAAGTCAAGGCCTTCTGGGAAAGGTTTCGCGCTCTCTGCCCTTGTTCTGCTTGTGTTGCTGAATTAAGTGCTAAGTCTTAGAGCTGCGCTCTGTAGCAACATGGATGGGACAAGACCACCACGCTGATAATAGCACAGCACAAAAATGCAGCCTCTTTGGTTCTCAGCGATGCCACTGAACTTGTGAATAAACCAAACCCAGGGCTAGCACCCTACCTCTAGACTTTGTATTACATTAGATAATAAGCATCCTGATCATTTAGGCCAATTGAATTAATGTTTCTGTCGGCAGCCAAACACACCCGGGTCAACGTCCTATGTACAGTTAGACACGTTTCCATCAAAGGTGCTTTTTTGACTTCTGCCTGGTTCACCTTCCTGATTTGGTTACCTCTGGCTATGGAAGACACATCCCATCGGTACAGCGCTCATGAGATAAATGCCACAGATATCTCTTCTCAGTATATTTCATAGTATGTTTCTAAAAAAGTGATATTTTAAGTTGTACAGTAGATCGTTTAATATTGGGCAGAAGAACAGGAAAATCAATCAAGTGTGACTATGCCTCTATGATGGCAAAGCTGAAGATAAATCATTCTGGTTCCTCTGTTGGACTAGTCTGGGAGCAAGACAAGAGAGACGGGTAGGGGCCATTTTCATTTTAGGCATATCCTTGTCTTTTTCTGCAACACGCTATTTCTGGGCCCTCATACTACCCTGTAGGTTTCATCGAGGAAATTATGACTTAGATTCTGCAAATCCTCCAATTGAGATCCAGAAAGGTGGAATGAACACATCGTAAAATTAAAGAATAGCACCCTTGAGATCTAAAACTTCTCCCACTGGACCATATTGTCTGAAAGAAAGAAAAGTCTGAGTGGTTTTATGTGCTAGTATAGACATTATTACTGCGAGCACAGTGCTTTTTTAAAATAACACCACCGTTAATGCGCCAAGGTTGAGTTGGCATTTCCATCTCTTTTCTGCCAACCCCCACATGTTCTCTGTGAGCAAAATTTCAGATTAAAGGTGGGATGAGTGAAGGGTTCTTTGGTTGCAAACATATTTCACTCTTCTGTTGGGTTCAAGTTTGTGCATGCCACATATGTAGAGCAAGGAAAGCAGAACCCATATAAATATGAGGACATAAAGTCATTTCAGGAAAAGGATTACAAAATGCATGGTGAAGGATTCTTCTCACAAAATAAGAAGAACCCTACCTTGAACTGAATTGACAAAATGGAAGTCAATGGGAAAGAATTTCTCTTCATTCCTATAATAGTTAGGACTTTTTGATAGTAAGTGACAGAATCCAACTACAGAAAGCCAACTGGGCCTCAGAAACAAAATGGCTCCAGGGATGCTAATAAGACCCTCTCTCTACTCCTCCCTTTGGCAAGTATCTTCATCCCTGCCTCTTTCTTTATACTCTGTCTTGAAACCAGTTTTCTTTTCTTTCCTAAGTCCACATAGTGGGAAACACTGCCATCAACAATCTACTAACTCAGTTACCCAGTCCAAGTTTCAAAGTTCCTAGAAGTTGGCTCAGTTTGGTTCAAGTGTCGGTCTTTGGGCCAAACAATTTTGCCTATGAGAAGAAACTCTGATTGAGCCATCTGGAGTCACATGTCCTTTTTTGAACCAATCAAGCATAGCCAAAGTGTACTGTCACCCTGAGCAAAATGGCCACCTTTAGTATCCCTCTAGTGGAAATGAAGAAGGACAGGGTTCAAAAAGGAGAGTCAGAAAGGTTATAAAGTAATGCTTGTTTTCAGAACCGGTTGCATAATTTTCAGGGCCCGGTGCGAAATGAAAATGTGGGCCCTCTGTGTTCACAAATTAAGAATCCTAAGATGAAAGCAGCCAAGTATTAAACCAAATGTGAGGCCCCTGTGAGTGTGGGGCCCCATGTGACTGCACGGGTCTTATGCCCATGAAACTGGCCTTATTTATCTTCTGCCCTTCCCATCAAAATGTCAAAAAAAAAAAAAAAATCTTGAGTGATAAATTTGATCAAATTAGTTTGCCTGTCAATAAACAATATACATTTACTGAGAGCCCACCCAGTAGATTTTCTTCTATTGATGTAAATCTTGTCATTCACCACAATGCCAACTGTCCCTTCCCCCCATCTCAATGAACTATTCCTCAAAAAGAAGTGTCCACAGAGAGCTGGAGTTTTAAATACAAATTTTATCTTACCACATTACACTGGGAACAAGTAAAATAAGCTCCTTTATCTGTTTCACAAAACTTGATTCCATTTTAGCTTATTTTAATCTCAATTTTCTTTTGTTTCTATAGAAACAAAGAAATCAAATCCTAGCATTTTAGCATTCACACGAAGGGAATTTTCAATTTATAAAAATGGTCCTCTATTGTTTTAATGTCTAAGAATTTCAAAAGTGCTGTTGAAATCAGGTTATTTATCATAAAATCCATAATAAAAAAAATACCTCCACCTTCCCCGAGAAAAACAACAATGAAGAAAATTAAACTATATTTTAGAATGTTCTTGAAGCTAGTAATTCCACAACATCATAAAGAACTGTAAGATGACACCTTGCTTAGTCAACTTGGTTTTAATTTTATTAACGTGCATTCCTTCTTTAATGATTACTTTTACTTACCTCATTTGTTGTCTTCTCATGGCCTCTGAAAACAAGATGGAAATTGCACCTGTGCCCCGAACGATGGCAATATTCTTCTGTTGAAAGTTCAGGAAAATATTTTGAGATGTGGTATTGCCAGCGGAGGATTTCACACACATAAATGCGAAGATCCAACTTTAGGAAGTGTTCTGAGGATGCAACATGCATAGTACACTGTGTTAGGGTAGAGTGGAAAGCATCAACATGACTGAAATTAGCATCTCAGACTCGCCATTAAGGTAGAAGACTTCAGGTAAGTTATTGATCCTCTACATACGTCCTCAGTCTCGTAAGCCACAAAATGGTGGCAAAATCCATTCATTACAAGGATTATAATAATAGCCACCATTCCTGGGCACTTCACAAACACGATCTCATACGACTCTCGGAACAGTCCCACTTAGGAAGTAATAATATCCCCATGGGTCTGACAAGGAACTGACGATTCAGAGGGGTAGGATTTGCTCAAACAGTAAGTGGCCGAATTGGAATTCACCCCCAACTCTCCGATTCTAATTCTTGTGCTCTTAATTGCTGCGTCCATCTACTACAGCAAGGAGAAAGTTCATTGACATTAATTCGTTTTCTCCCATTTGTGAAAAGCACTGGCTCTCAAAGTGTGGTCGCCATACCATCAGCCATGGCAGCATCAGTATTCACCCGGGTGCTTGTTGGAGATGGAAACTCTCAGCCTCCACCCCCTAGATACAGTGAACCAGAAACCCTGGGGATAAGGCGCAACAATCTGCCTCACCAAACCCTCAGAGGATAGTGAAAAGCCATATACTCATGTTGAAAAGCCATTCTGTAAAGATGACATAATTGGGGTCGGGAGAGTTAAGAATCAGTGGCTCAATTTAAAAACATAAAGACACACAAAAAATGCAAGCACCCACAATACAAGTAAAACCTTGATCTATTTAATGAAAGAGATCAACAAAATGCAGAGGAAAAATAATGGGGAAAGAAATGAATTTTGAATGAACTCCCTGCGAATCTGAGCAGGACTCTGAAGGATGGGTAGACTTCAGGGAGCAAAACTGGAGTTAAAGGTAGGGCAACAGCGAGGGGAAGTGTGCCAGCAAGATATTCAATGCTCTCCTTTATGGGGAGCAAGAAGATTGGGAGATAAGAAGGATATCAGACTGAAGAGTAGGGCTGAAGCCAAACAGAGACTTTGGGGTCTCTTCGGAGGGGGGAATCAGCAAGGTTTTCACTATATTTTAAGACAGGGAATAGCATGGCAATAGTTGTCCTTGAAAAGAGAAATCGGAGGGCAGTATAGAAGTTGGGAGAGGGGAAGGCAGAGCATGGTCCCAGGCTTGCTGAGAGCCTAGAGTACCTGTTCTGGCCAGAGCCTGAACTCAGACCTCACATCGTGTGCAGGCCTGAGAACATATCAGCTCAGACAGCTTAGGTATGAAAAAGGCCAATAAATGATCCCTTCATCCTCTACGACGTGCTCTTTGTTAGTTTTTCTTTTGAGTGATTTATTTCTGGTTACAAAACGCTCAACAGAGAAAACTCTAAACTTTAGAAAAATATGAAGATGATCACAGAAATCACTTAAATTTGGAGCGATGTTAGTATTCTGAGAATAGCCATTTGAAAGTTGTGTGTGTGTGTGTGTGTGTGTGTGCGCATGTATCATGGATGGATAGATGATAGATATGAATAGATAGATGATAGATGATGATAGATAGATAGATAGATAGATAAAACCTTAATACAACTGTCTTACTTATCACTGAATATAGTGAGCCCTCGCCTATGCGGAAAAAAAAAATATTTGAAAATACAAATCTTGATGACAACATAATGTTCTATCGCATGTATGGTCTGCAGTTTGCTTAATGCCCTCATTGCCATCATTCTACACCAAACACTGCCCACAGTTCTACATTTCTAATCATCTCCGTAAGTAGATTTTTGAAAGTGCAATCGATGGTCAAGTCTATAAATATTTTAGGGATCATGTAACATATCATGAGATTGACCTCCAGGAATGCTGTACTATTTTGCTCTTCAATCAGTTTGTGAATATCTCAATCTTACCGGAACTTCACCAGCATGAAGTATTGTGATTTAATTTATCTCAATTCATTCTTTTTCTAACAACATAATATCATTAGAACTGATATAACCCAACACTTGCGTTGCCTTTTCAATATAGTCTGACAGTGACTTACTTGACATTTTCAGAGTGTAGGCGATCCCCCCCAAAAGACCACTTTTCTGACAGAGTCATTGTCAGTCTATGAGTACCAACACATACTGTCAGTAGCTATCAATAAATATCCCAAACTATGAGAAACTGTAGAGTGAAAGGTCACAAAGATGAAAAGAAAAATCCCATGAGAACCAGAAGACAACAAATAAATCTGGCTTCTGGACCTACAGCAGATTCATTTATTAATTCGTTCATTTTGGTAATATGCCGGGTGATAAATTTGAAATAACATACATAAAGGGCTCCATTGATTATGAACAGAACACTGGGTGCAGACAAGATTTTCTTAATGCATGAGAGGTTAAGAATGATCGTTTTTGATGTTAATTGGAAGAATTCTCTGTAGGGTAGGTGCAGCCTTGACAAATGAGTTCTCAGTTAATTTCAGGGCATGGTAAGTGAGTGGTACACTCTTTAAAAACCAGTTTTCCTCTCATTTATCAATACTGTGCCCTATAATGCTATATTTAAAATTGCTTTCGCTTACGATTACTTTCTTTAAAAATTAAATTCAGAATGAGGTCAAGTATACGGCCACTTTGTTTTTCACTGGTTAATTAGCTTACAAAAATAGAAAATTTATTTTTATGTCTCGCTGGGTCGCCCTGAGACACTCCTAGGAATACACAGCTCAACTCACAACATCACTTCCTCTGTCTTCTCAGCCATTGCCCAGGTGAATTAGTCACCTTTTTTTTTCTCTCTCTCTGCTTCTAGAAGTCCTTGCGCCCATCTCTATTACGTCAATTATAGCATTCACTGAAATCAGCTGGTGACGTGTTGGTCTCCCCAGCGAAAACCCTCAAACTGTAAGCCCTTGAAACCAACGGTCATGGTTTGATTCATGCCTAGCATGCAACACAGTGCCGGTCATCAATAATTTCTTCTTAAATAAATGGATGGGTGAACAGATACAATAGTAGCCGCGGAGCATGGACACAAATTTTGCTTGGCGGTCATCCAAGCAAAAAGATGACGAGGACATGAACTGAAGTTCTTTTTTAAGTTTATTTATTTATTTTGAGAGAGAGCGTGCGAGTATGAGCAGGGGAGAGGCAGAGAGAGAGAAAGAGAGGGAGGGAGAGAGAATCCCAAGCAGGCTCTGTTAGCACAGAGCCCGACGTGGGGCTCAAACCCACGAACCACTGAATCATGACCTGAGCCGAAGTCGGATGTTTAACCAACTGAGCCCCGACATGAACTAAAGTGATGGTAGTAGGAAATAAGGTATAATTAGGCTCTTTTATCCTACCCATGGAAGTTTATTTTATTTTTTTTTGGGGGGGGGTGTCTTTTTTTTTAATATTAAATTTATTGTCAAATTGGTTTCCATACAACACCCAGTGCTCATCCCAACAGGTGCCCTCCTCAATGCCCGTCACCCATTTTTCCCTCCCCCCTACCACCCATCAACCTTCAGTTTATTCTCCGTATCTAAGAGTCTCTTATGCTTTGCCTCCTTCCCTCTCTATAACTTTTTTTCCCTCTTCTCTCCCCTGGTCTTCTGTTGAGTTTCTCAGGATCCACTTATGAGTGAAAGCATATGGTATCTGTCTTTCTCTGCCTGACTTATTTCACTTAGCATAACACTCGCCAGTTCCATCCACGTTGCTAAAAATGGCCAGATTTCATTCTTTCTCATTGCCAAGTAGTATTCCATTGTATATATAAACCACATCTTCTTTATCCACGGAAGTTTATTTTAAGAAAACATAGGGAATTAAGAACAGATTTTTGGAGTCTACCCAATACCCTTTTGCTGATTGCCTACCCAAAATCATCTTGCACTTTCTTCCTTACAAATAAAACTCTCATTTATTGGGGGCACCTGGTCGCTTAGTCGGTTGAGCATCCGACTTCGGCTCAGGTCACCATCTCAGAGTTCGTGAGTTTGAGCCCCACATCGGGCTCTGTGTGAACAGCTCAGAGCCTGGAGCCTGCTTCAGATTCTGTCTCCCTCTCTCTCTTCCCCTCCCTCACTCTCTCTCTCTCTCTCTCAAAAATAAATAAACATTAAAAATTAAAAAAAAAAAGAACTCTTAACTTATTGGAGCAGCACTGGGCCCAGATTCTTTACACTACATTTCTCTGGTCAGGGGCCATGCAACCCTGCTCCAGCTAATATATGTAAACAAAGATCACTGGGTACTGCTTTCAGGAAGGTTCTCCTTAATAGGCAGATGTGTATTTCTGTGATCTTCCCCTTTCTTCCTGCTAGAGTGCAGACATAAGGGCTGGAGTTCTAGCACCTATCTTGAGAACATAAGAACAAGCATCACAGGGGCATCTGGGTGAGTCAGTTGGTTCAGCATCCGACTTCGGCTCAGGTCGTGATCTCAAGGTTTGTGAGGTCAAGCCCCACATTGGGCTCCGTGCTGACAACTCAGAACTGGGAGTCTGCTTTGGATTCTGTCTCCCTCTCTCTCTCTGTCTCTCCCCTACTCATGATCTGTCTCTCTCTCTCTTTCTCTCAAAGATAAACACGCATTAAAAAATTAAAAAAAGAAAAAAAAACAAGCATCCAAAAGAGACACAGACCCTCGCATCCATGTAGCTGTCTTGTAAGTGTGACAGATTTTGTGAGATAAAATTGACAGCACTTACAGATAAATGTGGAAACTTCCAAGAAGCTGGAGGTCAGATGAAATGTTGGGGTCTTAACAGCAGGAAAAGACAATTTCCACTTACAAACAAAATTACTGAAACCAAATGGAAGGTATAGGAGACCTCATTCACAGAGAAAAATTGATGAGTCTGGATTTTATATACAGAGTTTGAGAAAATCCTGGTGAAGATAACAAATGCAGGTGAAAAAAATATGGCGGCCCAGCCTTGGGGTGGAGGAAATAACTGGAATGACAAGAACGGATGGGTTTACCTAAAGATAAAGCCTCTGGCAAAGAGAAGGTGATAGAGGACAGAATCCTGAGCGAACCCTGTAAGGCCACAGAAAAAGGGAGTCAACGGAATTGGAAAGAAAACGAGAACAGTTCAGCAGAGGTTTCCAAGAAGGTAGTCAATGCTGTAAAGTGACAAAGGAGAAAGAACATTCACAAATTGTCATTGGATGGGGCGCTTGGAAGGTCAGAGGTGTCTGTGAAGAATGCAGCTTTGGTACCACGGGGTGGGTGAGCTAGGGATTCAAAGCCCATGATGAAGTGTTTGTCAATAAAAAGTATGTGTTCATTGGGGCACCTGTCGGTTAAGCTCAGTCGGTTAAGCATCTGACTTCGGTTCAGGTCATGATCTCGCGGTCCATGAGTTCAAGCCCCGCATCGGGCTCTCTGCTGACAGCTCAGAGCCTGGAGCCTGCTTCGGATTCTGCATCTCCCTCTCTCTCTGTCCCTCCCCTGCTCATGCCCTGTCTCTCTCTGTCTCAAAAATAAATAAAAACATTTAAGAAAATTAAAAAAAAAAAAAGTATTTGTTCAAGCTTTTTGGCTAGGAAGGGAGAAAAAGAAAATACCACGTGATTGATACCTTAAAGATAGCAGGCTTCTCATTTCCCCCAGAGTAGATTAAAACCGCAATGTTTTCATTGGATAAAGAATATGGCTTTTTAATATTTAATCATGTCTAATGTTGACTAAATCCCTACATTTCATATGTGTAGGGAATACCGAGTAGAGAAGACTCAAGTCATATTTGGGGCCACCCAGGTTTGGCAGTGAACATGGGTTTGGAAAACAACAATCTTCCAGTGGAATTCCCAGTATAAAGAAAACTTTTAGAAACGCTATCCCGCCAGGTTGGAATTAAGAGATTGTGGGTTTCATGTTTGAATTCCGCAACAATTTTATTATGACTTTTGCATATGTTTGCACTTTTTCACCTACCTCTCTGCTGGTGAAAATTAGATGCTAAAAATTGCCAGGACCAGCATCGCTTAATAGTTGGCATCGGCTCAGCGGGTGTTTTCCACTCGTCTCACCAGATCCTTACATTCAGCCCAACCCATGTTTTGGGTCTGCCCAAGTGTATGTAACCATGGCTCAGGGCGGTATCTCACAGTGTGTCAGTTCACCCAGTAAAACTCTGCAGAGTGGGTGACTTCAAGGGAGAAGAATTCAGAGAGGATCTCTCCGGATCCCCACGTGTTTGTATTTGGGCCAGCTTCTAGAATCGAGAGCATATGAAATCACCATCATCGTCGTTACCTCATACAGTTCTTAACGGCCACCGATTTTTCCAGCGTTAACCATGTGCCAAATATCTTATATACCACATTTCATTTACTTAATCCCCGCAACACTCTTCCCATCGCACAGATGATAAAATTGATGGCTGACGATGGTTAGTGACTTACACAGACTGAGAACCAGGAAGCAGAGGAACAGGGATTTGAACCCAGATGTTCGATCATAAAGCTCAAACTTCTAGTAACTGGGATGGACTAACTTTCATAATATCATCGTAATTTTCACACGACAGTTTTAAAAGAATTTTTAAAGCACTTTACTCCTCATAATTACCCCACTTAAAATGGGTGTAGTGATGTTTCATTATTTTTATTAATTTGACCCAAAGGAAACTGAGCCTCAGAAACGTGCCCTAGTCACTCTACAAGTCTACATTCAAGGCCAGATATCCAAACTCCAATCCCCTTGTGCTCTAAATTACTTTATACCGGAACATCGAGCACGTTGATAAAATGTGGCCTCTGCTATAGTGACCTGGTACCTGTATTACAACTATTTTGACTGCGTGGGGGTTTTGTTTTGTTTTGTTTTTTGTTTTTGTCTTTGTTCGCTTGTTTGTTTTGTTTTTAGTCATCAGTCGAAAATACAAAATTGTTCTCCGATGGTTTCTAACATGCAGCCATCCACATTAGAGATGGACCAACCAGATCGTTTGGAACAAGGCTCCGGGGTCAATCATTTTTAGAACCAAAAGCAGAGCGAACCATTTTTAGTTTACTATTTTGAGGTTCTGAAATGTTCAGTTGGGTCTGTTCCCTTTGGTCCAGAGCCAGGAACAGAGGCAGAAGGGCTCAAATACCAAATGAAAGGGTGTTCTCACAGTGTTCCTGGCTAGGACCAGAGTAGAAATATCAGAAAGCTCACAAGCAAAGCTGTTCTTCTGAGATTTCATACCAAACCTGCAAAAGCAAGATGTTTGGGGGGAATAAAAAGGCTGAGTAATTATCAGAAGCAAATTCAAACACTGCCCAGCCTGATGGTGAACTTTCCACCTCCCTCCGTCTCAAGACCGTGTATCCACTCAGACGCACTTTCTTCTACTCGTACCTCAATGAAGAGGTGATTCTTTTATGAATATGTCGCAATCAGAGATGCACTTTGCCACTCTGGCTCTGTGCTCCCAGGAGGACACAGTTGAAGACAAATATTCCACTTAGGCTGGAAGTGCAGGCCAGGCAAATGATGTTGCCAAAAACCCGATGTAATTATATTCAGTTTCCCAAAAGCTCCTAAATTCTTGGCTTTCCCCAAAGTAGATTCCAAACACAATTTTTCATTAGATAAAGAATATGACTTTTCATATTTAATTAAGTCTAACCTTTACTGAATTCCTGTATGTAATATGTATAGTTTATTTATTTTTAGTGCACCTCTGTAAAATGTCTACCAAATGATGTTGACCATTGGATTAATTTAGCTACAATCATAAGTTGCATTTCTAATGTCATCCCATCCTTCTGGTCTCACGAAACCCTCTTTCCTTTATTTAACCATGGCTTGTGACTTCCTACTATTTAGCTCTTAATTTTATTTCTAAATTGACGGTGCAGGGTTTTTTTTCTAGAGCATTTTTGTTCGGCCTTGATAAACTCCGTTCAAGGGCACACCACAATAGTTGAATAGAATCCTTTCTAACTTAAACCAATAGTTTGGAAAAGGAGAAAATATTCTTCAGGACAATGAGAAAAGCTCGGTCTTCATCAGACCGACACATGCAGTAGATTTCCCTAGGGAGGCTACAGAATATTAGAACGTGAGTTGGGAGATCACAGAGAAGAGCGATCCCCAAAGCAGGTCGTGTTGAACGTCAGTTAATAGTTGCCACCTGAGAAGGAATTTGGTGGTCAAATAACGTCGAGAAGCACTGTGTTCGACGTTCATTTGCTTCAGTGCTTTCAGGACTTTAAATGTGCTCAGGGTCCCAGTAATGGTCTAGAAGGGGGTATCATGAGCACCAGCCAATGGGACTGACAGGTGCACCGTCTTTCCATAGAGCATCCTGGGGGGCTACTGCTCCTCATAACCCATTGTAGGGAGCCCTGACCTAGAACAACAAAAACCCATTGGAAGGAAGAACAATGAACCCCTTCTGACCTTGCTGTGGGTCAGAAGGGGTTAAATACATCATTGCATTTGACCATCACAACAACCCTATACAGTGGGTAGGAAATTGCTATTCCCGTTTTGCGAGTGAGGACACTGAAGTTCAACGGATGTGTCAGGAGTTACTGACCCTAGCTGTTTTGGGACAACACAGGGACCAATCCGTGACCTGCTGAACCAGAATCTCCACAGTGTGGCCCAGGTGGATATGTGTGTATGTAAAGCTCAACAGACGGTTTTGTTATACAGCTACGGTTGAGAACCACTAAAATAAACTATTTCCCAACGGCCACCTATCTTTCAGTGAAAGAGCTGAGGTTTTGAATTCTATCTCCTGACTCCCACATCCAGTGCTGTTGCTACTATAATATGCCTTCCGTGAATGAGTCTCTGCTTCCTGGTGCCTCCAGGTAGAAATCTGGAAATTGTCAGAAGGTCCACACTGGCTGATCGGTGTGCTTTCTCCGTCACAGTTCAAGGTGGAACAGTAACCTCTAAGATAGCCAGGTAAACAACATGATTCTTTAGAAACAGAAGTCAATACCTTAAATTACACATTGAATTCTTGCAAAACCACCTAGGGACATATCTTATAAACACTGCATTGTCAAGTATGAATGCTTTCCTTTCCATTATCGAATGGAGGTATTGTTCCATTTTTCTCAACTGTTATATATGGATTTCGAATGTTTGGTGACTTGTCCTTAAAAATCTAAATTAAACTATGTTCTCAAATATAAAATAAGCCCTTTCCTTTGGCCTCTCTAAAATCCATAAAACTTTCCTTTTTCGCGTACAATGGTGAGTTTTCCAGATCTGCTTGCCTGCCCTTTCATTCTGATTATTAATGTTCCTGCCCAGCTTCCATTTCTGCAACAAAACTGCTTGTTTAAAAAAAAAATTGCCACCAATTATTAACCCCTTTGCCGCTGCTTCCTCTGAGGGCGGGTAGCAATTGGACAGATTCCCAATTGAAATACAAAGTTTGTCAGATTAAAATGCTTTAAACTCTAATCGATGGGTGGTGGGGGGGGGGGATTCTTTTGCAATTTTTCCCCCTAAAGCACTCGTTCTATTCTGTAGAGATTTTCTACTTTCGATTTATCTTCTTAGGCTTTTTACGCTTTCCTCAGTTAATAAGGAAAGTCTACCAGAACTTGAGCAGGCAGAATGCCCCTCACTAAGACCACTCAACAGATAAACACACTTGGTGGTTATTCCTTGAACTTTGGAACAAAGCAAGCACACACGGAAACCTTCCGAAAATGTACCCCACTGCTCTAAAATGAGCCAGTTTTCTTAGGAAAAAGGAGTGAAGGAGAATTCAAAAAGGTAATGGCTTTCCTATTGTATTTACAGGTCGAATGTCTATTTTAGGATACGTTATGCATGTTTTCATAATATATAATATTCACTCAGTTGAGCCTAATGGCTCTTTGAAAGCCATTAAACAGTACTAAGTAAATACTTTTTTTTTTTTTTGGTATGTGTGCTAATTTGAAAAATACGTTGCCTTCTTTGTAATGAACTTCTTCACAGTAGAACATACCTAGGCTGCAGAAGTGGCCCAGTGTTTGGATCGGGCAGTTTGTCAAGGGTGGGGGGCGGGTGATGAAGCGTGGTGGGTGAGGCTTGATGTTGCTTCTAGGCAAATTCTGGCTAAGAGCCTTTGAACACTGGGAAAGTGCACGCTTTGGGGGCTATTCACACGATCTAAGAGTTCCAAGCAATTCCTGACGAGAAGGAGCTAAGAATATCAACAAAAGTCTAGAAGACTTAAGCTAGCCTTCTGGCATCCAATGTCAAGTGCTTCATAAATTTAAGGCGACCTTTGGCACAAGTGGGGAATGCCAAAAAAGGGGGTACCACATTAAGTGGTCGCTAATTAATCAAATTAGAATAACTTTTTTTTAATTAGGAATTATTTGTCAAATCTACTCATTCTATCAAAGGGGAACAGGAAGTCCAGACAGCTCAAATGACTTGTCTGCAATCCCAGAGCTGCGAAGAAACACAGCTAATGCTGGTCAAGGCTTTCATGATTTTCCAGACAGGCCTTCACCACGTACGAGAAGTCATAAACACAGCTCGTGTCAACAGAGGTTTACTGGAGCTATCAAAAAACCCACGGTCATGGCCCAATTCTTAAGGAACCTACAATGTGATATACACATCCCTGATAAACTGTGTCATTGAATGCCTAAAGTTGAGATCTAAACTCACGTATATCTATGCATTTTCCAGCTCGGATGATGGAACCACCTCAGAGGCCAAAGCTTCAGAGCTGGGAGTCACCCTGGACCCTCCCCTCTTCCTCATGCTCCCCCCCCTCACCCCCACGCACTGCCAACCCCCAACACACACACCCCCCCAACTGCTCTGCATTCCACTGCACTGACCTGGCTCAACAACTAGGTCAACCTTCAAACAACCTGTCCCTGGACCACAGACCACAGCACCAGTTTCCTGATGGGTTTTATCACCCCAGTGGCTATTCTCCACTCGGCTTTGGGAAGCAATATTTCAGGTCTGACTTCTCATGGTCTACTGCACAAAGCTTGAGCAAGGTGACCATGAAACACAATTCCCATCCTCTCTGCTTCCCTCTGCAATAGTACCATTCACTTTAATTCTGGCTTCTAGCCTTGGGTACCATAGCACTGACTCCTGGCACTCCCTTCCACACCCTCCCCCACTCATGTGGGTTCATCTCTCTATGCCTTTGATTTTCCTGGCTCACCCACTCCAGTCTCCCCAACCTCGACCACTTACCTAACTCCAACTCATGCACAAAGTCTTTTTTTTTAATTATTATTATTTTTAGAGACAGAGCATGCATGAGGGGGGAGAGAGACTGGAGGGGGGGGAAGAGAGAGAGAATCTCAAACAGGATCCACGCTGAGCATGGGCCCTGGGATCATGACCTGGGCCGAAACCAAGAGGAGGATGCTCAGCCGACTGAGCCACCCAGGTGCCCCAACAAAGTCTTCATGGCCATACCACCACCACCTCTCCTTAGAAACCTCCCCTGCTGCCATCTATGCTCCCCCACCAATTAGGATCCCCCCTCAGTGCTCCTATATGGCACTGCACCCCTACATTTACTGTATATAATTCTCTGTGTGTGCTCTCTCCCCCGGACTCCAGCTCTTTGAAATTGAGAATCATGTCTTACTTATCCTTGTATTCTAAATGCCTAGCATGGGCCCAAATACGTAATAGGTGCTCAGGGTTTATTGGACAAATAGAGAAATAAAGCATTTGTATCCCAGATGACTGCCTTCCCCAAAACTGGACTATAGTGGGGACTATCATTCTAACCTAAGTGAAAGGAAGCAAACTTTCAATTCTATTGTCTGGCTTCTTTTTTTTTTGGAAACTGCTAGCATGTACATTTTTACTTAACATGCAATATCAAAGGATATGAAACATTTTAAGTGCAACTCTTATAATAATAGTGTGTGGCCCCTAGATACAAATAAGTCATCCTCTCCTAACTGGAAAGAGTAACGAAATCAGGGGTGGAGGTGGAAAAAGGGAAACGTCATACAGAATATGTACTATTAGGAATTGTAATCTTGGCTTTGCAGGTGAAAAAATCTAGTCATGTGGAGGTCAAATAACTTGCCCAAGGTCCCAGTGCTGTAAGTGTGTAGGAGAATCAAGATTAGAACTCAGATATTTCCCACATTCTTCCCACTGTCCCAAGCTGCCTCAAGCAAAAACATCATCGTGTCGACTTTAGAGATTATCCCGCCATCCAAGAATCTATGGTGAATTGTTAAAATGTTCAGTATGTGTGAGATTCACAACCTTGTTTATAATGTATTATATCAAAGCGAATTTCATTATTTCAAATGGCTTGTGTTTGATTTCTTTAGAGAAAAGAAATAAAGAGTCAAAATAAAGATATAAAAATCTTGCCTGTGAGCATTGCTCACCCTTTTAAAGGCTATGGACCATGGCCTCTGGCTCAGAGAAAGCCCCAGATGAATTCTATTTTCCCTTCTCCTTCACCCAGTAGGACACAGCTTTGTAACCATCCTTCCATTAACTACCTGTTGTTTCTTTCGCCAACCCCATCTCATTTTAAAACATCATTTTTACGAAGGGTAATGTTACATGGTGGAAAACTGTAAAAAATTAATGGATAGAGTTGGCATAAAGAAAATACATTATTTTGATAGTTTTATTATTTTTTCTCCATTACCCACTTACAGGCTTTTTTGTTTCTATGGATATGTCTCATAGATGGCTCTATTCAAAACAAATCACTTTAACACTTTGATCATTGAGAAATTTAAATCAACCCTCTATTTGCTTTTCCACAGGACAAACCCTTCTCTAAAACATATACCTGGATTGCTTTAATATTCGTTTTCTTTTTCTTTAAAAACAATCTGTCAGAGGGGGCGCCTGGGTGGCGCAGTCGGTTAAGCGTCCGACTTCAGCCAGGTCACGATCTTGCGGTCCGTGAGTTCGAGCCCCGCGTCAGGCTCTGGGCTGATGGCTCGGAGCCTGGAGCCTGTTTCCCATTCTGTGTCTCCCTCTCTCTCTGCCCCTCCCCCGTTCATGCTCTGTCTCTCTCTGTCCCAAAAAATAAATAAAAAACATTGAAAAAAAAAAAAAATTTAAAAAAACAATCTGTCAGAAGCTTTCAGAGATCATCATATGTAAAATCATCTTAAAGGTTGAATGAGTGTCATTAACCCATTAATCTGGTTTCTGAAAATCCAGCAACCAGTATCTGTTAGACTATGTATTTCTCTCACTACTTTCTTTTGTTTATCACTGAATCTAATGCCCAAAACAGTGCCTGACACCTAGTAAGTGCTTTAGAAGTCTGGTTCGAGGAGAAAATATTCTCCAGAAATCTGAGCTCTGGCATCTAGGGGTATTTCTCGTGTACTTGCATGTTTCTTCATAGACTATCAGTCGATCAGTTACACTCTAAATTAAGCAAAAGAAAAGAGGAAAATCATTGGGATAAACAGAGTGTTCACAGAACCCCAAAGCTGGGCACTCAGGACATAGAAAGACAAAATATAGACCTGAAGGACTACAGGTTGCTAGGTCATAGGAATTCATAAACACCCTCTCATGAAGGTGTTCCTCCCAGGAAGAGTCTGTTCCCAAACTATTCCCATTTGGGGTCTTTCCACTCAAAGTTCAACTTCCCAGCCGAGATCACCTAAGTGGCTGAGTTGGGACTGTTTTCAACGCCAGGGATTGGAAGGGGGACGGGAAGTAGACTCAACACGAACATGGGACCCAGCAAGGGTGGCTCCCCCAAAGGAAAACTCGGGTGTGCTTCCTGAACGAAGACACCAATGACAGACAAAATCGACGGACACCCACCGAGGCTCCAACAGCACAGGGGACGCACTTAGATCCTATCTTCTAACAGGGTGGTTGAATGTTTTTGCATATTAATTGTTGGATCCTGAGGTCTCAAAGTTCATTTTTTCATATACGGTAGCGCGCAGTTCTAGATTATTTTTTTCTAGTTGTACACTCCCTCTCTCATTCTTCTGCCCAATTCCCATGCCCAGTCAAAAGCAACAGGGTCCTGAATAATCAATTAAGTATAAAGAATGAGTCACTTACATGGGAGGCTGAAGAAGTTGATTTGGGATGAGCAAAACTGTACAATCATTATATCCTAAGCATAAGATATAAAGTATTCAATTATACTAACTGATGAATACTAATGAGTATACTAATACTAACTGATGAATAATAGTGTTTATTAGAACCTTTTCGTTCATGTGTGGATCTCCATTAATAGAATCCAAATGATACAATTTATGCTCAGGTAAACATGAAAATAGGCAAATTGTTCAAAGAATCCATAAAACAAGACTTAGGGCAAACTGAGAAAAACACTATAGTGTGTGGGATACGGGGAAAAAAAGCAGCTGGTTCTCTTTCAGGGTCCAAAACTTTGCTCATGCTATTTCCTTTAATAAGTTCTTGCTTTCTCTTTCAACAGCCAGCTTAAATACCTCCTCCTTTTAAAATATTCTCCTTAAAAAAAAATTGTTAGAAACAGAGAGGGAGGGAGGCAAACCATAAGAGACTCTTAAATACACAGAGCAAACTGAACGTTGATGGAGGGGGCGGGGAAAATGGGGGAGGGGCATTGAGGAGGGCACTTGTTGGGATGAGCACTGGGTGTTTTATATAAGCGATGAACCACGGGAATCTACCCCCAAAACCAAGAGCACACTGTAAACACTGCATGTTAGCCGGTCTTCAACCTCCATTGTCCCCAACCTCCAGATGTTGTTTGACTCAGTTGGCCTCCTGCTTACCCATAAATGGCTCACGCAGCGAGAGCACAATCCTGAGGCAGAAAACATTCTGAGAGACACGTGCCTCGGGAAAACATTTCCCAGGTATCTCCTATAATTTCTACAAATCCCAGATCACGTAGCCAGACGTACTCAGCTTCTTGGACGTCTTAGAGTCCCAGCCTCCTTCTTCCCCTTTGACAGAAACACGTGATCAAATATTCTTTGATTTGATTCTGAATCTACAGTGTCTCACCAAGTTTTCAACAAAGGTATTATTTAGGCAGAAATGGCAAAATATCCAGTGCAATGTCTTCCAGTCATTAGCCATTTTCTCTGTTGAAATCCTAAAACCATAAGAGGACTATAAGTGCCTCAGTGGTATTCATATCATCTTTATTTTCTAACTGAGCCCAGTACAGAGACATGTGATATTTCAAGGAGCCAGTCTGATAGAGTGATTGAACTATAACATTTGAATGCAACTTAACTAGGAAACAAGTAACTTTTTTTTTAACTTTTTATAAAAATTACGAAGTCACTCAGAAACGGTCAAGTTCAAATCCATCAGATGCCTTTCCCTGGCAAATAATATAACCAGCAATCATAGATTTACTCTCCTTAGAAAGGGCCATAAGTCAGTTGAAGAAATGTATTTATTTATTGTGATACTTCCCTAACATCTTGAAAGCCATGTGTCTCAGATTCCTTATTTCACCTTTAAAGTTAAAAAGGCCCTACTGCGTGTTGTCAATTAATTACTAGAGTGACTGTTTTATAATGAATCTTTTTTTCTATTTCCTATTTGAAAGTACATGTAATACATGTCATAACTGCAGATTTTGAAAAGAAAATAGAAACCATTTTTTCTAATACAAACTACTAAAATGAAGCTTGATTGTATCTTTTTGGTTACCGCAGGTGATTCTCCAAACTTCAGGGTAAGGGCGAGTTTGAGACTTTTATGTTCCTCAAGAGGAGGTTGGTTTCAAAACTAGCTGAGAAATCTTGACATAGAAGATGGACATCTTTACTTTCTGTAGACTTTAGGATTGTTATAGCCTTCCATATTTCGGTCTGTAATCACGTAACATACCTCCATAGAGGTTAGATTCTGAAGGTGAAACTGAATTTACCCTTGGAAATCCCTTAAGCCACCAGTAGCATAGAAGATGTGTGGCTGTATGATCGTGTACAACAGTCTCATGTTGTGTATGTTCTAGAATCACAACGCATACAGCAAGATGCTCACCCTGTGAGCAGAGTATGGGTGGGGCGGCCGCTGAGGGTAACTGAGGGGCTGGCAGATTCAAACCCTCCTCCAAAACTTCTCACTGCCAGGAATAAACAAAATTAATGCAGTGGAAGGCAGAATTGGCTACCCTAGTTATTATTATTTTTTTTTTAAGGGCAAACAAGTGAATTTGCTGAAGTTCATAGACATGGATGCAATTCCACTGTATATGCAGGAAGGAAAGTGGTCAGAAAGACTACTCAGCCCACGTATGATCATGTATCTCACACTTTCTAAAGACACTTAAATTCCCCATCAACTTTCTGAATTCTCTTTCGGTTGTATGACTGTAAAACTCCCATGTAATGAAGTTGGTGAACAAAATAACGAATTACTCTGAGATATTATCATTCCGAATAGGCTTTATGAAATCATTCTATTTTTCTAATGCAAACTCATTTTCTAATACATACATGAAATCCAGTCAATATGGAAAGTAGTAAGAAACTGCAAGTTGTCCAAAATCAAGGTAAGTGTGAAGGACAGACCAAGGGTCAGGAATACAGTAGAGGTCGAGGGATATCCACCGAATATATTATTTGGTGATTTTTTCTTTAAGCAGGGATTTTGACCGGGCCAGCCTATGTCAGGTTCACATAGCAGTGCCCAATCAATAAATGTCAGGTGAAGATGTGATGTATCAGAAGACTCGTTTGAGAAGGTTTCGGACTTGGCTGCAAATTTAATGCAATAGTGCAGTCACAATCTAGACGTTACTGTTGTCAAGGATTCCCGTGATATTTTGGTTTCCAAACTTACCAATATTGAAAGTGAAGTATCTCAAGTAAGATGTTTTTTTTGTCTTTGAACAAGTTGACCAAGAAATAGCATTGCCCACTGCATTATAATACATCAAAAAAAAAAAATAGAATTATCTGACGTGACATATTCCTTCTCATCATGATGACCTCCCACCTTTACTGTGGCACTGTCATTCTTAGGTGACACCTGCTTAGCTTGCAACCAACAGCCCAGTGTGTGCCATGCCCGCAGCAGATGGCTTGAGGCGTGACATGTTAATGGCAGTGATTACTTTATGAATAGTGACAGCTGATCGGGGACATACTAAAACAATCGTGGCTGCCATCCTGAAAAAGGTGCTAAGTAGGGGTGACACGTTTAGTGAGGGCTACCCCTCTCTCTTGAACCTCATTATCAATTCCAAAGGGACGCACTGGCCAACAAGGCAAGGGCAGGTTCAGACACAGAGGAAAGAACACAACCAGCACAAAGATTGCCCTCTGCTCTAATTGGAGTGGGGGAGGGTACCCGGCTTCTAGTGTGCAAGCCATCCGGGTACACGTTAACGTGTCTTCTCAGTTTTCCTCCTCGTTCGCCATCCTCTGACCTTGTGGTCTGCTACTCACCGCTTTTAAGAAATCTGGTTCTTGTCACGATCTCGCGGTCCGTGAGTTCGAGCCCCGCGTCAGGCTCTGGGCTGATGGCTCGGAGCCTGGAGCCTGCTTCCGATTCTGTGTCTCCCTCTCTCTCTGCCCCTCCCCCGTTCATGCTCTGTCTCTCTCTGTCCCAAAAATAAATTAAAAACGTTGAAAAAAAAAAAAAAAGAAAAGAAATCTGGTTCCTACTTCTCTTTCATGCATCATCACCTTGAGCTAAGGTAGAAATCCCCAGGACAGAGTAGAAAGAAGTCAACCTTTGTGTCTCGTGAAGCTGTGTTTATGAGACCCAACAGTATTCTGATCAGCTTTCTATATCTTTGACTCATACCTTTCAGGAAAGAGTAGGTGCAGGAAGTCACAGATAGGTTTCTGTTAAGGGTTATTCATTTAATACACAATCTGGACGTTAGGAAACACAGCAAGTAAATCGGGAGTCCTTCCTTCTCTTCGAGGAGTATGAGAAAGACCTATACATAAACAGTCAGTTATAATCCAGACTGATGATCTTCTGTGTTGAGTATAAAATTAGCGTGGGGGCCAAACGATGTCACCAATTTAAATATGTGTGTGTGTGTAAATAAATGTACATATTTATACCGCGTGTGTGTAGTATATATAAATATCGATTTCTATGAAGTTACCTAATAAAACGAACATTCGATATTCCAAGGAGTTTATCCAATCCTAGTGATTTATCCTGGATTACCAACTTGCCTTCTTGAAATAGAGCTTTTTGCTGATTCAAAGGAACGTGAGGTCTTTCATTTCGTATCTGTTCTTTTGAGGCTTCTGATGGGTTTTGCTCTCGCCTTAATTGTTACCCCCACACACGAAAACATAGTACACATAAAGGCTTAGAATGACCTAAACTAAAAAGCACTCTCTACAAAAAACTTTCTACTTCCTTGGTTAAGGAGGTGAAAAGAAACATTGCAATCGATTTAAGGTATTTATCCTTCAGCATCTGAGGAGGGTAAAGGGCTGCGTCATTTTCATTTAAGTTCCATGGAGAGCATGACCCACGGGCCTCAAAAGGCCAGCTCGTATCATGCCACATTAACAGGCATCTCTTCTGTACATGGGATCTGCCACCAACAGTCTCTTTCTAAGTCTCAAGACCAAAACTAAGCGAGACTCTTACACTGATTTCATCCTGCCTATTACAGTATCTTTCCAGAGTGACTTTTCGAGAATTACTGTATTATGTCTGCCCTGGAGACATCTGAAGGTCCTGATATATTCCACTGATTTTAGTTAACCTAGTAATTAGTTTACACAGTTTTATGGAGATTTTACTGCTTTGGAGACGACAGTTTTTCTTCTCAAGATGAGTTTGGATAGTCAGTCATTTCATTTCATGGTTTATGAAGGATCTGATATATTGGTTAAAGATCTTCATTTAAGAATAGAGAAAAAATCCTCTTTCGTTAAATGAATGCAATTTTGTGTACATTCTCCCTTTCTTTTGTTATTATTTTAACCCCTATCCTGCGTGCGATGTTTACGAGGAAAAAGAAAGGGCAGTTTCGATGTATGGCTGAGTCTTATTAAGAATAGCAGGAATTTGGGGCACCTGGGTGGCTCAGTGGGTTCAGCGTCCAACTTCAGCTCAGGTCACAATCTCGCGGTCTGGGAGTTCGAGCCCCGTGTCGGGATCTGTGCTGAGAGCTCAGAGCCTGGAGCCTACTCTGGATTCTGTGTCTCCCTCTCTCTGCCCCTCCCCTCCCCTCAAAATAGTAAACATTAAAAAAAAAAAAACAGAACAACAGTTTTAAATATAAAATGCAGAGAAATTATTTAATAATTTCCAAGGCTTTGAAAATGTTACACATGGGTGTATAACAAGTTCACAAAAACCCCACCACGGCTCTGTTAATTCAGGGAACAAATATTTAGTGAGATGTGCCTTCTGTGTTCCTGACACTGTCCCAGGCACTGAGGCATGGCAGTGAAAAATAAAGTCCCTTCTGTCTCAAAAGCACACATTCTAGAGGAGGAGAGAAAAAACAAATAAGTGAAGAAAGGTAAGTGAATAATTACAAAGAGAGGAGAAAGAATGGAGAGACCAAAAAGAAGCCTCGAGGGTGGAGAAAAATGTAAGAAACTTGAATGAGCTGAGGAAAGAGGCCATGCAAAAATTGGGGGGAAGAAGGTTCCAGAAAAAGGAATGAGACAGCATAAAGGCACTACCCCGAGAGTTGAATAGTTTTAGGCACGCGTCCATAGCATACTGAGTGAATACCTCAAGATTGCCTTAGAACCTGGATTTCATTAATTCACTGACATTAAAAAGTGGGGGAAGTTTCCAACCAAGAGGCAGGAACCATAGACTGTCATTTCATCTATGTATATGAGTGTGTGTAAAATTTCTCAGGCCCAACAACAACAACAACAACAAACCAAAAGGACACTTATAGAAACTCTTCTCTCTCTTTTTTAAAAAAGATTTCTGAGACCCAGATAGAATAATCCATGTACGAATTACCTCTCAAAGCATGACAGAGGTTGTACAGCCAGCTTGCAATGTCAGATTCAAGTGTAGGTAAAATGCTCTGATATTGAATTTTAGGAAACAGCTTCATAATCATTCACTTTTTTCCTTTTGCAATTAATTTTTGACTTTAGGAATAGAACATGAATACTGTATTATAAAAACAAACAAACACACCTACAGTTAAAGAAAAAAGATTCTCATTGACCCAAGCAATCTTGGTTCCGTCCCTAGCTCCTCGGAGGTAGAACTACCCTGCATACCTATCTTTCCAGAATTTATGGGATATTCTTCAATATGTTTATATGAGCCCATGGCAAATATATACCATTGTTTTATTGGGGTTTTTTTCATGCAAATGCCATCACGATGCATTGAATATTCTGAAATGTGATTCTTTTCTCCCAATATGTTGTTGAGAGCCGGCCTCATTGTTACAAAGAGGCTTAACTTATTCCTTTTAACTGTTCTAGAGTACTCCCTCCCAGAGAATATTTACCCATTCCCTTGTGATGGACACTGAGGTTTTTGCCAAGTTTCTATTGCTGCAAACAATGCTTTAAAGAAACTTACAATGGTTTTAAAGAACATTACACGGGAAATGCACATGAGAAAATGTTGCCCTAATGTAGCTACCTTAACCCGCTACCTTTTCTTGCTAGACTTTCCGTCTTCTTCCCTTCCCTCCTCCTCCACCAGGACAAACATTAAACATCACTGAAAGGATGCTCCTGTGGCTCCGTGACACCCAGTCCCGACTCTAGGGTCAAACGGACTTGACTGATTAAGGACCACTCATCACCACCAAGCAAAGCAGTTGCAAGATTAGAGGCCATCACACTCCAATCTTTGACTTTCACCCTGCGTTGAAGACGATCCTTCAGGAAAACATGTGGTGAAAAGTAGTTTTGTCCCCTGAGCCAATAGAAAATTGGCCCTTGAGGGGACTTGTAAAGGGATTTTGTGAGCCATGATCAGAACAGCATGGGTTCTGACTAGGCATGGGATTCAGAGTTGTAATAGAAAACATTTATTTGGCTGCAGCTAAACATCTTAACACATGTTAGCATTTGCGGCCAGTATGCTTCCTAATTAAGAATAACGTAAAATCATAGGAAACCCTGTATCTCGTCTTCATCACTTTTCGTGTATCTCTATCCCCCTCCCCTGCCCCCACCCCGGGTCTTACCTCTCAAGTATAGCTACCACCAAAAAAAAAAAAAAAAAAAAAAAAACAGGTTGATTCAAAAGTCCTGTTTTTCCAACCATGAACAGTGGTGTCATTAACAAGATTAATGCACATTCCAGAACTCAACACCAAGCATTTTCTCCTCCTTAAACAAATGCTGCTATTAAAAACTAATTTAAAAAGAAAAAAAAAAAAAAACTTAATAAGCGTGCCCCAAATAAAAGACCAGCACCACATCATTGGTAAGGGGTCGTCTGTAACTGATGGAAAACTTCAATTTTTTTTTTTTTTTAAGTGCCTTCTCTCTAGGGTTGCCTGAACCGTTGGCCATGGTTGTAGATTTTATCATGTTGGACAGATTTCAAGATGAAGGACAGACCAGGATCTGGTTTTCCTCTTAGGTCCTCCTTAAACTCATGCTAATTTCATCTGAAAATATTTAGAGACATACCTGTGAGTATAAACCATCACTCCCTCATTACACACAACTAGGGATTAGGTGATGGCCACACAGGTAAAGATACATCTAGTACTTCGAATTAAGCCTAGAATGTGCATGAGTTGCTCTTAGAAAAACTCTCAATTTACCAGTCGGGGTGTAGGCTTTGACCTCACATGGACGAACTAATTGCTTCCTTTCCCTACCATCAGGCCACAATTAAAAATTAAGAAACAATCACTCTGGCACATTGTACATTAACTTTCTCCCTCTGGTTTCTACTCGAGTTTTCCCCCGGCTCTGAAATAGACTCTGAAATGACACCACAGAAATAAAACCTGGGCCTGAAAAGTGATCTTGAAACATTTTCCATAGGACTTTGTAATGATTTGCAGAATTATACTTTTCTTCAAATGAAGCGCACAAGCTCCCGCTGCCCCTTTGCTGAGCAAGGCAGTCCTCTTCGACTTTCCCCCTCCTTCCAAATCTATTTATTGCTTGTTGTTCTTGGCCCATTGTCACTTTCCATTTTTCATGATTAGTTCTTTATGATCGTGTGTTTCCTTTTCTTCTCCCCGCCATGGCTGCCGGCCCAGTTCTCTCCGGGCCCTCGAACTTCCCCTTGCTAATGAAGCAAGAGCTGCCTCCTGCCCTGGTTTTTGCCATCCAGCTGTTTCCTTTTTAAAGTATAAACTCATCTTTATTCAGTGAAGTTCCGGGGCCAACCTGACTCCTTTCACAGAACAGTTGATAATCACACGGGGGATTAAGAAGGTTTGAAGAGAAAGCCATATCTGAGAAGCTTGGGTGTAGGCAGAAGGAAGGTAAACAGAAACTAAGTTCATTTTTTTTGAAACCTTCTGGAAAAAAAAAGAAAAGAACGAAAAAGGTTTTCCTTAATGTTTTCATCCTTGGGCGGCTCTTGATGGCAAGGTGGTCCTGAGCTTGTCCTCTTGGATGCCCACCCATAACAGCTTCATGGCGTCTTAAACCTCCCGCCATGCCTGCGTCACAGCTTCTGGCCTCTGAGAAAGTAGCCAAGCTAACACCACAAAACTGCATTGTAGGTGATTAGGTGGTGAAAGGTGCCAACCTGAGGGGCAGCCTGCCAAGGCAATTTACTGTAATGCTTTGACTGTGCGAGTAGGTTTAATCCCTCTTCGGTCTCCAGCGTGTCCTTGACATCATGGAAATTGCCAGCAAAGTTAATGTCATCAGATGAACCCTGCTAACTCTTTCAGAGAAGGTTCCCTGAACAAAACAACCTGTTTACTTTATAAGCTTTCGGATCCCCCCCACCAAATATTTCAAGAAAAATGAATGAGCCCACGGGTATCCTCTTTCAATAGGAGAGTGGTTAATTCTTTTTCTGTATTATAACTGATAAGACCTCATGTGACTGGAGACGTATATTCTACCCAAGCCTAAGTTGAATGTATTGTATGAAAGGCTGAGCTGATTAGATAAAGAGGTTTATTTAGCAGCTCAAACAGCTCCGAGTTAAAAAAAAAAAAAATCTCTTTTAAATCTGAGAAACCCTCCCTTCTCTAAAAATATTTTTTTTCTGATACAAAATTTCCAATGGAATCATTTTTCACCAGAAATAGAAAAGAAACAAAAACATTTTTAAAAAAGGAAACAGAAAAAGGATTTGTCATCACAAGAAAAAATATTTTGCGGCTGCATGCTGATCGATGTTAAGCGGACTTATCTTGGAAATCATTTTGCAATCTATACCAATATCAAATTGAAACTGACACACGTTCTATGTCAATTGACATGTCAAGTTTTTAAGTATATATCAGGTGATGTAACTCTATCTGAAAATAATTATCAGGTGAGATAAAAACCAACATCTCCATTGGAGAGAAATGGGATTACAATAAGTTAGTACAGGGTGATTTTTGACAAATCACACTTGAACCTCACTCTAACTCCGTAAGGTAAGGCGCTAGAAAGCTAGGGTCTTTGACGAAAAGCCTCAAATTTTTCCAAGATAAACATTTGCTTTGAACTGAGCTTGCATCAGAATACACATCCTGGGTACTGGCACCACGGGCATGTCTCAGAACACTCTCCTGTCTTAGAAGGAAGAAGGCCTAAGCAGGGAGGGCAGATACTGGCTATGACATCGTTTTCTCCAGTCAGCTCTAGTAAAAATAATTCCAGAATCGCCCCAGGAAGAAAGAGCCACAGCCATCTCCTTTCCTCATCCATGGTTTCACACCCAGGGTTGATGAGCCCAAGTCCTGTAGACAGGAGTCCTACCAGGAAAAAAAAAAAAAAAAGACAGGAAGACATAGGGGCCCAAAGCAAGAGACATGCTCGATTGTGAAATTAATACCTGCCCACCATGCCCACCAGTGTCTTAGCCCCAAGTTCTTCCTGAACCTGGTTTCCACTGCCTGTCTGGCCCTTTCATACCCCCTTGGCTGGCTGATTGCCAGCACCTCGAGTTCTGACTCCCAATGCACTTGATCCCAACCACGGGACTCTGAGACGCTCACTGTGCCTGAGACCGATCCTGACATCTGGATTCTGTTTGTCCGTCTGGCACCCATAGAAATACCGGCCCGAGGTTTGCTTTGGCCCTACGTGCCCCCTACCCAACCTCACCATCACACCGGGAGCCACACAAGGTATGCAGCCCAGGGGCTATAAGCTCACAGGGGCTGTGCCCGAAGTGTAAGCTCTGAGAAATCAGGCAGGTTAAGAAAAGCTATTACAGGGTACTGATAATCTATTTCCACCCCGAATTTGGACTGCTATAAATCCAACATACCAAAGTGTGGCAAGAACCCAAGACTGTGTCCCAGGGCCCCTCCTCCAAGCAACGGATCAGGGGAAAGAATTTAACAGATATTCCTCAACTGCCTCTGTGTTACAACAAAAATGTTTAATTCTCTGTTTTCATTTTGAACATAATCTTATAAGTATAAATGTGCCACTTAAAGCTGATCTCCTAGGGTGCCTGAATGGTTCAGCCCATTAAGCACCTGTCTCTTGATTTCAGCTCAGGTCATGATCTCACGGTTGGTAAGATAGGTTCCCCATCAGACTCTGTGCTAACAGTACGGAGCCTGCTTGGGAATCTCTCTCTCCCTCTCTGTCTGCCCCTCTCCTGCTCATACGCGCACTCTCTCTGTCTCTCTCAAAATAAATAAACAGTATTTAAAAATAAAAATAAAGTAGGGGCGCCTGAGTGGCTCAGTCGGTTGAGCATCCGACTTTGGCTCAGGTCATGATCTCACAGTCCGTGAGTCTGAGTCTCCTGTTGGGCTCAGCACTGACAGCTCAGAGCCTGGAGCTGCTTTGCATTCTGTGTCTCCCTCTCTCTCTCTCTCTCTCTCTCTCTCTCTCTGCCCCTCCCTTGCTCACGCTCTCTCTCTCTCTCTCTCAAAAATTAAAAAAAAAAAAGTAAAATAAAAATAAAGTGGATTTCCTCAAAATTAAAAAAAAAATACCTCTTCTGATTGTTGCCAGATCTTACTGCTTTACTGGCAACAATGAAAAAAACAACAGAAAAGGATCTGAAACATGAAGACGGATGGATTTAGCAGGAAGATAATGAAGCTTGAGCTTTAAGATTCCTTGTGTACTTACATCACTTCCAAGGCCCTGGGAAGAAGGCTGATAATTTTGTTTTCACTCTCTTCTTTTTTTTAATTTTTAAAAAATGCTTATTTATTTTTGAGAGAGAGAGAGAGACACAGAGTGTACATGGGGGAGGGGCAGATAGAGAGGGAGAAGGAGAATCGGAAGCAGACTCCAGGCTCTGAGCCATCAGCACAGAGCCTGATGCGGAGCCCGAACCCACAAAGTGTGAGATCGCGACCTGAGCCGAAGCTGGACGCTCGACCCACTGAGCCGCCCAAGTGGCCCTCACTATGCCTTTATTTAAAGAAAGACCTGAAAATTGTAAACTGTTCAGGCCCACAAAAACCTAGATCCACTGGTAAGTAAATTATGTATTTATGTCAAGGGAAGGTCAAATTCTGTGTGGACCATAGCTTTGCAGGAGTTCAATTAGAGAGAAGTACAAGAAGAATTGCCTTGCACACCACATGGAAATATAGGCAGGTGAAAATCAAAACGTCTTCTGCACGCCAGTCAGCACAGTATCAATGCCGTGAGTGGGGATTTAACGTTAACAAACCGTCATTCATCACGTTAAATCAATGTTGTGAATTTGAATGCTGTGTTTGTCGTTCTTGCTTGAACGCAATCTGTAAATTTGTTACGGGGTTGGTTGTTTCAGGACCATAAACTTAAGTGGTGTGCCTACGTTCAAGTTCCATTACCTAAGTAATACTAGAATATGAAATAATTTCAATTTAAGAGAAAGCAAGGAAAGGGAGTAGGGGGCCTCAGTTCAGAATCCCGACGACAACTACGTAGCCAAAGGATCTAGAATTCCCAGGCACCCCTACCTCTAACATTTCAATCTTGTTTAATCTATTGCTTTGCTGCTACGGAATGAGGCCCTTCCTAAGCAGGAGCATTTATTTATTCAACAAACATTTCTTTCTTTTTTTTTTTTTTTCTTTTTTGAGAAAGAACGTGAGCAGGGGAGGGGCAGAAAAAGAATCTCTTTTTTTCTTTTTAAGTTGATTTATTTTGAGAGAGAGAATGAGCATGCATGGGGTAGGGGCAGAGAGAGATAGAGAGAGAATCCCAAGCGGGCTCTGAGCTGTCAGTGCAGAGGCCAATGCTGGGCTCCATCTCAAGAAGGGTGAGATCATGCCCTGAGCCAAAATTCCAGAGTTGGACGCTTAACCAACTGAGCCACCCAGGCACGCCAGGGAGAGAGCATCTTAAGCAGGCTTCACGCTCAGTGCCGAGCCAGATACGGGGCTCCGTCTCATGATGGTGAGATCATGACCTGAGCCGAAATCGAGAGTCAGACGCTTAACCAACTGAGCCCCCCGGGTGCCCCAACAAACATTTCTGATCATTTTGTGTGCGGGTCACTGTATTTGAGTCTGAGATGTGGTTATTTGCTATAGCTTCTAAGAAGGATGGGGGTGAGGGCATAACATTCTCAAGGTAAAATCACGCACACCTAAGTAAAACTAACCTCATTTCTGTGATTTTTATAAATGTTTATAGAATTCCAGGCAATATGTGAAGTCTGGGAAGATGCTTAAAATTATGCTTTTCTTTAAGATTAAAATAACTTTGGGATTTTTTTTTCTACAAAAGTGCCAGAAAATGTTTCATCTTCCATATTCCAATGGGCACGCTCTTCAACCAACTCCCTCTGCAGTTTAACCTCAGAGATACGCTGGGGAAACCGACTAATTTTTAATATTGGGCTAAGCAAAACATAATTAGGAAGGCAAATTTCTGGGGGCGGGGGGAGAATCATCTGGAATATCCCCAAGTCAATTGATGTGATTTTACCACATCTACTGCTTGTGATTTCCACTCTATTTCTCTCCTTCACAGGTAATCATGAGTTGCCTGTAATTAAATAATCCCAGGTAAGTAGCGGCAGGACCGCCCTCCTGAGAATTGCTTCTTGGGTCTCTGTAATAAGCCTAGATCTTTATATACACCACTATTTTTGATACTTGGCATTCTATCTTTTCTTCATCTGCTTCAAACTTGAGCAGATCTAAGAGCTCTTTCCCTTCGATCTGGAAGGAAGGACGCTTCTGTTTTATATCTACAACTACATCTGGGCTCAACAGCTGATTTCCGGTACCTTGACCACTTCATCCCCATCCCTCAAGGAATGAGCCCAAAAATGAAAGGTAGTTTGGCTATGGAATATCACAGCTCGACAGAGCCGGCAAGATGATCTTGTCCAACTGGGTTCAAAGAGGTCGCATAAGATTGAAAACATTCCTTTGTCTCCTTGGACAGAAACCTTTTCTTCTTTCCTTTTTATTTTTCATTTTATTTATTTTTAGAAAGAGAGAGAGAGAAAGAGCACAAGTGGGAGAGAAGGGCAGAGGGAGGGGGAGAGAGAATCTTAGGCAGGCTCTGTGTCCGGTGAGTAGCCCAATGCGGGGCTCAATCCCACAACTGTGAGATCATGACCTGAGCCAAAATCAAGAGTCAGATGCTTAACTGACTGAGCCACCCAGGTGCCCCTACTTGGAGAGAAACCTTGACAGGGCCTCAGGAGCTGAATGTTTATTTTTACATTTGATTTGCCAAATAATTATCGAATCCCCTCTTATAAAAGGCACTAAAGTAACAACGATGTCATCCAAGGAAATATACTTCTTATTCATATTGTTTGTTTATGGAAGAACATTAATCTTCCAAAAGATGCAATCCTTGATTCTTACCTGTGCAGTAAAAGAATGGCTATAAAAAAGGAAAATTGGGCACCTGGGTGTCTCAACTGGCTAAGCGTCCAACTCATGATCTCAGCTCAGGTCATGATCTCAAGGTCGTGAGATTGAGCCCCAAGTCAGGCTCTGCACTGACAGCACAGAGCTTACTTGGGATTCTCTCCCTCTCTCTCTACCCTCCCCTCACAATAGAGAAATATTTTTAAGTAAAAAAATAATAATAATAAAGGAAAATCACCTTGCATTAAAATGCCCTTACAAGACGAATCCTCTGTTTAGATTAAGTCAAATCTTTTACCCTCCCGTAAATCAAGTTTTCACTTGGAATTACTCACCGTCCTCTACCTGATTTACCCAGGGTAAAAATTCAAAGATGCAAAACCAAAAACGTCTTCAGTTTGCCATACAATGTGGAAAAAAACCAGCACTGAGAGTTGGTTATTTGCCCCTTGATTTTACCCTTCGATTTCTTTTTCTGACATGTTTCTATCATTTTCCGACATGTTTCTGTCCTCTATCCCACCACTGTGATCCCTTATCTGGGAACAGGAGCAAGCACAGTGTCCAGGGATCGCCCTGAATAAAACAAGAGAAAGGGTTTTTGTTTTTGTTTTTAAACAGAGGAGTACAAGTTACAGTTCCAGGATATCTGAATATAAATTAAAATGCAAATGAGAGTCCCCCATTATTCCTTTTTTAAGGATACCAGTCCACTTAAAACGTAGATTTAGACATAGATGGTGTGTGTGTGTGTGTGTGTGTGTGTGTGTGTGTGTGAGATCCCTTCCTCTGACAAGGTCAAAGTGCTTTCATGCTTTCATATATGAATTTAAAACCATGAAATGCCAGTGCAGCAGAGAGTAGTATAAGAGGGAGGACACAGAAGCACCTAAAAGCGAAGTCAGAAAGACAGCTAGATTCAGATCTATTTAACCACTTAGCAGCTCCATGATCTGGGGCAAAACCCTCCCATTATCTGCTTCTCAGAGCACAGTTATCAAAACTCAGTGGCATGAAAGAAGCAAAGCATTGTGTTTGGCATAGAATACGTACTCAATAAGTATTATTGCCACATGGAGGGAGGGGATCTGGGGTGTAAGAGATTAGCTGACTTAGAGTCATTTAGCCCCTGTCTGCACCACATCAGAATAAATGTTTGCCATGCCCAACAAGGGGTCAGGCAATAGCCTGTTTATCTGCATATTAAGCAACTATTATAAATGTATAAATTTTTTTTCCTGAACAGATTCTTTTTAAGCTATATTATCATCTCCCCAAGCCTGCCTTCCTCCTGCAAATGCCCTGACATACACACACACACACACACACACACACACACACACGGCACCATTTACCATTTAATTGCCTGGTGGTTTTAACTTCCTGGAGAGACAAACATAGAGCTAAATATAGCTCTGTCCTTCCCAACTAGCAAGCCTTTAAAGGAGCTAAATTGCCTTGCTTTTTACTCCCTCCCCAAACTTGATCCCAAGCTTTATAAAAAAGAAAGACTGAGGGCCTCCTACCATAGAATGTTTAGCAATTGACATGTTGTCCACTGTTTGAGAGGTTTTGTGTACTGGTACTTAATCCTTGTTTCGGTTACAACCCCTGTAGGGAAATTTGAGTCCCGTACACGAGTTCTTCATTTATTTCTGAGCCAAGATAATTCTAGGATTACCACTTAGAAAATTGGGAGAACAGACTTCTGTAGAGTTACCAGGCCGACGGTATCGAGAAAGGGAGCATGCGGACTACCTTTTTGGCGACAAGGTTAGGGATAGGTATTGTGGTTAAATCCCATTAGCAACAATCTTACACTCATTAAGTGAACCCTGGATGCTAACGGGAGAAGCCTCCCCCTCCCCCTCCCCATTTCCTCTCCTGCTCCTAAAGGCAGGCCCCTTCAACACAGTGGATTCCTTGCCCAAGAAATGCCTCTCTGGAGTAGATCACAGAGGCTCCCATGCCAAGTAGCTCCAAAGCCAGAACATACTGCGAGGGACACATGCCATTCTCCAAAATTCTACCAGCACACCCCATTCATAGGCCGTCTCTCTCTCTTATTTCTTGGGTGACCTTTACGGCCTGGAAAGTATGCCTTTGTGTTAAGGCAAACACACACTATTCTGCAAGCATCGTTGAAGAATTTAAAGATTCTATTAATCTGATGTCTTAATTGTTATTGAGAAGAGGAAACAGGAGTGCCTTTGTTCCCCCAAATGACCACAGGCTTCTAAAAAGTGGCCCACGTTGTCGGAGTTTGCATCTCAAATTGCAGGCAGCTCCCTGCACAGTGGAACTTTAGTGTAACTAATTCCCAGACGTTAAAAGGGGCAGAGAAAGAGAGTAACGTTGGGTAAGCCCCCAAGCAAGCTGTATGGGTCCACAGCGGAGGAGTTTTTCTCCCGCACCTCCGTTTCTCCTGAAGACACTTTTCAAGTAGTGGTTAACAAATGTGTATTTCAAGACTAGAGGAGCCAACCGGGTTAATAAATGGGGGAACCACACACACATACACACAATGCTGCACAACATGCAATCAAAAGAGAAAGAAAAAAATCTCGCAACGGTGAGAAAGAAATAGCAATCAATGTAATTCAAAGAGTACTCTGTGAGCACCTAGTATTTAGGAGGCAATGAGAACCCAGACACAGGGGGAAAGAAAGTAAGGTTTAGCTGCTGTCCCCTAAGTGGTTATTTCCACTAGGAGAGAATACATCAGGTATAGAAATATCTATGATACAGGCTGCCTAGAATCAAGAGGGAGAGAGCACACCAGCTTGGCTGAGGGAGAGGCATATGGAATTAAAAATAGCTGCATGGAGCGGGGTGGCTTTGGGGTTGGACCTCAAGGACCTGCCAAAACTTGAACCTGACAAAATGGTTGAACATTCTAGTTGAAGAAAATGAAGATGAGCTAAAAGATGGAAGCAGAGAGATGCGAAGACTTTGGGGGAAACGGTAATATTTTGGATCGAGTGTAGAATGTTTTGGAGCTTGGTGGAAGACGAAATCAGGACAAAAGTCAATTGTGGGTGTCTTAAAAAGAAGGGCTTGCACTTAATTCGGGAGATAAGTAGTTACTGATAGTTACTGAGCCCTGAAATAATATGATCAGAGATGATTATCATGAAAAAAAATACAGTAGCAGGCAAAGCTATGCACTCGTTCACTCCTTCATTCAACAGACATGAATTTTATACTTACCACGTGCCAATGCCTGGATCAATTTGCTCCAGTCCAGAGGGTTAAATTAGTTAAGTTCATAACATATATGTTTTAAAAAGCAGGATCTATATAAGACTGGAGAACTTACTGGATGGGACAAATAAGGAAAATGGAAAAATAAGGTGGACCCGGAGGTTTAGGGCCAAAGATAATGGGAGATTGGGGTGGCGGGTATGTGCCGAAATAGAGAAGCCAGGAAGATGCTTTGAAGGGGCAGATAAAGCAGGTTCAGAGGTGGAGATGGTCACGGGGCTGATATAGGAACTGAGGCATTCCTGACTCTTGTTCTGGACTCCCCTGCAGAGAGTATAGCCAGTAGCTGGGGGAATTGGGAGATCTGGCAGAGGACAGAGAAAGGGGAAAGCCAGGAATTGGAGAAATGCCCATATTAAAAAAGGAAGGAAGGAAGGAAGGAAGGAAGGAAGGAAGGAAGGAAGGAAGAAAAAGAAAGAAAAAAAAGAAAGAAGGAAGGAAGGAAGGAAGAAACGAAGGAAGGAAAGGAAGGAAGGAGAAAGAAAGAAAGAAAGAAAGAAAGAAAGAAAGAAAGAAAGAAAGAAAGAAAGAAAGAAAGAAAGAAAGAAGAAAGAAGGAAACAGGGCCTTAAAGAGATGGAAGGAACGCCATCTTGAAAGGGGAAGTTGTTTCTAAAATGCTCTAGAAGATGGGAAGGAATGAACAGTGAGCATTTTTCAGTTTGAAACCATTTCTGATGGAAGTTTAAAAGGCCCAGAAGGAATCCATCAAAGCAAGTTTAAAATGTCACACAACCATCCAGGAGATCCCAGGATCCCACTTGGTTGGTGCAATACTGGGAAATGCCCAGAAGTTATATAGCGCATGGGGGTGGTGGGTTTTTCTCTGTCTGGTCGCTCAGGCGGGGCCACCAAATTACAGTATCCTTTATGGACAAGCCTGCATAATGACTATCAACAGCAAAAGATGTGTTTTCCCCAGGGTTCAACCACTCACTGACCAGAGGTTACAAGCGTCACACACACTGTACGTGCACCTTCCAAGTGTTTCTAGATTTGAAAAGAAGCTGAGTTGGTGGATTTGCTCTTTCTCTCTCTCTCTCTCTCTCTCTCTCTCTCTCTCTCTCTCTTTAACATCTAGTATGACTAGGTTTTGAGTCTTTCTGAAGCAAACATTGACAGGAATACAGTTTTGAGTCTTCTCCTCAGGGCAGGACGGAGGCTGAGTCCCGGGCAGAATTAACTCTGCAAAACCGTGTTTGAGGTTGGCAGCGGGAGTGGTATTTGGAATTTATCAAGACAGGCTGGGAGTTGAAAAAAATTGCAGTGCAGGTGCCTTACCTTTCCCTCCACCGGCTACTTTTCCCCCATCGCCTGCCGCCTACCAGTTTATTTACTGAGTCAATTAACAAAAGATAACCTCCCATGGTGCAACCATCAATAAATCAATCGTGTTAATACTATCTTGGAATGTCCCCCACTATTGACTTTCATATTGTTTACATTAGACACTTGAGAAAGCCGGAGCCCTTCAGCCAGCTTGTTTCGGCCGTAATGGATTCTGGAGGGGCCATTAATACATAGAACTCTCTCGACAAAATATTTCAGTTTCTCTGAGGTTCACCTGCTCGCCGAACATTGGCAGGGCCCTCTCCTTTCTCCCGGCTGCAACATCCTGCAGATTCTGATGAATACTGAGGAAGGCAAACACTTCTGAGCAGTAATGGAACAGTCACTTTGGGCACACCTACCTCTTTGTGATTTGAATAATCTATTTCCACCCACCCCAGCCCCCCACTGTCAACAACCCTCAACAATCTAGGGAATCAAATTAATCTTCAATTATGTGAAAGAATTTCAAGAACGAACATGGCTCAAGTTACCAAGTAACTTGCTGTTGTGAACAGATTCGTGCTGGAAGCAGCCTGAATGCAGGGACTTTTCAAGATCTTTTTCTCCCTCACTTAATAATAAGGGAAATCTTTCCAACCGGTGATAATCTCGCCACAGGGAATCTTTAAAAAAATTTTGAAAGCTAGTTTCAAAATGAATGCCCAGAAGAAATCTCTCTACATGTTCCGCCGGCTATAGAACACAAGGCGAAATATGGTCATTAGAAAGTTGGATCTCACGTTTGGTTTTTGCTTTTAGTACTTCCTCTTGAATGCCATCGAAAATACTTAGATCAGGTTTTCTTTTAGTTAGGAGTCAGGACTCCTCTGCTTCCAGACCAAGGTATTTCGTAAAGGCACTGGATATCCAGGGATTCCAAAGGAAGGGGGGCAGGGAATCCACCGGTCCTAAACCCTCTGAAGGTTCAGATTTCAGTGCTGGCTGCAGACCTGAGCAAAGTTCACTGCTCCCTTTTCACGACATGCTACATACTTTGCAAGTTCCCACTTGCTTCTTAGAGAGGAAAAAATGTGGCCTCTGAGTTCAGGTTGCTAAGGACAAACGGGGCCAATTTAACCATGCATTCCTGCTCTGAAAGATAGGCCAGTTGTTTTTCTCCCCACTCCCCACCCCAACCCCCGCGCCCGTAAATACCAGAAGCTCTGGGTTCTCCCCGCACTCCACAAATACTTTTGCTCCAACTTCGAAGCCCTCTTTCGTCCATGGTGGGAATTCAATTATTTCATTCAGTTGTTTTTGCTGCCTGCGTCTGACGTCTTGACAACACGGAAGATTGTTGGACTGTGTAGCACATCTTCTTATCAGACACTTGGCTTAATTTTTCTCTTGATAATGGTGGGTATTTAAGACGCACGTGACTGTTGGACGATAAAAGAAAACCTTCATTATTCTGTGTCTTTCCCTTTTCTTTTTTTACTTTTTTGTTTTGTTTTGTTTTTACTTTGACCTCGAGATACATATGTCTACTTAAAGGTGTTCTGAAGAGAGTGAAGGAAACAGACGGGACTTTGAAAGGAAAAACAGACGTCTAATTGGCTGTCTTTTGCAGACCCTTCAGTGACCCTGCACTGAATACCTCTAATGGAGATGTGTGATCTTGAAGCCTCCACCGTGATAAACAAATTCTATCTCTTCAACTTGTTTGGCAGCAGAATTCTTTATTCTCCTCATAAGGGACTTTTTCTGTAAATGAGTAAGGCATTAGCATAGGTACATTCTAGAAGGGGATAAGATGGCTTTCCAATTTTATAGATATACTATGTTTTTAAAAGGGAATTCGGGTCCCTCATCAATGTAATTCACGTCCGTGTGTCATTTTCCATGATATTATAAAAAGCAGAATTCCTTTGCATAGAAAGCCATAGTTGCTAACTCCAAAAAGTTCAGAAAATCAGTTAGGAGGCAACCAGCTTTACTCCTAAAATAAATAACCCTTATGGCATTGTTTTTGTGCAACCTTGGAACTTCCAGTGCTGTGAACCGTTTGGGTGGTCAAGGGGGAAAGTAGTAAGAGTCAATTCAAATTCGTCTGTTCTTCAAAAAATACATGGGATGATGGGAGGTTTTTATTAAGTGATGTGGAAATAGGAGAGGTAAGGAGGGGATATCCCCATTCCTAGTGTTGTCAAAGGGCTGCAAGGGTCACTCACCAGAAAGCTCTGCATTTCACTTCCACCTTAACTTCTTGAGGTTGGCTGGGGTCGTCGCCTCCTTTCTTTCCCACCAGGCTTTTGGAGTTACAGAAAGGTTGAGACCAACGTCACATTCTGGGATTCCAATATATGTAAGAATAAAGACATCCCCAAACAAGGTTTTAAAAATGGGTTAGGCTTTAATATATACTATTGATTAATGTCATCTGTGAATGTTCAATATAATGGAGGCTATCATTCCAGTTCTAGCATGTTCTTATGTGGAAATAGCGCAAAAAATTTTGCATTTCAGGCGTGAATGTGGGGCTCATGCCTCCAAACCCATTTCCATACCGGATGATGCTTATAGACAAAGATCAACATGGCGTAATGAAGAGAGCACTGGTTGGGGCGCCTGGGTGGCTCAGTTGGTTGGGCAACTGACTTCAGCTCAGGTCATGATCTCACAGGTCATGGGTTTGAGCCCCACATCGGGCTCTGTGCTGACAGCTCAGAGCCTGGAGCCTGCCTCAGATTCTGGGTCTCTCCCTCTCTCTGCCCCTCCCCTTCTCACTCTCTGTGTCTCTCTGTCTCTCAATAAATAAACGTTAAAAAAAAATTTTTTTAGGGGGTGCCTGGATGGCTCAGTCAGTTGAGCGTCCGATTGCGGCTCAGGTCATGATCTCACGGTTCATGGGTTCGAGCCCCGCATCGGGCTCTGTGCTGACAGCTCAGAGCCTGGAGCCTGTCTCAGATTCTGTGTGTGTGTCTCTCTCTGTGCACCTCCCCCTCCCCACACTCTGTCTCCCTCCATCTCAAAACTAAATAAACATTAAATTTTTTTTTCTTTTTTTAGAAAAGAGCACTGGCCTGGAAGCCATGAGGATCTCATGAGGTTCTATTTTTATCTGAGCCTTGGTTTTCTCATCTAGAAAGTGAATATGTTGCCCCAAGTGGTCCCCCGGGTCTCTTCTGGTGCTCTTTTTGTGACCGTGTATTGTGCTTACGACTCCTAGACATGGGGCCTGTCATTCCAGCCAGAAATGGAGAAAAACAAGGCGAGGTAATCAGATACCAGTAAAGATAAACAGGCTTAGAAACACAAATGTCAGAGACCAAGTAAACAAAGACAACAATGTCGGACGAGAGTTACAACGGGGAGACGGGCAAGTGCCAATGGACGTCCGCTGTAGCTAACTCTACCTTTGTTGGTCTCCTGACAGGCAGCAGCAATCATGGCGGCTCAGGGCACAGTCCCACAACGTCCATGAGACCCAGACCCGATCTCCCATCACCCCCCACAGCGGTCCAGTTCTTCAGCGTTGCCTAATAGGTGAGTACAGCTCACGGGAAGAATCATGCCCTTGCTTAATGCTTTTGATGTCACTCATTCCCCATCACAAAGCAAAGATCTCTCCTCTCAGTGTCTCCTACGAAGAAAAACATTAAAGCAACACCACTACCAGTCCACCTCCACGCAAGTCTTTGTGGTGAGTAAGCCCAAGATCCAAGATCAGGAAAGATCAAGTAAAAACAAAACTCTCTTTTCCCTCATGGAGTAGGCTAGCTAACATTAATGATTAAAATATTGTGCTGTTTCGTCTCGGATTTCAACAGCACTTGAGTCCCAGGGTTGAGGCCTCAGGCACTAAATAAAGAGAACACTGATTGTTGGAACTGGAAAGCATCTAAGCATCTATTAGCTCAGCCTACCATGAAAAGTAGGAATTCCTTTAACAAAATTCTCATACATGCCTATCCAGCATCTCAGTGGTAATAGCAAGAACAATGTAATGATGATCATTATTATGATAATGACACTTATTTCATACATGCCACGTGACAAACACTGGACTAAGTACCTTGAGTACTGACTACAAATCAGCACTGTTTTTAGGATGTTGTATATACTAACTTCCTGAATCATTGTAATGGCTCTCACGTTATGCAGGAGTCGGTGGAAACAGACAGGGGTTAAATAACTTGCACGAGGTCACACAGCTGGACAGAGAGGAGCTGGGGAATTGAAAGAAAAGTCTAGTTCTGGATCCTGTCCCTCTAGCCCTATGGCACCAGTGGGGACAGTGGAGAGAGGCAGGGTAAGGACATGGAGTATATTTCAACACTACTTAATAGAAAGATCTTTAGTTCTCTGAGCCAAAGCTGCCTCTTTCAATCTTCGTATTGCCCACTAGCTTTAAACAGAGCAATAATTATTCCTTCTCCAGTTTGACAGTCCTTGAGATCAGGGGTTTGCAAACTATGGTCTGATTTTGTATGGGCCATGAGCTCAGAATGGATTTCAAGTGCTCCTGTTGTTGAAAAAAACAATCAAAAAGAGAATAATATTTCATGACACATGAAAATACATGAAATTCAAATGTCAGTAGCCACAAATAAAGTTTTATTGGAACACAGCCGTGCTTCTTCATTTACACACTGTGACTGCTTTCACTCTACTGCAAGGTCAGAATTAAGTAGTTGCAGCAAAAAACCAGTGGCTCAGTTGGTGAAGCTGCGGACTCTTGATTTCGCCTCAGGTCATGATCTCATCGTTCGTGAGTTCGAGCCCCACATAGGGCTCTTCACTCACAGCACAGAGCCTGTTTTGGATCCTTTGTCTCCCTGTCTCTGCCCCTCTCCCACCTGCATGCACATGTGCGTTCTGTCTCTCTCTCTCTCTCACTCTCTCTCTCTTTCAAAAATAAATAAGTGTTAAAAAAAAAAGTAGTTGCAACAAAAAACTCTATGGCCCAGCAAATCATAAAATATTTACTATATGGGGCACCCGGGTGGCTCAGTTGGTTGAGCGTCCAACTTCGGCTCAGGTCATGATCTCTCGGTTCATGAGTTCCAGCCCCGCGTCGGGCTCTGGGCTGACAGCTCGGAGCCTGGAGCCTGCTTCGGATTCTGTGTCTCGCTCTCTCTCTGCCCCTTCCCCGCTCATGCTCTGTGTCTCTCTGTCTCAAAAAGAAATAAAACGTTAAAAAAAATTTTTTTTAAATATTTACTATCTGACTCATTACCAATAACATTTGCTGACCCCTATGTTAGATATCTGAAGGCAGTTCTCATGCCCGTTCTTAAATGTGCTCTTTTTCTATGGTGACTATTTCAAATCCCCTTCCCTCCTCCAACCTCTCCTTATCTTGCAAGCTATTCCCTGGAATTTCTTTGGTACCATGTATTTTATCCTTCTTTAAGTGGCACCCAGTGCTACAATCCCACAAAGGAATAGGTCTCAACAACGAAAAGGAATACACTAACCAGATACCCAGTGGCAAGGATTAATCTCCAAATCTTTACGCTGAGTGACAAAACCTTACCTAAAGAGTTCTTATGATATGATGGTGTATACGTGAAATTCTAAAGCAGGCAAAACTAATCTATGGCGGGGAGAAAAAAAGAAACAAATGAACACGAGAACCAGGGTTGTCTATGGGAGAACAGGAAGGGATTGGTTGGGATGGGCATAAAGGAACTCTCTGGGACAATGGAAATATTCCAGAGTTTGACAGTCATTTGGATCACACAGTTGTAGACACTTGTCACACTAAATCTAAAGAGCGGCTTACAACTTGTACCTGACACTGTATCTGTCACCACCCCCCCCCAAAATATTGTCAACGAATGTTGAACTCTACTTAATGCTCTGCATGCTGGAAGGTTGGGGGGGGGGAAGGGTATCAACGCCCGCCACGTATTTTGAAACGTGTCCCCAAGTCAACGCGCAAACATCAACGCGATCGCACGGTCGGACAGAAGAACAGACAGATGACGAGGTACGGGACAGAGCAACATGAGTCAAATGTGCAGTGTGGAACCTGGGTGGCGGGCACATGGGTGTTCACTGTCGACTTCTTTCAGCTTCCGCGGTTCAAAACCTTTCATGGTAAATTCTCTTTTTCCAAAGAAAATTTTCATGATCAGATATGGAGGTGGGGGAGGGGTAAAAGTCATGTCTGGTGTGAACCAAAGTGCTTCAAGTGTAGAGCGAAGTGACACTATGACGTCCCCTCACCTGGCAGTCATTTTAGTGTTAACTTGTGTCGTCCTTCCAAGCAACTGTCTGGGTTTAAGCGTCCTTGCTTAGTTTCACCCAAAGAAGCGTCTGGGATATAACTGTTGGGGCTGGTGATGGGAACGTCTTCAAACTTCAAAACTTCAAACTTCAAACTTCTACTACGTTCACCTCGCAGCAAGAGGCCCCCCTTAACTTCTGCATCGTTTAAATTCTGGGTCTGTAGTTTATTACACAAAGATGCCGAAAATGAAAGGCGCCGAAACCTCCCCCGTGCGACGTCTCCGTCAAATTCACTTGGGGAAAACAGCGGAGAGGCCACAAGCGGGCTTGCGCTCTGGCCTCGTGGAGTTGTAGAAAGAAAGTCTTTGATCGTGGCCGGGTTCCTGGCCTCCTGCACCTTGCCAGTAGGTCGGCATATGTGTTTCTCACACCACGGTCCGCTGTCACCCGACAAACGATAGGCTCGCCACTGTTAGAGATACCAGATGAGCATGTGTGCGTGATACAAATTTTAAAAAGTCCTCAAAAATACGCAGCCTAATCTCTGGATCCACTGTTTCCTTAAAGGACCTCTGCAGTGTGTAATCTGCGGGCTGATTCTGTTGCTTTTGTGCAAAGCCAATATTAGCAGCAATAACACAAGCATGCTTCGACTGTTTAGAGGTCAATTAGCCGGAAAAGTCTGCTTTCTGAATGGAAGCTAAGAATCAAGGAAGCAAGCAAGAAAAATCCTGAGGGCGGTCAAATAGCTGTGGGAACCTCAGGGCACCAGGCCTCCGTACTTACTCCTGGAAGAGTCCCGAAAGCCAACACCCACAGTCCTGTGATACGGATATTGGGAAAATGCTAACAAGTCTGGATTTCCGGCTCCTACCTGACCAGATGTCACACGTAGACAGGCACCGTGAAAACAGCAAAAGTGGGAAGAATTATTACCCACCATGGGAAACTCAAAACAGACTATAATTTGGAAGGATGAATTTACGGGCAAAAGAGGCCTATGTTAATGTATGTTAATACTACCAATAAAAGACGGGCGCCTGGGTGGCTCAGTCGGTTGAGTGTCTGCCTCTTGATTTTGGCTCAGGTCATGTTCTCAGGGCTCATGAGACAGATCTCCGTATCAGGCTCCGTGCTGACAGCACAGAGCCTGCTTGGGATTCTGTCTCTTCCTCTCTCAAAATAAATAAATAGGGGCGCCTGGGTAGCTCAGTCGGTTAAGCATCAGACTTCGGCTCAGGTCATGATCTCACGGCTCGTGGGTTCAAGCCCCGCATCGGGCCCTGTGCCGACAGCTCAGAGCCCGGAGCCTGCTTCAGATTCTGTGTCTCCCTCTCTCTCTGCTCCTCCCCCGCTCATGCTGTCTCTCTCTGTCTCAAAAAGAAATAAAACATTAAAAAAAATTTAAAGAAAAAGAATAGTTCCATAAGATATTAAAGAGGATCTTTAAAAAATAGAATTTAAGGGGCGCCTAGGTGGCTCAGTCGGTTAAGCGTCCAACTTCGGCTCAGGTCACGATCTCGTGGTATGTGAGTTCGAGCCCCGCGTCGGGCTCTGTGCTGACTGCTCAGAACCTGGAGCCTGTTTCAGATTCTGTGTCTCCCTCTCTCTCTGACCCTCCCTCGTTCATGCTCTGTCTCTCTCTGTCTCAAAAATAAATAAATGTTAAAAAAAAAAATAGAATTTAAAAAGGGGAGGGGCTATTACAGACACATTCAGGAAATGTTGGCCTAGTAGTTAAGGCTGAAACATTTCTATGATGATTCTAGCCATTTCTGAACAGAAAGAACATTGGGTTTTATTGTGGGGTGTTTTTTGTTTTTTTTTTTTTTTTTGGTGTTTGGTTTTTGGTTTGGGGGTTGTTGTTTTTTTTGTTTTGTTTTGTTTTCCCACTCCACGCCTTTTTTTTTTTTTCTCATATTTGGCCGAAACCTAGTGATGCAATTCTCTGTTCTCATCATAATGATGTCCATCGGTCTGCCCGCATCTTCTGGTCTAGGCGTGGCTCTGATTCTCTCACACGCTTCTTTACACAGGTGTTTCCTCTCCTGCCCCCACGCTTGATAATTCCCTTTGCACAAAAATCTGTTTCGAACCAATTCCAGGCACCGTTTCTAGCTTCTGAGAACACCTTCTAAATCGTCCACATGATCGCTTTCCTCTCCGCTTCCTTCCCTTGGCACTCCCTAGTTTGTTTCACCCTCTGTTTCTTCTCCAAACCGCATGCCAACATTTTACGCGCAGAAGCCACTTTTCGGTGCCTCCTGTATTTCCTCTTCGCCTAGTGGTTTTGCACCCGTTTTTCTTTTTTCTGCTTTTGCTCTCCTCTGCGACGTTTATTTCATATCCTGAATCTCCACGCTCTCTCCTCTTCTGCTGATTCGAAAGCTTGAAATGGACACCCCCTAAAACTCTCCCTTTCCTTCCACTGTACAATCCCCGTCATCTGGCCCTGAACATGGATTTCTCCAGAGTGAGCCCAGCAGCCTGCACAGGGTCAACGGATATTCTATTCCTCCCCTTCCCTGGGCCGTCACCTTGACAGATAGCGCCCACCCACCCGTCGGCATCGAACTACAAACTGACTGACCCGTGTTCAGTCTTGAAATCTGCCTCTTATTCAATTTCTCTCGGCCTCCGTTTCCACATCTATAAAATGGACCTATATAATGTCCATCCTCTCTAATGTCTCTAATTCTCGGGTCTGATCTACCTGACAGGGTTGGGTAGGGCCAATGAGGCCATGTTTCTAGAACCTCTTCATTGGTTATAGAATGTGATTGCTTTATTCTTTCACTTGGGAACTTCCATTCTTATTGAAGTCTTGGGAGTAGAGCCTCATTTTCTTTTACTGTCTTAATTTCTTCTTGGTCTAACGGGTATGTGCTCAGGCCCCCCTTACCACCACCAAATTCGCCAGCTGAGATGAAATTCACTTCTGGCACCACTGTTTTATCAGAACAAGGGTTGTCAATGGGGAGCCCGACGGGAGAGGGGTTACGTGAGCCTCAGATTCTCTGGCCGAAGAGCTGGCCCCATCACTTGCTAGATGTGGGAAATTGAGAACGTCCGCTAGGCTTTATTTCCTCAGTTTTCTCATCTTTCAAATGGGGGTAGCAGCGACCGTGTCTAGTAGGGCAGGTGGCTGTGATGCTGAGGGCACAGTCAGAGGCCACAGGCCGTGCCTAGCACATGGTAAGCTCTCAGTGACGCGTGCCTCTCAGTTATTTGTCATTACCTGCCTTTTCTGCCCTGCCTTCTCTGTCGTAGGTCCCTTTTATTCTCCGTTTCCTTCTGCCTCACCTCTCTGCCTGTCACTCCCCTGGCAGCGGGCACTGCCCCCCCATACACACACGCTCCGTGAAATCTCAGGGGAAGAGTTCAGACTTTGAAGACTCCCAAAGGTCCTCTCCTCCTCCGGATTCTTTTCTGGCATCCTCCCCGTGTTTTCACTGTCCTCCCGATTAGAGAGTAGGTCAGCATGGCAGGATAATTTACTGATATATTAATTTGTGCTCCTATCTCGGCCTTTGCCGGCTCTCTGCTCTACAGAGGAAGCCAGGGCCCTCTGTGCCCCTGCCTCGGGGGAGGTCCATGTTGAGAGGACAAAGGGAAGGCACCTGGCTTTTGTTTCCCCAGAGCCGCACGCTCTGGAGGGAGATTGTGCCAGCCAAGAGGAAGAGAGGGAAAGGCCAGGAACTGTGAATGGAGAGAGAGAGAGAGAGAGAGAGAGAGAGAGAAAGGGAGGGGAGGGAAGGGGAGAAGACCAGGCTCCTAGCAAGACTGTGGCCCCCATCTACAGCCGTCCCCCACCCCGGGGAAGCAGCTAGACCACAAAGAGGGTGGCTTTAAGTCATGTCTCGATAACTAGCCACTAGGAACAGGCCGAGAGGCTCAGCAAACATTCCACCAACTGTTCCCTTCACTCAGCGTGTCCATGGGTAGCAGAGCCACAGCAGTAGGAAGCCCATGGGGCACCTGGGTGGCTCGGTCAGTTAAGCCTCCAACTTGGACTCAGGTCATGATCTCGACGTGGGTGAGTTCGAGCCCCGCGTCAGGCTCTCTGCTGACAGCACAGAGCCTGCTTCAGATCCTCTGCTCCCCTCTCTCTCTCTGCCTCTCTCTCTCTCTCTCAAAAACAAATAAACATAAAAAACAAACCAACAAAGAAAGAAATAAGGACGCTCGTGCAGGCCAGGACGGCGGCGACCAGAGGAGAGAGGGACAGAGTGAAAGGACACAACGCCTGTGGCCCTCTCAGACTGTTCCGGGATCTTCACAAGCGTGAGAGCTTGTTGCTCCCCAAGACGCAGATGGGGAAGCTGGCTGATGCACAGAGAGGTCAAGCAATGTATCCAAAATCACACAGCTGGACATGGTGAGGCCAGGGGCCTAATTCGGGTAAAAATACTAAAAGAGGCCACCACCAAAACAACAAGCAACCACGAAAAAGGCCCCCAACGCATCGCGGAATGTGAAGACTGAAATGCTGCGCAGACCACAAAACAACAACACTGAAGCTGAAACTAGGAGATAATCTGCGTGCCACGGGAAGCGGGGAGGCCAAGGAAAGTCCTGGGAGAGCGGACCCACTTGTTTTTCCACAAAGGGCCCGGGCATCAATGGCTCTGTGGCTCCTGCCGAACTGCATTCCGACAATGGAAATACGGTCTTCATTAAGATCAAGCAGCAGCACACTCGGTCAGAACATAGAGTCAAGTTGAGGGCGTCCATAACTCGCCCTCGTCCCCTCCGGTTACCCCGTCCGTGTACGTTATTTAACCGCGCCGAGCCTGGCTCTCACCTGTAAGATCAAGACAAAGAAATCACCTAGCTCAGCAGTTCTCATCGTGGAGGAACGGGGCAGGAAGCAGAAGGTTATTATTAATTATTATTATCATTCCACCGGCTAGTCCTGCTCAGTCCCACATCTGCCCAGATGTTGAGCATCCTTGAATGTCAGACATTGCGCTGGGCGCTGAGGAGTCCCGGCCCTCAAGCCAGCCAGGATCTCATTGGAACAGAGACCTATGAGGGGGCCCTTCCAGTGCAAGGTGGTGAGTGCTATACATAGGATAATGCCAGGATCCACCTGGGGGGGCCCAGGGCCAGAGCCCCTAAGGAGACCTCAGGGTGAGAAGGAGCACGGGTTTCCTGCAGAAGTTAATGGCCCGGAGCCATTCACAACTTCACAAACAACAGTAACCTCTGTCTCACAGTGGGCGAGGAACCTCCCCACTCCACATTCACCCTTCTGAAAGGCTCCTGGGGCTCAAGCCCACTCCCGATCCTGCTCCAGCAGTTAATCTGAGTTTTGAGCTACACAGAGCTTACATCATCGTGGGCCCCGGACCAAGCCAACAGCGGGGAAGCCAAGACGGCTCAGAGCTGCCGGCACATTCCATAAACCCAAATTTCCAGTGTTGCCTCGAATAAGATGTGCGAGGGAAAATTTGCATGTGTCAATGAAGCTGGTTGACCAGGTGACCTAAAGAGGAAATGTAAATGTGGGATTCGGACTGGCAAAGTTCAAAGCCTCCGAGTTTGATACCCAGATGGAGATCGGTAAGCTATTAAGAGTAGTCGGCTTCCAAAATCCAGAGGTCGCGAAGAAATGCCTGCTTTGCACCTCAGAGGGACAACCAACAGCACCGAACAGCAGTCTCGGGGAAATGCTCTGCTCAGTTCCCAGCGCAAAATGTACCCGTTCAACGAGATGGAGAATGAACTCAACTGTCCCACTTCCCTATCATGTCAAAAATCCCTAAGACACATTCCGTCTCCAAGGGAAATGATGTGTTTGGGGACCATTTATCCCCCACCTCCCCCCCACCCCCGGATGGAGGGGAATGACAGGAAGTCAAGTCCTCACCTTGACTTCCAACGGCTTTTCAACTCACGTCATCGTAGACGTAGCATAAAACCGCGGTTCCCCCCGTTTCCTTGCAAGTCTGTGTTCTGTGCGGGCACCACGATCGAGTCCGCTTGTCTATTCGAGGACACTAGAGGCTCTAACTAAGTCACAACACCCCACGTGTAGCCCATCTATCTATTTATTCCGGAACTCACTGGGAAAGACAAGCTGAGTTATCATTTAGCCAAGAAAACCTGAGCGGCATTTATGTGCGTGAAGTTCAGCACAACCGTCCGACAGAGACAGGCTTGAAGAAAACGCATTACACAGTCTACGCAAATCCCCTCACCGCCCCGGCGGCTGGAGCCCAATGAATGGTCTCCGCGCTGGAGAGCGGCGTTCTAGAATGCTTATCTTCTCCCCAGCCCCCATCCCAACCCTCAAAGATTACGAACACAATCGCTTGTGACAGATTGCTCCCCAGTCTTCCGCCTTAAATTCTAGATGATAAATTCAACACGAAGTGACAGTCACAGCAAGTGTGCAGGGCTGTATCTAAAAAAACTAATTTTACTGAAGTTAGAACTCAGTGAACGAGAAAATGTGAATGTACACCTAGGGCATATCTCAAAACTTTAATCTCTATGAATGCCATAATGGTTATTTATGGCCGGGATGATATTAATATTTTAAAACATTTCAATAAAGAAGCACCGTGAGACTTTCAAATTGTATTGTTATGCAAAGATAATAATATTTCAATGGGTCCTTCCCTGTGCTGGTATGTTAATGGAGCAAAGCAAAAAAAAAAAAAAAAAAAAAAGAAAAAAAAAAAGAAAGAAAGAAAGAAAAGAAAAGAAAAAGAAAAAGAAACGGCTGCTTTTGTTAACCGAGCAGTGGCCATAGCTAGAGTGCTCTGGGCTTAATTTCTAAGAAATAGCTCTTCTTCCTTTTCTGATTATTTGGGGGGTAAAAAAAAAAATTCTGGGGCCACTATTGTCTGTTTAAATTAGGTAAATGCAATTAAGACGAGTCAAATATACACAGGCTCCAATGATGGGTAAAATTAAGGTCACCCTTGCAGCCCTAATCCAACCGCATTGCTTAATCTCAGCTTTAGCCATTTACAAGTGAGCAGAATGGTAATGTCTCGCTACTGTTGGGGTTAATGTAGACTGATTGGGGGACTAGAGATAAATCCTGCAGGCTTGCTTGACTGTGCAAGAGCTATCCTGACATTTTGGAAAAAAAAAAAAAAAAAAAGAAAGAAAAGAAAATTGGGTTCCATTCCCCAGGACCAGTTGAGAGTCCCTTCCTTGGTTTTCTCTCTGCTAAAGCACAGAGGCAAAAGAACTTCTTTTTGTTATGAATTTCTGCCCCACCCTCACCGCCCCCACCCCAGGCCAGGGATCTTTGCATTTGCAAAAAGGAAAGTTCTGCGTCTTAATTCTCTCTCTTTTTAAAATTCTTCTAACGTTTTTATTTATTTCTGAGAGGCTGAGAGAGACAGAGGATGAGCAGGGGAGGGGCAGAGACAGAGAGGGAGACAGAATCTGCAGCAGGCTCCGGGCTCTGAGCTGCCAAGCACAGAGCCTGACATGGGACTCGAACCCATGAACCATGAGATCACGACCTAAACCAAAGTCCGACACATAACTAACTGAGCCACCCAGGCACCCCTGTGTCTTTAATCCTCTTCAATCAAAAGCTCTTGTCTTTTCTTTCGTGTATGTAAAGATTACATTTATGTTGCCTCCTGCTATTTTCCTCTGTGAAGAAGTTGCTGGAAGCAACCGGTAGATATGAAGGGAACATGAACATACGAAAAAAGAAAAAAAAAAAAGGTTGACATTTACAGCCAAGAGAGAGGTACGAAATTGCAAAGGTCATCAATGAGTAAACAGATATTAATGGTTAGCCGGATAACTGGTACATAAACAGGTCACATTAATAATTAACACCAGGAAAAACTTAGCACTTTCAACCAAGCTCAGGAAACTAGGTGCCAAGAAACACCAGCTCCACCCCCCCCCCCGTGAAAAATTACTGGTCCATGTTTACATTTCGCATATTCACACCCAAAAACCAGTTTTGAGAGGGTCACGATAAGGAGTGGGATCATGGGGAAAACTTCCGGGGGACCATTTATTCGAAAAGTTACACTCAGCCCATCACTGACTGTGCCCTTGCATTCCTTCCATAGTAGTCTATAAAACTAACCCAGAAATTGACTTTTTCACTAAGCTAGACGGACTCTCAAAGTAACAGCTCTGTCCGTTATTAGGCCCGTGTGTTCTCTTAAAACTTCTGAGCGGAAAGGGTTTTGCATGTGATGATTGGCATTTACCTCTATTTTTTTTTTTTTGAAGACATTTTTTCAAGGTTCACAGAAAAATTGAGAGGAAGGTATAGAGATTTCCATATATCTCCTGCCCCAACACGTAGCCTGCCCCACTTCAACATCCCCCACCCGAGTGGTACATTGGCTACGGCTGATGCATCTACGTTGACACATCGTTATCACCCAGCGTTTATAGTTTACATTTGGGTTTGCTTTTGGTGTTGCACATTCTATCGGTTTGGACAAATATGTGATGATATGTATCCGTCATTATAGTATCATATGGAGTGTTTTCACTGCCCCACAAATCTTCTGTGTTCTGCAGATACATTCATCCTTCCAATCTCCAGTGCCTGGTAATCACTGATCTTTTGACTCTCTCCAGAGTTTTGCCTTTTCCAGAATGTCATATACTTGGAATCATACAGCATGTAGCCTTAAGGATTGGCTTCTTTCACTTGGTAATATGCATTTAAGGTCCCTCCTTGTCTCCTCATAGCTTGATAGTTCATCACCGTTAATGTGGAATAGCATTCCATTGTATGGATCCACCATGGGTTAACCCTTGGACTACTGAAGGACAAGTTGGTTGCTTCCAAGTTTCAGCATTTATAAACAAAGCTTCTGTAAACATCCGTGTGTAATTTTTGGTGTGGATATAAGTTTCATTTTTTTTAATTGGGAAATGCCAAGCCCGAGCTGCAATCATGAAGCCAAAGGTGGGGGGGGGGGTGGTTAGAGGGAGGCAGGGAGGCTTCATGAATGAGATGGCCTCCCAGGACTGTAAGGAACAGGGAATGAATGTGCCTTCGCCCCACAGACTGTTATCCTATGAGTCCATGGCATCACATTTTTTTTTGAAGGAAACCAGATTTCATGTGAAATTTCTAGGGTTCTGGACTTTTCAATGTTGACAATTCTTTGAAACCTTCCTTAGCCCAAACAATACCCATTTACCACAGGCCACACTAGCCTAAATACTTTGTCTAAATTTGGGGCACCTGGGTGGCTCCATTGGTAAGCATCCAGCTCTCGATTTCAGCTCAGGTTCTGATCTCATGGTTTGTGGGTTCGAGCCCCCCATTGGACTCTGCACTGACAGTATGGAGCCTGCTTGGGATTCTCCCTCCATCTCTCTCTCTGCCCCTCTCCTGCTCACACACTGTCTCTCTCTCTCTCTCTCTCTCTCTCTCTTTCTCTCTCTCAAATAAATAAATAAACATGAAAAAAAGTAAAAAAAAAAATAAGATAAACCCTTTATCTAAATTTAAAATAAATAAATAAACACAAATCTCTGGAAATTTACTGAGAAGAGCATCTTTCAAATTTATTACAGTCTCTCCTCTCCTTCAAACATATTGTTCTCTATAAAAATATTTCTTTAAACAGAAAACTAATAAAATAAGACAATAGACTTAATAGAAAACTGATATATCTGTCAGGACCTAAACCTTACCCTTAGAACTCTGTGAATAAAAGTCAAATGAGATACTTTTATACACAGAGCCTAATGCTTTACAGATGAGTGAGTAGCACCGCTTTCAAATATAACGTGAAGAAACCAATTTTTAAATAAATGTGTAGTTTGACCATCGAGCCCACAGGAGATATTGTGACGTAGCCAACCTGAAAATCAAATTATTTAAGGTTGGTTATACTAATAACAGCCTCTAACCAACTGCTAAGGTTGACTATAAAACCAGACTCGCCAAAAGCAGCAAACGAGATAGGTTCGAGAAGAAGTGGTAAGAAAATCAGGTAAGGTAGAGGGTACTAGCGACATGTGAGTTAAACTTGCACATGAACCGCAGAGGCTGCCCGGGCTCTTGTTCCTGAACAGGTTGTGGAAGGACACGGGTGTCCATCTAATGGTGTCTGTCCCTGCTTCACCACAGCCCCGCCCCCTCCGTGGTTTCTCCTCACCGTCGACAGGTGACCCCATGTGCCATGCTTTCTCATCTCTCCCCACCTCTCTTCGCCTGAAGCCTTAGCCACATCACCCTCACTTTCGACAGAGGCGATTCGTTATTTGTCCCAGAAAACTCAGCTAAATTCAAGTGTCTTCTCTTCCGGAAAACCTCACCTCCCCCCCCTCCCCCCCCCCCCCCCCGTCCAGGGTTCCTCTCTCTCTCTCTCTCTCTCTCTCTCTGCGTTCTAACTGTCTCAGCATCCGCTGCTGCACTACAATCACAGGGAACCATGGGTGTCTGTACTTCCCCACCAGACCATGAACTCGTGAAAGGCAAGGGCTACCGAGTTCAAGCTTTGAACCCCTACCACCTAACCCTGTGTGTGGAAAGCAGCACATGAATGTTGAATGAACGTATAGATGAATGGAATGGATGGACCCTGGAGGAAAACACTTGGAAAAAAGACCCTGATAAGTTGGATGTTACTAAGTGATTTTGCTACAGCTTTCTTTCTTGGTCCAAATCTCTGCACGTGTTCACGGAAACGCCATTTATGGCAGCCAGTTTGATTTTAAAGGATCTTACAAATCTGATCAGTCGCAGCTATAAAGGATCCAAAACTTCAGTTCTTCAGCTCCCCCATCTGTAAAATGGAGGTGATGATGTCTGCCCCGCTAGGCTCAGAGGGTGGTTGAGGAGACGACCTGAACTGATGTATGGGACCATGTGCAAAAAAAATCACCCTACGAGTGACAAAGCCCCAACTGCAATCTGGAGTAGGTGGTCACCTCTCCTCCACTCATCTCATTCTGACTCCGTTAAAATTCCCTACCTACTGTCTATGGCCCCCTCTGCTTATGAGCAAGGACTCTGTCTCTAACCTTGGGATTCTCAGGCTCACTCAGGAGGACACCCAGCACGTAACAAGGGCTCACTAAACGCTTCTAATAGAATGACGCGCATGACAGATAGGATCATTTCATTCATTCAAACTGTGCTAGACAATATGCAACAAGACAGAATAGGAAAGAAAAGAAGGAAGATAGAAATTATTGACAGGCCACCATTTACCAAGCACTCTATATACCAGATTTTACTTACTGATTGTAGAGAATGTTGTCCTTATTTGACGTGGGGACAATCTGAGTCTCAGTCAGGTGGGTACCATGCCAGGGGGTACACAGTTGTCACCCTGGCTTGAACCCATACACCACACTACCTTCCCACGAGTGCCTTGAGCTCAGAGTTCTCCGGAACATCTGATGTCACAGAACCAATGACTTCCAGAGGTGAATGAAAACTCAGGGAGCATCTAGTCCAACCCCGGACCATAAAGCACAAAACTGAGGTTCAAAGGGGAGTATGGCCCAGGCCACGAAGACTGTAAAGAAAGACAGTCATGAAAAACACTAGTATGTTTCACATTCACATGGTATGTCCTATCGATATACTATTTTTATTAAATTTACAAGTATATGTATAGATCATGAGACTTTGAAAATTAGTCTACTTTCTTGAGTCTCATATACCTTTATGAAAATAACGTGTATTTGACGTTCACACAGAACGTAATCTTAAGTTAAATCTTAATTTTTTTTTCTTTCCTGACAAAATTCCACGGACCTCTCTCTTAAAGAATAAACTAAGACTATTGACTAAAAACCCCGGCAGAGAAAGCATAACTCCACAGAAAATGGCCTCCTAACCAACAATTAAAATCATAATGAAATACTCGGGGGGTGGGGGGGGTGCGGAAAAAAGGCAAAGGTGTCCTCTCCTTCCGAAATCAAAGGAAAAAGTAAAAGAAAATAAATTTCCCGTGAAAACTGCCCCAGTCATCTTTAAAAAGCTTTCCCAAATTCCAAGTGGCTCTGTTAGCAGCAATACTTAATGCATGAGGTCGTCATGTAAGAATAAATCTTTACGTAATTCCAAACAAGGACTCTTCAGTAAATAGTTGAAATTAAGGGTGGGGGGGGGGGGAGTTACAGTCATCTGGTTTCCATTAGGATGATAAAATAGTTCACTTGAAACCTTTTACAAGATGCTTTGTTACTGGGAGGTGTCCACACATATCACTCCATCACTGGCCATTTGACACAACATAAAAGGCTTCAAAAGCCATGTTAGGCCTCTTAATCAAAAACTAATTGTAATAGATATTGGGGAGTGTTAACACAGTGACCGCTAGGTTGTAGCTGTGGTGTGGAAGCCGCAGCGAACATTAAACACAACCCCGAGTTGATAGGCCTTATCTCCATTTCAGAGCTAAGTGCTAAGTACCACGGGCCAGTATCTCTTCGCTATTGCTTTGTACCCCTTTTGGAGTTAATTGCCCCGCAAGGCTTCATCTTCTTAATGAAATTGATGGCATTGTCAGAGAACCCGGTAGATACCGCTGTAGTTTAGGCCACTTTACAGAAAACAGAGACATAAACAGAGAGGAAAAGAAAATACATACTCGGAGCCTAATGTGTCCGCAGCCCTCACCGAGGGAAGAGACGCCCAGGCCAGGAGGGAGGGCTTGCCAACGCGTTAACTCTTTCAGGCCCATAATGGAATGTTCATACCGTGCCCTTGAAGGGAAGGCTAGTAACTAGCATCCTAGAACCCACAGCGGGCATTCGATAAATCCTTAATACTCAGCCTTACAAGACTTGATCTCAGATGGACGGGGGCCCGTACTCTGTGGATAGCCAGTTATGTAAATCTGGCAAAGGAGAATTTCAAGTTAAAGACCAAGTGTGATTTTGGATCTTGGATTGGATGCTAGAAAAGGGGGGGGGGGAATATATATATATATATATATATATATATAGGGGAAAATGTGAAATCTGATGAAGGCTGGAGTTCAGTTAATGGTTTTATACTTTATATATACACATGCAGCTACGTTCTTAGTATCAGGATTAGTATCAGGATTAGGGTTATGGAAAAGGTCAACATTAGGGCAGGCTGGGTGAAGGGTGTGCAGAACTTCTCTGGACTATCTCTGAATTCTTCTGCAGCTCTAAGAGTCTTTCACAAAAAAAAAGTCTTGGAGGGGGGCACCTGGGTGGCTCAGTTGGTTAAGCATTCGATTCGATTGCGGCTTAGGTCGTGATCTCATGGTTGTGAGATTGAGCCCCACATCGGGCTCTGTGATGGCGCTGTGGAGCCTACTTGGTTTTCTCTCTCTCTCTCTCTCTCTCTCTCTCTCTCTGTCCCTCTCCCTCTGTCTCTAGCTCTCAAAATAAATAAACGTTTTAAAAAAACAGGTCTTGAAAGCAGTAGCAACTCCAATAATCAAGATACAAAACCATATTCTTTAAAAGCATCTGAGGGGAGCCTGGGTGGCTCAGTCAGTTAAGCAGTGACTTCGACTCAGGTCATGCTCTCATGGTTCGTGGGTTCAAGCCCTGCATCGGGCTCTGTGCTGACAGCACGGAGCCTGGAACCTGCTGCAGATTCTGTGTCTCCCTCTCTCTCTGCCCCTCCCCTGCTCACACTCTGTCTCTCTCTCTCTCAAAAATGAATGAACATTTAAAAAGTTTTAAAAGAAAAAGAGCATATGAAATGGAACAAAAAAAATACGTTACCTTCATCCACTGGCCAATAGGTTTTCTAACTCGTGCCCACTCGGTTTTCTCCATCTTCCTCCAGTGACAATTTCGTGTGTAGTTCCACAAAACTCTATCTGGATCTCTGCTTTTATATCTTTTGCGCTTTCCACAAGCTACTCACGCACAAATTCTTCCACTATTGAACCCTTAGAGGAAAAGGACGGTGCCTTGTTTATCCTGTACCCTCAGAGTTATTTATTTGAAACCATTTGAGCATAGATCCACAGAAAGAACAGTCTTTAACAGAAATTACCATGATCTCATCCCAAAGAGTTATTATATAAATTAGATCGGATTGACTGCTTTAAAAATGTCCAGAATAGGGGTGCCTGGTGGTAGGGCACGTGACTCTTGATATCGGGGTCTTGAGTTTAAGCCCCACATTGGGTGTAGATAATACTTAAAAAAAAGAAAGGAAGTTTTGGGGTGCCTGGCTGGCTCAGTTGGAAGAGCGTTCAACTCTTGATCTTGGGGTTGGGAGTTCGAACATCATCTTGGGTGCCCGGCTGGCTCAGTTGGAAGAGCGTTCAACTCTTGATCTTGGGGTTGGGAGTTCGAGCACCATCTTGGGTGTAGAGATTACTTAAAAATACAGTTTTTTTAAAAAGTGCCCAAAATAACAAAGGCCAATATGTGGTAGAATTTATTTCTCTCCCATATCAGAGTGGTTCAGAAGGTTCTGTTCCTCAAGATGGTCCAGCAGCCCAGCTCCCTTCCATTTTATTTTCTGTCATGCCTTAGGGCATGGCCCATTTATTTTCTGTCATGCCCATGATTCATGACTCATGATTGCTCTTGACGGCCATTCCAAGATGGCTCCCCACTCTCATGCTCACATTTCAGCCCACCTAAGATGGGAAGGATGAAGCCAGCAGCTTCCTTTTAAGAGCACAACAGAGCAGTTTCACAAAACATTTCGTTCTTAGACGACAGGCCAGAATTTGTTCAAATGGCTGCATGTACTTGCAAGGGCAGCTGGGAAACAGTCCAGTTAAATGGCTTTATGACCAAAACTAGGAGAAATGGGAGGAAATTGGATATTAGAGGACAATTCTGAATCCCTGCCACAGTTCTTTTATCTTATAGAAATTTACCTAACAAGATATTTATTTTTTTTCTTACAAAAGTTAATTTTAGAAAGCATATTAGTATTTTGTGTGACAGTATTACTGAGAGACCATTCACATACCATAAAATGTATCCTTTTAAAGTGTACAATTCTGTAGTTTTCCATATATTCACAGAGTTGTATGATCATCACCACGATTTCAGAACATTTTCATCACCTCCCCAACTCCCCATCTCCCCACCTCTATCAAATAATAGTCCAACTGCTGCCTATATGCATTTGCATAGTTTGGATATGTCATATAAAGGGAATCATACACTATGTGGCATTTTCCTTTAGTGTGACATATCTGTCTATGCTGCAACATGTATTAACACTTCATTCCTTTTTGCGATAATATTCCATTGTATGGATATACCACATTTTGTTGATCCAATCATCGTTGAAGTTTATCTGGGTTGCTTTCACTTTTTGGCTCTTATGATTAATGCTGCTAAGAATATTCCTGAAGAAATGTTTGTGTGGACATACGTTTTCAGTTCTCCTGGGTATGCATGTAAGCATGCTGGGTCTGATGGTAACTCTTATGTCGAACATGTTGAGAAATTGTCAGTCCGATTCATGATTCTGCAAACAATGCACGAGGATTCCAATTTCTCAACTTTCTCACCAACACTTGCTATTGTCTGCCTTTTTGTATTTTAGCTACACTCGTGGGTGAGAAGTGAAATTTCGCTATGGTTTTGATTTGTATTTTTCTATGATATTGACCATCTTTTCATGGCCTTATTGGCTATTTGTATATCTTCTTTAGAGAAATGTCCATTCAAACCCCCTGCCCCTTTTTAATTGGATCTGTGATCTTTCTAAGAATACCCTGTATATTCTGGATGTAAGTCCCTTATACATGATTTGAAAATATTTTCTCCTATTCCGCAGGTTGGGTTTTTGCTTTCTTGATGGTGATTTGTGAAGTGTAAAGGCTTTAAAAAAAAAAACCCTTTAATAAAGTTTAACTTGCCCTTATTTATTTTTTTGGTTCATATCTAGGAAACCATTGTCTAATTCAGTTTTGTAGTCTTCTCTCTTTCCTTTTAGGACCATGATCCACCTTCAGTTAATTTGGGGATATGGTTGTGGGGGAGGGGATCCAACTTCATCCTTTTTTTTTTTTTTAATGTTCTCTTTATTTATTTTGAGAGTGACAGAGATAAAGAGTGATCAGGGGAGGGGCAGAGAGAGAGGAAGACAGAGAATCACAAGCAGGCTCCGAGCTGTCAGCACAAAGTCCCATGTGGGGCTTGACCTCACGAATTGTGAGATCATGACCTGAGCCTAAATCAAGAGTCAGACACTTAACCAACTGAGCCACCCTGGCACCAACCCCCCCCAACTTCATTCTTGCATATGTATTCCCAGTTGTGCTAGCACCAATTTTTGGAAAGATTCTTCTTTGTTCCATTGAATCATGTTGGTTTCCTTGCCAAAGGTCAGTTAACTGTATGTGTTAGGATTTATTTCTGGATTTTCAATTCTTTTCCATTGATCTAATTAATTGTCTATCCTTATTCCAGAACCACAGTCTTCATTAATGGTACTTTACACTAAGTTTCAAATTGGGAAATGTGAGTGCTAACTTTCTTCTTTTTAAAAAATCATTTGGCTATTCTGAGTCCCTTGCATTTCTGTTTAAATTTTAAGAACACCTTGTCAATTAACATAACATAAAAAAAGCAAAAAACAAAAAGCAAACAAAAAAGGCAGCAGGGATTTTGAATGGAATTTGTTGAATCTGTAGACCATCTGGGAAGTGTTACTATTTGAACAATATTGTCTTCCAATCCATGAACATGGCATGCCTTTCCAACTATTTAGATCTTCTTTAATTTCTTCCAGTGAGATTTGGTAGTTTTTAGCATATAAGTCTTGAACTTCTTTTGTTAAATTTATTTCTTAATATTTTATTCTTTTTGGCACTATTAAGAATGGAATTTTCATTACTAGTTTCATTACTAGTGCATAGAAACACAGTTGATTTTTGTCTGTGGACCTTACATTTTGCAAAACTCACCTATTCGCTCTAGTATTTTTTAGTGGATTCTTTCGGATTTTCTGTAAACAAGATCAGTCATCTTCAAATAGAAATAGTTTTATTTCCAACTATTGCTGTTAAATTGTCTATTCTGCCCTTCAATTCTGTCAGTTTTTTGTTTAATATATTTTGGGATCCTGCGTCAGCACGGGGAAGTAATGTGTTCATCATTGTTTAGTCTTCCTGAAGGACTGATATTTTTAATTTTGTAAAATGTCATTGTTTACATCTGGTAACAGATTTTGTCTTCGAGTCTATTTCATGTGCATTCGTATAGCCATCCCGACTCACTTTTGATTACTGTTTACCTGGTATACGTTTTCCTACCCTTTTACTTTAAACCTATTTGTGTCTTTGCTCTGAAGTGTTTCTTTTGCAGACAGCATATAGGTGGATCATGTTTTTATTACCTATTTTGCCAACCTCCGCTCTTGATTGAAGTGGTTAGTCCATTTACATTAGGTAATCACTGATAAGGTAGGATTTACAGCTACCATTTTGCTATTTGTTCTCTATATATCTTTTGTGTTTTTTGGTTGTACGATTTTTCCATGACTGTCATTTTTGTGTTAATCTGATATTTTACAGTTTACTATTTTAATGCCCTGGCTGCTTGTTTTACTATTTTTGTTGTTGTTGTTGTTGTTGTTGTTGTTGTTGTTATGTTCTTAGTTGCCCTTAGTGATATTAAAATCAACATCCTAACTTACTCTAGCCAATCTTTCATCTCAGTTTTTGTACTTTTCAACTTCAGAATTCCCATTAGGTTATTTTTTTTAATAATTTCTATCTCTTCACTAATATTCTGTACTCGGTAAAACACCATTCCCAAACTTTCCTTGAATTATTTAGATATAATTTCCTTTAGTTCTTTTAAAGTCATTGTGTACTAAGTCCAACGTCTGGTCTACTGCAGGAACAGCTTCTTTCACTGATTTTTTCCCCTGGGTATGGGCCATACTCTCCTATTTCTTTAGAAAACTGGGCCGCTTTAGGGGCACCTGGGCGGCTCAGTCGGTTGGGCGTCTGACTTCAGCTCAGGTCATGATCTCACAGCTCATGAGTTCCAGCCCCACATCGGGCTAGCTGCTGTCAGCACACAGCCCACTTCAGATCTTCTGTCCCCCTCTCTCTCTGCCCCTTCCCGCTTGTGCGCTCTCTCTCTCTCTCTCTCTCAAAAGTAAGATAAAATCTAAAACTTAAAAACCAGAAAACTGGACAGTTTTTCTAAAAAATATGAAGTGGCCCCTCTGGAAATAAGATTCCCCCTCCACCCCCACCTGAGTTTATTGTTGCTGAAGTTTTTAGTTGGTGTTGCTTGTTTGCTTAGTGACTTTCTTGAAACACGTTTGTGAAGTCTACAGTCTGTGTCATGTGAAGTCGCTATTTAGCTCCTAAGGGGTCGGTTCGTGGCTAGAGGAGATTTCCTTAAATGATTTGAGCTAAGTCTCCCCGCCTTTGCCAAGGCAAAGGTACTTTCAGTGCTCAGCCACGGAGCTGAGAACTCCCCCTTAGCCTTCACTTCCTGCTTACACAGAGACTCCAGGTCACCAGAGGCTAGAAATTGGAGCCTTCTTGGGTCTTTCGTGGGCATGCACCTAGCCCTGCACTTGCATGTGGGCTTCTAGATTTTCAAGAATACATCGGAGCTTTTCAAAACCCTCTGTGGACGTCTCATTCCCCAGTTTTTCCATGTTAATGTTCTGCTTAGTCTCTCGGTAGCTCCAACTGTAGTCAGCAGCTCTGAGAGCTGCCATGTTAAACAATGCCACTGATTGTTTTTAACAAACACCCCAGAGAAAAGGCTATTTGTACAGAGTGAGGTTCGAGTCAGGTCAAATAAAGACAAACTGTGAGACAGGTCAAATGGTGAGAGTTTTCTGGGGAAGGGGTCTTTGGGGAGATTCAAAACCATTTTCCTCTTTCAGTGGCTGCTAGGCTACTTGTTTTTATAGCTACCGTACTTATGAGGCTGATGGTTTTCAAGGCTACTACAGAACTGGAGGGACCCCAACGCACCGTTCGTACATGATTTAGCCATCGTTCTTGAATAAACACTCTTCGGATTACTGCAAACCTTTGGTTAATTTCCAGAGCCCTGAAAAAGTTGCTTTTAGTGATTTTTGCCAGGATTCTTATTGCTTTTATGGAGGGGTGAATTTTTCTATGTCTGCAATCTACCTTTCCAGAATTGATGTCTCACAGAATTGCGTTTCAATCTAAATAAAGGCATATCTTCAAAATTTGCAATCATGGCATGGGTTGAGTTAAAATGTAACTATGGCAAAGGATGTTGTTCTTCTTGAAGTCCAAAACAGTTGTTAGCCAAACCCAGAAGTGAGTCACCAAACATTCTCTTGTAGAAAATTACTTAAAATTATAATCTTAAATTTATTAGGATACCCATGCTAATCCTCCAAATATTTGAATTTCAGCAGATATTGATGGGTTCCATATTGCATGCAAGTACCCATGTCAGTTGCAACAGAAAATCCAAAGATATGATACATAGAATCGGCTCTGAAAAGACAAAGAATACACACATGCCAGAAACTAAATAATGGCAAAGATATATGCCTCCCATCGGTCCATAGGCAACACGAGGCCAGAGATACGTGTGTGTGTGTGTGTGTGTGTGTGTGTGTGTGTATGTTCTTTGCCTCTTACCTGGTCTGTGATTTGCAGAAGCCCCACATCTCATCTTTCTGCCCCTCGTATTTCCCCCAAAATCCTGCGTTCTTTAAGAGGTTTTGCATGCCTTAGACCTTGCTTAACCCAGAAGCTTTCAGATCTAGGGTAGATGAAGCATAATGTCCAATCCCGTTTAGCAGAGGTTGAAGGGGCTGTACAGCCAAAGCCTGGGCTCCATGAAATACAGGATCTGTTTTCACCTCCGCTACAAGCAGGAAGTGAAATCTTCCTTCCCGAAGTAGTTCAAACTCTGTCCACACTCTACTCCATGTGATCTTTGAACTTGGGCTGAGCTAGGTTTTATCCCGACTCTTCTACTTATTAGCCTGAAGACTTCAGACAATAGTCACTTTATGTCCGGCTTGTAAACTGAGAATACTAAGGCCTACCACTTGATTTGTAAATGAAATAAGATGGAATATTTACAACATCTGGCCCACAGAAAACACTCCCTCCATGTTTACTCATATTCCCCAAGCAACAAATCCCCTGTTGGGCCATCTGGAGGGGGTGAGTCTTATCCCCGATGGTTCTACAGATTTGCGAAGACCACAGTTTCGCATCATTCTTGTTCCGTCCCACACGACACCTCTCCAGAGAGGCCTTCCCTGACTGCCCATCCAAAAGAAACTCGCTCTTGGTCGCTCTCTCTCCCGTTCTGAGGGTGGCCAATAATCCCAGCCTGCCTGGAACTAGGGGGCTTCCCAGGATGGATTGTCTGTGCTAAAACCGGGACAGAGCTAAGCGAACCTGGAGAAGTCGCCGCCCCTACCAGCATCCTGCTGCCTTTTGTTGTGTTTTTTCAGTCTTTGCCACTATCTGGTACAAGTTTACTTGCTTGTGTTCTCTTTTCCTTCCAACTAAAATGTGAGCCCCTTGAGGGCAGGGACCGGATTTCATCTGGGTGCTTCACTGTCGTATTTGGATGCCCACAGCACTTCTTGGCACATAGTAGGCACTAACTAGCTATTTGTTGGAAGACTGAATGAGCCGTTAATTGATTGGCTGACTCGGTTTTTTTTTTTAAATGCTCACCCTTTGTGGCACTTGGGGGGCTCAGTCGGTTAAGCGGCTGACTTCGGCTCGGGTCATGACCTTCTGGTCCGTGAGTTCAAGCCCCACGTCGGGCTCTGTGCTGACAGCTCGGAGCCTGGAGCCTGCTTCAGAATCTGTGTCTCCCTCTCTCTCTGCCCCTCCCCCACTCGTTCTCTCTCTCTCTCTCTCTCTCTCTCTCTCTCTCTCTCTTTTAAAAATAAAGACATTAAATTTTTTTTAAAAATTCTCACCCTTCTGTTTCCCAGGTTTGAACAATATAAATGCATAAGGAACACAGTTTTGTATGACACGACAATTAACTTTAAAAAAAAAAAAAAGGCATTTTGTACGGTCATAACGACTGAGTGAGCCGTAAGCCCTTGAACCTGTGTGGCAGTGAGAACCTCAGACAGCTGTGTTCCTTTTCTTCTGATCCCAAACAATATAATTAAAAAGGATTCACTGAAATGTAGACGTTTCTACCATTTACCCTGGAATGTTGGCTCTAGCCAATATACCCCAGTCTGTAAATACAAGATTAGCATCTGTGAAGGGAAAGCTCCCCTTCTATAAAACTGCATTCAAAAGAAAATCTCCACCTCTTTTTCCGTTATAGAAGCAGCAGCATTACTCGTAAGACCCATAATTACCTTAGATGTTCCACAAGGATCTAAGAGCTACAAAACGTTAAAACACAATCGGAGACCACATCTTTGGACTCCCCAAATGAACCAGATACGGATGATGCCCTTTCCCCCCACTATCAGTTTACTATATAAATGAGAAGGCATAAAGTAGTTTCAGATTTAATTAAAGTAATTGACTGAATTGCATTTTGTCGTGGCGACAGTCATTAACATTCCTGACCTCTCTGTCACATGGATGTGCCAGAGAATGTTTCCGATGGATATTTATTATGAATATTACCATCAATAAGCACCATCAACATATTAAAATTAATTTTAACTTCTTTCTGGAAGACTGAAAGCGCCAGCGGCCGCCGAAAACCATCCGTCCTAAATCATTTTTTATCGATTCCACGCGGCGAGGCCTCCAGCACAACTAATAGGGAATTTTATGTGTGTGTCGGCAAGTTTCTCTCTCTCTCTCGAAAATATTTAATTTTAGTTTATATCTGACTCCGGTGGCGTTAATCACATAAACATCTCGGCCGGGGCCCTGGGATTCAGGTCACCGCCGGCGGCTGCCAGGGCTGTGCCCACGCTGGCTTGTTTCACGGCCACGTGCGTAACTCCGCGACCCGGGGGACGTCGGGGCTTATTTTGACGGCTGGCAAAGAGCTGCACAGAAGACAGGCGTTGGCGCATCAAACGAAGCGAGCCTACAGGTGTTCTGAGCTGGGCTCACTGGTGGGTAGAGCAAACAACTGAGCTCTGGAATTTGAGCCTCTGAAGTGTTATCAGTTGAGCACCTGTCCCGAAGGAAGGACAACGCCTTTCATTCCATTACCCGCGGGCGGGTCGGCTCCGGGCTGTGTAGAGTTACAGCCGATCCGATTTAGGCACGCCGGCTGAGGCGCTCCTGCTCCAGGGCACGCTGCCAAGGGCTCAAGGTGAACGTCGGCAGAGACTATCTCCCTCCCCGTCTCCCTCTCTCCGCGCCATGCGCAGCGATGTGCCTCTCCCCCTGTCTCTTCCTACGTCTAGCGCTTACCGAGCATCCGCGGTGCGCCAGGCGCTGTCCCAGGTTTTCAGGACCGCACCGCCTCTCCCTTCTCCCCGCGCCACCACAAGGCCTCGAAAGACGACCCAGGGCACGTAGGTGCACCCTGGTGCACTCCAGGTCACGTGGGGCGAAGCGGCGGAACCGGGATCCGAAGCCGGGCTGCGTTTGGACGCCAGAACACCTGCCATTTCCGAGGCATGCACAGGTTGCCCCCAACCCTCACCCTGCCGGCGGTCGTCCATCCCCCCAAGGAGCTGGCCTCCTGGATGCCGTCCTTGACCCGGTGTCTTGGGGCTCGGCCCTCATTCAGCCCTTCTTCCGTGGCCCCAGTCACCAGCCACCAAGTTTAAAACCCGTCTCTCCATCCTGGCCTTTCTCCTGCACAGCGAGCCTGGGGATTCGACTTGTTGCGCGCGTCTCCACTGCGAGGGGGGGCTCACGGGCTCCCCCAGCGCTGCCGCCTCCAGGACCGACCTGCGTGAGCCCGGTCCTCAGGGAGCCTCCCCTCCCCCACCTGGGCACCAACAGCCCCCCTCTCTCCCTTCTGCTCCTTCTTCGTTCCCACCACCCCTCAGACTCCGCCTCCTCACTCTCAGATCTTTCCCACCATCCCCGTCACCGGCCCAGTCCAGCCATTCTCGACTGGGGGCAAGTCTACGTCGCAGGGGGCATCTGCCTGGAGTCGTCACAACTTGGGGGGTAGGGGGGCAGGGGACGCCGCTGCCCTCCAGTGGGTAGAGCCCGGGGAGAGGGCTCCGTGCCCAGGACAGCTCCCGCAAGGCAGGTTATGCAGGGCAAGACGTCAGTGGTGCTGAGGTTGAGAAAGCCCAGCCTAGCCCAACCCGGCACCCCTCTCTTCCCCGAACTATTGTCGTAGCCCCAACCCATCTCTCCATAGCCACCGGACCCTCCTCAGCCCATTGCCCACCCCCCACCCTGCCAGAAGGACCTTGTAAAAAACACACAGGCAATGCCTCCCCCTTCAAACCCACCGGTGGCTTCCCTCTGTGGATAAAATCCACCCTTGACCTGGCCGGGAGACCCGGCCTGTTTCTTTACCACCATCAAGCCACTCTTTCCCTTTATCTCGGCTTTCTTCTTGTGCCTTTTGCCTTTCGGAGTTCCTCAGCCCGTGCGCCTCTCACATTCCCCTCCTACCTTGGCTCAGATTTCCTCTGGACATAGAGGACTCCGCTGAGTTCCCCAACTCGCCATCAACACACCCTACTATGGTTATCTCTTATCTCGTAGCTTTGACATCACCGGGCACATTATATATTCCTTTGCCACCGTCGTTGTTTTCTCCCTTCCCCAGCGAGCCTTGAGTTCTGTTACAATAGAGATGTGTCGTCTCTTGTTTGCTGTTGTATCACAACCTCCTGTAACTGTGCCCAGCACATAGCACGTGCTCAATAGGCATTGGGGGGGAGGGGAGTGAAAAGTATAGAGGCACAGATATTTCGGCGTGTTCTTAATTCCCATATGTTCCCCATGTTCAGCATAAAAGGACCCCTGACATTTTCTGTTGCCGGACTAGCATAACAGAGACAATCACCTGCCAAGATTCCAGAGAAACCTCACCGAAAGCAAATAAAATGCTGATTCCGCCCAGCCGCTGACTGACAGCTGCAGGTACGCTGAACATCCAGGCAGTGTAGACCACCAGGCAGGCAAGTCAGCCACGAGCAAGGACCACACACCGCTTCCCACAACGCACAGCATTCGCATTGAACCACAAATCAAAAGCACCGGGCGATTTCCTCGTTTGCGGATGGGATTTACTATCGAAATCTGGGTGGACCAGAAAATCCAGGGAGCCTGGTCATTATAGCCACGGGCCGTCCACCTCTGGGCAGTAGACCGTTCCTTGCTGGGCCGCAGGTGCACCTGTCTCTGCCTTCGCAGGGAGAGAGGCAGCCTCTCTGGATGCCGAAATATCAGAATATTGAGAGATGTTGATGTCCTGGAACGCCGGACAGGTACAGTCACCATAACAAATAAAGGAGAAATAATTTCGGAGCAGTAGTAAATGAGGACAACGATGATGGTTATAGTAAGCGCAGCTGGCACGGGCTGATTGCTTACAATATGTCAGATACTATATACGGTCTCATTCAGTGTTCGCCACGCGGAGGTTTTTTTTTTATTTATTTATTTTAATGTTTATTTTTGAGAGAGAAAGACAGAGCAGAAGCAGGGGAGGGGCAAGAGAGAGAGAGGGAGACACAGAGTCCCAAACAGGCTCCAGGCTCCGAGCTGTCAGCACAGAGCCCGACGCAGGGCTCGAACTCGCAGACTGTGAGATCGTGACCTGAGCTGAAGTCAGATGCTTAACTGACTGAGCCACCCGGGCGCCCCAGCAACGGGGAGTTTTATAGATGGGAAAACTCAAACACACTGAGGCTGGGTAACCTGCCCCCCCCCCATGTGACTGGTGAGCTGCAAAGCAATGACATGACTGTTGGCTTCCAAAACTCAGGTTCTTTCGTCATTTTGCCTTTCCATGTAAAAAAAGGAGACCACGCATCCTTCCAAGAGCTTTCTAAGCGACTTCCGTGACTGTAAAGATGGAAAGAGTAACACGGAAAGCATAAAAGGGAACAAGACGAGGCAGTAAATAAATCCCAAACAACCCAGTCTCCAAGTGCTTTTAAAGCGAGGGAAAGAGCAATATCCAGCTGAGCTGGGATCATCACGCTGGGCTTCATGAAGGAGGTGATGATTGAGTTGGATGTGCTTAGAAAGAGGGAGAGGATAACGAAGAGTTTTGCAAAAGGAGAAACAGCATAAGGAAAGCCGTGCCGTGAGAAATTCGAAAGACATATTTGGGGTTAAATAGACCAACGTGGCAAAAGCGAGAAGGTTAGCTAGGGTAGTGTTTCCCAAACCTTTCAGCATGGTGCCCCTGCTTGTTATGCACAGAAAAGGGATTTGATGTTCACTGTGCTTGGGAAATGCTAAGTCAAACAAAAGTTTGCAGGACTTATCAGAGCCTTTAGTGAGGTTAACTGCATCGGGAATCTCGAGGACAGGATATAATTATAATGCTGGCTTTGTTTTACCAATTCATTTGACAAGTAGGCCCCCCCATTTTTCTACAGATCCCCAGTTATCGTCTCATTGAACTGGCAGTCCGTGGAACCAGTTTGGGAAGTTCTATTTGTGTAAACATCATGGATAACCGCACAGGAAAGCCTGACAGGGACCCTTCCACGGAGGGCCTCGCTGCTGCGTTAGGGAGGTCTGTAACTGTAGCACCAGGGAGCTAGGGAAGGCTTCCGGACAGGGAGCAGTTGTTTGAGAAGACAGGTCTGGCAGGAGAGGAACGTATCAGGCCCAGGACTATCAAAGGGAATGACTGTGCGGTCCAGCTGGGAGGTCATGAGGGTCCAAACCCCAGGAAACCCTCTCTCGATCCCTCTCCATTACTCCAGTTTCTTGTCACCAACACTCTGAGGCCCTCATCCATTTCCAGAGATTGTTCAAACACCCATGGCCATGGCTGCGAGGGGGGAAGGGGGCAGTCAGCGAACGCTGTTGGGAGGCCGGCAGAGAACCTGTGGAAACGAATCTGATCGTATCACTACTTTAAAACCCTTCAGGGGCGCCTGGGTGGCTCAGTCGGTTAAGCGGCCGACTTCGGCTCAGGTCATGATCTCGCGGTCGGTGAGTTCAAGCCCCAAGTCAGGCTCTGTGCTGACTGCTCAGAGCCTGGAGCCTGTTTCAGATTCTGTGTCTCCCTCTCTCTGTGACCCTCCCCCGTTCATGCTCTGTCTCTCTCTGTCTCAAAAATAAATAAACGTTAAAAAAAAATTTTTTTTTTAAATAAAACCCTTCAATGGCTCCTCATCTTTCTTAATGGCCAAAAGAAAATATTGCCCCTGGCCCACACGGGCCTTTCCGCCTCTCCTCCACACCCCAGACTGTCCCCACCTTTGGCCACAAATTCCCGGTGGGACAGCCTTCCCGGACGCTTCCTTTGACTGTCGGCCCTGTGAGGTCAGAAACACATCTGTTTTTACTCCTCCCAGTGACCAGCACATAGTAGGAGCTCCAGAAACTCTGTCAAGCGAGTGTACGGATAGACAGCTTATCCCCTGGAACAGATGGGGGGTGTGTGTTGGGATACCTTCCAGCAGATTCAAGCAACTTCCAGACCAATCCCCCAATATCAAGATTAACACGCTGTAAAACAAAACCTCTCCGGTGCCTACACAACTCTTTCTATTTGCCTTTATAGCTCACGTGACGTCTCATGTTTCTGTGAGTCAGAACCTCCAAGCTGGCAAGGATTCCATTTGTCATTTCTCCGCAGGCAGAAACCCAAACACCGCAATCTCTGATTGCTTTATCCCTCTTCCTATTCACAGATCGCCCCTCGGGAGGCATCACGTCTTGATTTCCCTTCCTGGCTGCTAACACCTGTCGAATTATGAAACGGGGCGCATTTCTTTTCTCAATTCTTACCTCTCCTTGACCAAGATTTCAGGGGGGATTTCAATCAGGAGAGTCACGGCGGATACCTGCCCCTCCCGCCCCCGCTTCCGTCTCCCGAGGAACCTTCCTTATTGAGCTGCTTATGTAGGTTAAACCACACCATTTGTTTTCTGCGTTTCAGAAGAATATTCGAGATCCTCAGAGTCTTCCGGATTTAGTCCACACTAGATTTTTCTTCTCATCTCTCACACTGTCAACGAACGGGCGGTTCAAGCTGCCCCGAGTTGTGATGAGCTTCAGTGTCTAGAATCAAAGATTATTTCATTGTTACTACCGTTTCCCACTGACCAAACTCTTTTCATAACTTCAGGCGGTGGCCTGTGCTGCTTGCCTCTTACTCGGGCCAGCCAATCCGAGGTTTCAAATTGAGTCCGGCTCTTAGACACTGATTCAGATGTTAAGGGGTGGGGTGGGGGGGATCGGGTGACATTGGGGCTTTATTATGCCACGACGTCAGTTCTGTTACTACCACTCTTTCTAAGATATATTTGTGGAGACCAAGGAATGCTTTGAGTCTCCTTCTGGAAGAAACCTTTTCTTCATTAAAAAATGCCAGATAAGGGGCTCCTGGGTGGCTCAGTCAGGTAGGCGTCTGACTCAGCTCAGGTCGTCATCTCACGGTTTGTGGGTTCGAGCCCCCACTTCAGGCTCAGAGCCCAGAGCCTGCTTCGGATTCTGTGCTTCGGCTCCCTCTGCCCCTCCCCCGCTCGCGCTCTGTCTCTGTCTCTCAAAATAAATAAACGTTAAAAAAAAATTTTTTTTAATGCCAGATAAGCCCCAGGGCATTAAGGTTTTGCACACAGATCTGACCACCCTGCCGGGCCTAGAAACATTTCTCTGCAGTGCTTCCAGAAGGCATCCTGCCCTGATGATTCAGCCCCAGGCACACCCAGGATTCCTCACACCGCACCGCTTACAGCTAGAAAAGATTTCTCTGCATCCTTAGGCTAGCGCTTAAGCCAGAAGAGTGGGTCACAGAACACTTTCAGCCAGCTGAGCCGTTCTTAGGCGTGGTTTGTGAAGCTTTGTCTTGAGAACAGTCTAAAATGAATGACCGATTTGGCACCCTCTGTTTTCCCTTTGTCTCCAGAAACCCCCGGAATGTTCTCCGAGATGCCAGGAGGTAAATTAAAAGCCCCACTCATTTATGTGTGCTGCCCAGCCGTGGTCCATCAACATCAGCACCTATCTTTGGACACTGCCCAGATAAGTTATATTTGATCTAGGGACCTATCGGTGAATTGTAGGTTATATCTAATTACACTCGTCAGCCAGTGTAAGTCAGGAACAAACCTTTCTATTTCACTCCAAAATACCATGAAACCCCTTCAGGGAGTCTAATGATTATACTGTAGGGGTTTGTATGAACCAACGAGGGTAAATAATTAGACTATATTGTTAATTAATATCGCAGTGCCTTCTAGCACAAAGAGATTTAAGATTATGATGGTATTGAAGTAACAGTAAGTGGAGAAACTCTTGCTGTTGATGAAGCCAGGAGGAACAAAGAAAGTTTTGTCAGACTGACAAAAATACCCTGCAATTCTGGCAATCTGATGTCAAAAGTTTCGAGCGTGTTTAAAGGAAGTTTTCAATTTAGCGAGTGCTCTGTTTGCCAAAATGAATGTTGGTCTTTATTACCAAAAAGAAATCCAGAGAAAATGAAAGGCAGGTACTGTACATTTCTACTTGGCATGACAGCAAAACTTTTTGTAATCATGTGAACTTTCTGGAAATAATAACAATTAACGCAGATTTCATAATGGGCACTGTTTCAATTTTTGTTTCATTAAGCTGCGTAAAAATACAGGCTCATGAAAAAGCCAGTTCAATTAAAGCGTGAACTTTTCATGATTTCTAACACATTTTACCTATTTTTAATTGATGGAAGTGTTACCGTATTTTGCCAACCCAAGAATTTTTCACACTTCTTTAATTCAAACCAGCTTGATTTTTGCAATTCAAATAGACAGGTTATTATTTGGCATTAACTGGAAATCAAATAAAGCAATAGTAAAATTTATTAAATAGATCACAATGCACACATTATTTCCTAAAGAAATTTATTGTACACCATCAAAATACAGGAAATCAATTTTTGTTTCGCCGTAGCTAATCCTTACAACTCCTTAATGAGGAGGATACTAATATTCTGCAAAGATGATTTGGCAAGGGAGCAAATCCAAGCTTTAAAAAGTTACCTAACTTGCCCAAGGTCATATAGCAAGCACAAGGTCCATGATCCTAACACAGGTAATCTGGCCACCTGTCATATCTTCTATAGGCTGAAGATAATAAGTTCCTTGAACAAGGGTTGTATCTTCCTTTTTCTTTTTTTTTTCTTGACATATTAATTTATATGTTTTTTTTGTTTGCTTGCTTGCTTTTTTTTTTTTCCCCAATGCACTGTTCCTGGGCAAGGCACCTATTGGTAAATCTAGTTAATGGCTTGTTTTCAGCTTTCTATTAAACACAGCTCTCTACAACCTACATCTCTATACATTTATGGTCAAGCAACACTTAATGTTAATTACGGTGATTCCTAAGTCATGGCTAGATAGCAAAGAGTCATCTGAAGCATCACAGAAAGGTAAAGTTATGTCCACGTGTATCTTGAGCTACAGATTAGTTTCTCCAACTACTGAATGAGTCGATCAACGCTGTTGGTCTTATAGACACCACAATTATATCACAGCCCAAAATGAATCAACTTTTTCACCTTCTACTCAAAATCTCTCTTCGCCCGAGCTTCCCAACTAGACCCCAGGGAGTAACCCTCGAGTACTTTTTTTTGTCACTCACCCCCATTTGGTCACAGGGTATCCATTCTACCCGCTAATTGTCTTTCGGTTCCATTCCCTCCTTTACGTCTTCAGTACCTTGATTCTGACCCTTACATTCTTCTGCCCAGAAGATTTTTAACAACTTGGTTACAGGCCACCTTGCACCCAGTCTCTCACAATTGGTATTCTTCCTCACAGGTGCCCACAGTTTCTCAAATAGAAACTATTCACTTCTTTTTTCAATTTTTTTTAACGTTTATTTATTTTGAGAGAGATCAGGGTGGGGGGGGGGAGGGGCAGAGAGAGAGGGAGACACAGAATCCGGAGCAGGCTCCAGGCTCTGAGCTGTCAGCACAGGACTCACAACTCACGAACCGCAAGATCGTGACCTGAAACAAAGTCAGACGCTCAACCAACTGAGCCGCCCAGGTACCCCAGAAACTGTTCACTTCGTAAAGACAGCTGACAGCTGTTCCTGCCTTAAAGACGTATTTCCCACCATGAGATCCGTGGAACTCTGAAAACACTGTGAATAGGGAAAGACAAATAGGTTTAAGACAAGCTCTTGGAGGGGCAACTGGATGGCTCGGTCAGTTAAGCGTCCAACTTCAGCTCCGGTCATGTTCTCGAGGTTCATGGGTTCAAACCCCGCGTTGGGCTCTGTGCTGACAGCTCAGAGCCTGGAGCCTGCTTCGGATTCTGTGTCCCCCTCCCTCTCTCCCCCTCTCTGCCCCTCCCCTGCTCATGCCCCGTCTCCCTGTGTCTCTCAATAATAAATAAACGTTAAAAAGTTAAAAAAAAAAAAAAAAAAAGACAAGCTCTTGGAAATGTATAAGGCAGAGTCATATATTAAAGGCCCTGAGAAGTCCTGCAGGAAAGAACCCCATCCAACAGCCTAACCCTGCGTTCCCTACTTGTATTTGGCCTTAAAACCCCCTGTTTTCACAAATAATACCAATTACCACCTCAAGGAACCAGGATTCTTCGAAGGATAGCTTGAGAAAATGCTGTCCTGCCAGATACATTCACTGCCACGCCAGCTCAGCCGCATGATTCACCACCTTCCTCAACCAATTACCAATTGGCCGTGTTCATGGCTCCTTCCGAGGCGATCACATACTCATTGTGTCGAGTTAAACACGAAGCCCCTTCAGAACAGAAGGTATGTTCCCCAATGTTTCGATCTGAAGAACTTTTCCTAACAACTTCAAGACCCAGCTCAAACGTTAGCACTGCTCTCAAGCTCTCCTCAAGCCACTCCTCCGTGCTGCTCCGCTGTGGGCCATCGTTCTAACATTGCACGCATTTGTTCACAGGCTCCCCTTCCCAACGAGGTTATTAGGCCCTTTTATATTTGCATCTGGAGTACCTAGCGTATGGCAGCAACTCACCCAATGTCGATTCCAGGTCCATTTCGTCGTATTCTCATTCAGAACCTTAGAGATGGCAGGTGTCAATGCATATTTGTTACAAAATTTCTCATGACCGGTCAAATCGACTTGAAAGAACATGCAGCTGTAGGGGTGACAGCTGAGATAAAGGGGTGTTATCTCCCCCGGGAGAGGTACCAAAGGCCCCGCTCTAACTCAAGAGGCTAGATTCGGTCATCTAATCGACCTAGCGGTAGGCTTATTCCTCCCCGCCCCCAACCTCATCAGCACCCTCTGCATCTGTACCTCCCTGGGAGGGGACAATCGTCTCCAAAAAAGGAAGCCATATACTTGTCAGCCCCAGATACAACTCATCAGTGGAAGGCACTAGTGTGCACAAGGCACAATGTTGGACGCGCAAGGAGTCCACGCCCTTGCCCGGAAGTATATGGTACCCAATGAGGTATCCCAAGAGGAACGGCAGCTTCCTTACTACTCACTGCAGGACACAATCCACTGGGAAACAGTCTAGCTCTCCTTGGCTCTGAGGAAGTTAATTTCCAAAGAGTTGCATCGAATCCTTTTTGAGGATGAGGCGGACCTGTCAGAGGAGGATAAATGAGGCAGCATTTAAAACCATTTAACACCTTGCTCGGCACTCTCAATAAGAGTGTATCACATTTGATTCTGCTTCTCCTGGATTTTACAGTTTATAGAAATAAAAAGAGGAACCACTTACACGAAATTAATAACCAGCTCAAAAATCAGCTACTCAGTGTATTTTGGACAGATCTATTTGTCTCTGCCATTCTCCATGTTAAATGAAAATTAAAACACACTCTTTAAAAACAAACAAACAAAAAAGCCCTCCTAATTCAGCAGAACAGCATTCAGCAGTATGCATCCGAAGCCACCTAAATGTGCTGACTCAATTTATTGTCCAAAGTTTAGCAATTTGAGACCACAATGTCTTTAAGATAAGGTCTGGATACAACCTGGGCATGGATGGTCTGGCTCCGTCACAGGAGAGTTAGAAATTCTCGTTGGAATCTAGCAGAACATAAATGTTTCTTTCGTAAGGTTGGGACCTTTCAAATTATTTCCCATTATTTTGTGAGGGAGTCAGATGCATGAAGCAATTTAAACAAGCCAGGCAGGGAACAAGCCACAGCCTGCACTGGGGACTGGACGAAGTCACACACAAAGAAGACTTGAGCCGTCGGGGGGTCCGGGCCCCAGCTCTTAGGAGCATGCATGTTCCCAGGGTTGGAGTTAATGAGGCCATTGGTTCCCTCCTTCTCCTTTCCAGAGATTATCATGATCAATTTGCATGATGATTATGGAAAAAAATTAAAACACTATTCCCAAAGATCAAGTTAATAAAGGCCTTTGAGACACAGAGCTTCCTGGAGGAGAAAGCTATCTTTTTCTCTGAAAGAAGGAACAGCACTTAAGATGAGCTCCAGTCTAGCTCAGTGAAGCGATGGTGAATTCCTACCCCCCTCCCTATTTTTTTTTTTAATTCATAGCCTCTTACACCTCGATTAGACCTCTCTCCCTTAAGAGCATGTAACGAATTTAATACAAATTCAGACTGAAATAAAAAGAGCAGGGAGAGAGGGGGGATTGGAATAAAGACAAGAAAAGAATATGAATCGGAGGAATTCTCTTGTGGTTGAAAAGCCATTTGCTGGGGCGCCTGGGTGGCTCAGTTGGTTGAGTGCCCGACCTCGGCTGAGGTCACAATCTCTCGGTCTGTGAGTTCAAGCCCCGTTGTCGGGCTCTGTTGCTGACAGCTCAGAGCCTGGAGCCTGCTTCGGATTCTGTGTCTCCCTCTTTCTCTCTGTCCCTTCCCCGCTCATGCTCTGTCTTTCTGTCACTCTGTCAAAAATAAATAAACCTTTAAAAAAATGAAAAAAATAAAAGCCATTTTGCTCCTCCTTTCAGTGACAGATCCTACGTTTCCTAGATTCAAACTAAAAAAATCATTTCTCCTTTGCGCCTAAGAGAGAGACATCTACGGTGACTCCTCTCTCCATAGGAGCCACAAAACTGTCCTTACTGCCTCGCTTAAAGGCAAGAGTCTCACATACAGAGCGATTCCTTCTTCAGTTCAGTTCTTACCCTGTTCCTGTCTCTTACGTGAGACAAGATCCTGCTTTTCCCTTCGAGGGAGGTTTGCCTTTTCTGTTCCGTAGAGAAAGCCTTTAACCACCTTGGCAGCCGGCTTGGAGGATGAAATGAATGAAACCAGTCGGCTCCCACTTCCCCTCTGACAGAATCTCTTGTTTGCAGGCAGTCGTGGTGAAAAGCCCAGGTGATGAAGGGGAAAACCTAGCCAAGGCACAAGATCGGCTTTCTTAAGCTTGTTCTTCGTGGTATCGCTACAGGACAGAGTGGGCGATAAAGCAGGACTGTATAAAAATGCCAAAACAGAAGTCTGTGCAGCCCTTCCGTCTACTATGCATTTTACATTTAGCATCCGACCTATCTTTATCGAATTTGCAACAAGAAAAATAGTAAAGCCAACAAACACTCTATATCACAACTAACTTTCCCGGCAAGTCATCTCCATGTCTCTATTTCGTCCCCCTTACCTCATGGTGGGGAGTCCCCTGGGTGTAAAGACATTCATACCCTTTCTCAATAATTTGTGTTACTGTTGATCCAGGCTTTTCCCTAACCCATGCTACTGTTGACTCCCGTAGTTCATGGTCACCAAGAAGCCACCTGTCACAGTTAATGTCCAGCAAACCCAGAAAGAAGGAAATACAGTAAAACCGTGGTTTGTGGACACAATTCATTCTGGAAACATGCTTGTAATCCAAAGCACTTGCATATCAAAGCAAATTTCAAGGGCCATTGGCTCGGTTGTGATCACGTGACCTTCGGTGTCAGGTCCTACTCTCCCTAATCTAATCTCCCTATTGGGAGACATTGCTTGTTTATCAAGATAAAATTCATTAGAAAGGTTTGCCCGTCTTGCAGAACACTCCCAGAACAAGTTACTCGCAATCCAAGGTTTTACTGTACTCTTTTCTCAGCACGGAATCTGACGAAGAAACACTCTTAAGAAAAAAGGATACTCTTGGAGTGGCTTTTTTACATTTTATCTATAATTTATCCATTATGTCTTGCCAATGACTGAAGTCACATCTTTGAAAATTGAAGGCTGTCATTCTAGGACAGCTGTGGCCGTAATAAATCGATTCGAGAACACTTACCCAGGATGCACGTTGTGCCCAGCACTGTGTGAAGTGACATCCAGCTTCCACCAAGCCCAACACCCAGTTCTGGATCCACCCACCTGGAGGAAAGAAGGCCTTTTGGTCATCCCTCTGTCTCAAGGGGCACCTTTTCCTGATAATCATATTTGATTCAGGGAGCTCAGGGCTCGGGGATATAGAAAGCTTGTGATCTAATGACGCTAATTTAGTAGCAGATGATACAAATTACCCAAAAAGCAGTCTTTATGGATAAAAGATAAACAGTGGAGAGGCCATTGCTTCCCCTTTATAGTTTCTATATCTAGTCTTTGGGCAAGCATAAAGACGCTGTCGTGTTCAATCCTCTTAATTCTATGAGGCTCGCCTTCTGGTGAGTCAACTCACCTCCGACCACCCAGCAGCTAATATGTGACCCTGAGATCCCGTTTCTCCCCAAGGAAGGAGGACCCAGAAGAAGGAAGGTGGGAGGTTTCTGATTGGAACGTGTGGTATTTAGCACTAATCTCTAATGCCGGGCACAACTCTTGGCACATGGTGGACTCTCGAGATGTCTTTGTTGAACTGAGCTCAGGAGGGGAGGCTGGAGAACCAAGATTTTTTGAGCAGGTCTGGAAGGCGCCTAGAGGATCGCGTGTAAGGAGGTGATCGCTCTTGGGGTGGCCTCTTTCATATCGCTGTAGTGCCCACCCTGCCCCCCTGCCCACTACTCACTGTCCCAACATCACTCCAAGGGATCGGGGACTTTTGTTCCCAAGCGTCACCAACAGGCGGGGAAGTTCAGACTACTTCCTGAAGTCTCCCCTCTCGCCTGCCAGTTGGCCTTTCTTCCAGTTCACGTACCTGCGTGAGGAGACGGGAAACCCCTTGAGGAAAGCTTCCCATCCATCTTCCTGGTGGTCTTTCATTTCTCTGCCAATAAGATGATCTGCTTCACAACACACTTCGATATATTTGACATCTGTCATAAAACCCGGGTCAGGCATATCTGTCTTCTGTTAAAATAAGCCACTCTACGGAGGCACTTCCTCTGCTGTTAAGGCCCCGCCAGAAATAATTATTGACACATTGTCCACACGTCCAGCCAACCCTCTTAATAGGAGCCATAACTTATGGGTCCTGGGTTCCCCCACTCCTCCAGAGAAACCAGGTAACACTTAGGGGACCAGAAGGAGACACCATGATATTAAAACATGAAGGGAAAGCTGTAGCTGAAGCAACTGACTTGAAATGAACACCTTCCTGTAACATCTTTCAAAAGTTAGTGACTGTGGCGATACACAGCTGTTTCTTTGTGAGGAGGCATAAATTTTCCTCAAAACACTTTACCCAGATGACACCGATGTTCAGGCAACGCAGAAGGAAGCTGATACAAGTTTTCCGAATGACAGCGATCCCTCTTTAGACTTCACGTGGCTCAGCCTTTGGGAGGGTTCCTTACTGGGGACGATTCTGGACACTCGGCCTGTCAGTGCATCCTGTGAACATGAGAGCATTTGCTTCTGATTCTCGCTGCTCCCTTGACAGGCACCCATGGAAAGGGTAGCTCTCAGCTTCCCCCAAAGACCTGCCAGTTGGAAAACTTGTCTCGAGATTGTTAAAATCACTCCTACGCTCAAATGCATTATAGCCCTTTGAGCCTGTGCGGGCCAAGGACATACAGCAAATTATATAACGCAAATTATATAAGAGAGTGTGGGCATATATACCTCTCCCTGCTGATCAGAAGGAAGAATAGAGATGACTTTTATGAAGGAAAAAGGACTTTTTTTTAAGTTTACCTATGTATTTTGAGAGAGGCAGAGAGAGCATGAGCTAGGAGAGGGGCAGAAAGGGAGAGAGAGAGAGAAAGAATTCCAAGCTGACTCTGCAGCTCAGAGCCTGACACGGGGCTCGAACTCACACGCCGTGAGATCACGACCTGAGCCCAAATCAGGAGTCGTTTAACCACCCAGGCCCTCCAGTAAAAAAGGATTTTAGAAACGCATGTGCTAACTTCCTGTGTGTTTTGTTGGAGTAAGGAAGGGGGACCCCTTTTTCAGGATGGCTGCAAACGTTTCCTCATGGAAATAATTGTCAGGGAAGTGACATTTTAGCAGTTCAGATGTAGCAGGCAGGACAGAACTCATTCCTCGTAACAAATGTTCTACTAAGCGAAAGTAAAACATTTGTTGGAATGGATTTGGGTCAGCTTGACCACGTGAGCAACCCAAATGGCTCTTCGGTGGGCACACAGGGCGGGGGTGTCCGGGAAGGGAGGGGTTGATGCATAACAAAACAATGCAAAGATTAAAACTAGAAGTGGCCTTTATTTGGGCCACTGGGGTAAAGAGACTAAGAAAATATCCCAGGATCCATGGTAAGAAAGTTTGTTCTCCCCGCAGACCCAGACAGGGCTTTTAAGAACAGAGGAAATGAGGGGCTCTTGGGTGGATCAGTTGGTTAAGCATCCAACTTTGGCTCAGGTCATGATCTCACGGTTTGTGAGCTTGAGCCCCGCATCAGACTCTCGGCTGTCAGTACAGAGCCCACTTTGGATCCTCTGTCTCACTCTCTCTCTCTGCCCCTTCCCCACTCGTGCTCTCTCTCTCTCTCTGTCAAAAATAAACGTGGGGCGCCTGGGTGGCTCAGTCGGTTACGTGTCTGACTCCAGCTCAGGTCATGATCTTGCAGTCCGGGAGTTCAAGCCCTGCATCGGGCTCTGTGCTGACAGCTCAGAGCCTGGAGCCTGCTTCAGATTCTGTGTCTTCCTCTCTCTCTCTCTCTCTCTCTCTCTCTCTCTCTCTGCCCCTCCCCTGCTCATGCTCTGTCTCTCTCTGTCTCAAAAACAAATAAACATTTTTAAAAAATTAAAAATATTAAAATAAAAAAATAAACGTTAAAAAAATTAAAAAGCAAAAACAAGAGCAGAGAAAAATGCCCAAGTATCGAAAAGTGCACACAAGAGAGTAATAGTTCTGGCTGGCAACGTACTTTCCGGGTCCTTTTTCTCACCCCACGCTTGTAGAGATGCCAGACAATTTTGTTTGCACACACATAACCTGACTGCTCCATGCTAAAATGGGAAATAGACTGTCCTGTTCAAACTGGAATAAATTGTTGAAAGAAGCATAAGGATTTAAGTGTCTTCTTCGGGATCAGGAAATCATCTATCATTGGGACTTTGAGTTAGAGCATTGTAAAGAAGAAACTTGTTCTGTACGTTTATGCTGCTAAACTAGGAAGAAAGACTGCTGTTGAAAGAGATGTTTTAGCAGTATCTGGACGAGAGATTAACTCTGCAGGAGGCAGAGGAAATCGCCAATTTCCCCTTTGTCCACCCCACTCAACTCAAACCACCCCGAACTGTCAGTGGACCTGAAATCGGAGGAAGCAGCTAATTGGATGACCAGTAACGACACCGGCGCTGAAGGATGTTAAGATAAGGGTAACGTAACTGGTGTTTCCAACTAGGAGCAGATCCGTTGCCGGAATCGAAAAACACCAGCAATGCCAACGGACCCCCAAAACGATCGGTCTTCAGTGTCCCACGCCACAAGTGTCCGAAGCAGAGTGTGGTTTATCCTCTGCAGAGCGGATGCCCACGTCCACACCAAAGTCGGAACGAACGCTTCCTCCCCAGGGTTTGTGCTAGACAAGCAGGTCCGGCGCTGGCCGGGACTCCCCAGCTTTTCCACAGATGAAGGGGCATCCATTTCTGAACTCAGCGAAAGGACCATCACCTGTTAGTTGGTGGCGTGTCTCAGGTCTCACAGGGTGAACGGTTGCTGAACAGCAGGCATTCCGAGATCTGCAGGGAATAAGAGCCTCCTACACGAGCCCACCCTCCCTCTCACGTGCAAAGTACCTCAACGAGATGCCTGCACCCCGTCCGGTGCCAGTGATAACAGAAGTCAGGCCGGGAAGGTTTTTCATTCTACGCCGGCAGCCAGTAGGGGATCGACGTCCCATGGAACATTAAGTACCTTGCGCATCAAGGCCTTGGCATGTCGCTTACCTTGGCGGTTGGGGAGGGGGCCCATTCCCACCAAGTGCTGTCTACACACACGTGGCAGATGTGCTGGGGAAGAACTCCCCCACCTTCTTGCCAGATTCTGACGCGGTGCCTGATGCCCGCGTTTGGAGGGAATTGGTGGCACTTTTCGTACTACCGCACGTAAGACAGCGCGTTGTTTCTCCCTGAGAAATGGCTCGCCTCCGCTACGTAGGCGAAGAGCTGGGTTCTGATCCCAAGGACTGCTCTGGAGGCTGCTGCCCGTGTCCTAGGAATGAAACAACCTCCCGCCCACACATGATGACTTCTCTTGTCCCGGCGGTCCGGCTTCCGTGCAAAGGTCTGTTGTACAAAACCCTGGCGTGCCCCTTCTGACTTCTGCAAGTGTGATCTCCTTTCCATCCTGTGCAGCATGGAAAGCAAGTGACACGTGTTCAGGTTTTATGCTAACAAGGTCCTTGGCTTCGTCGTGCCCACATTTAAATGTGCCAAGACCGCGCATTTCGACGGCGCAGTCTTCACTTCCCGACGCCGAAATCTGTGCCTGTAGGTGAGAGAGGACTGGATGCTATCACCCCGATGGCTGATGATTGATGATAATATTTCTACATCCATCGCTAAGCCTCTTAAGTTTCTTCTTCACTTTGGGAGTACTTAGCATCTCAGCCTCGCTCAGCCAGGCGCTCCATAAATGCACCTTTATAAACCTCTCAGGGGTAAACTGGGTCAGTTGATGTTGTTTCAGAACATCTGGAAAAGAGTCATCGGGGCGGGGAGGGCTGTAAAAGCTCTTTGTGCTCAGGCTGAGGGGATGGAATGAAAACACGGATGTGACACATACCAAATGATTCTAAAACATCCACTTGTTTGTAAGGGCCCCAGCTACATGCTATCTGCTCTTGCTTCACATAGGAGGGGTTCGGCAAGGACACGGAGTTCAGATTATGTGTGAGTCCTCCCACACAGGCGTAAAAATCCCTTCTCTGGCATTTCTTAGACGAGCGTTTAAGTTTTTATTTGTTTATTTTGAAAGAGAGAGAGAGAGAGAGAGAGCCAGGGAGGGGCAGAGAGGGAGGGAGAGAGAATCCCAAGCAGGTTCCCCACTGTCAGCGCAGAGCCCGACGCGGGGCTCGAACTCATGAACCGTGAGATCATGACCTGAGCCAAAATCAAGGATGCTTAACTGACTGAGCCGCTCAGGCGCCCCCGCAGTATTTCCTTATAGGGAGGGAGATCCAGACATTTCAGGGAAGGAAAAAGTCGTTCTTTAAGCATCTTGAATTCCAAGCGGGGGAATTTCGTAAGTGACGGAGGGATGCATTTTATGGTTCTCACTTCCCTTAAAATACTAATTAAGAAAACACATAAGAGCTTCTCCTTAAGGGGCGCGCTGAGAGTTAAGCTTAGCTGGCCCTCCGCACTGGCCATATTGCACTGTCCTCCTGGATTAGCCCGGGTGCCAGGCTGTTCCTTCAAATTAAGACAATATGCTTGTAGTGATGAACTAATAGTGTTGACCATCCATCTTCCTTTTGTGATCTGGCTCTCGTCGAGCTGAAATGAAGCCACGTCTTCTGCCTGTGGCTGATTAAACACAGAGTAAATCCGCATCTCTAAGGAGGCTCTAATGATTCTCCACAGAGCCCAGGTCAGGCCAGCTGGCACCTGCCGGCCCCAGCTCGGCTGCTCCCATCATAAAACGGAGCATCGGTGTCAGAGACGTGGTAGGTTTCTTTCATCCGGTGTATCGCTCCGGCCAGACCGAATGAAGCTTGCTGGGGACACGAGGTGCCTGTCGCGCCACAGGTAACACACGGTCCCCAGGGAAGGCTCGTCCTCCTCAAGAGTGAAAAGCCCACCACTCTGGGCAAAAACCTGTGCCTTTGCTAGAAGTCTCCGTGGCTTACACCCTGCGGTCTTCTTTTAATAAAAGCGGGTCGGGAAACATCAAGGGGAATCTTTAAAATAAGGTAATCCTTTATTCATCCACTCATTTCTTCTTCTTCTTTTTTTAATGTTTATTTATTTCGTAGAGAGAGACAGAGAGACCGTGAGAGTGAGGGGGAGGGCCAGAGAGAGACAGAGACACAGAATCGGAAGCAGGCTCCAGGCTCTGAGCTGTCAGCACAGAGCCCGATGCAGGGCTCGAACCCACGAACCCCGAGATCATGACCTGAACGGAAGCCGGACGCTTAACCGACTGAACCACCCAGGCACCCCTATTCTTTTTTTTTTTCATTCATTCAGTGAAAGCTTGTCGAGCACCTGTTGTGAATGAGGCCCCATGCCAGGAACTGGGATTTGGACACGAACACGGGGTCGATGCCGCCCCTGCCCTCCTGGAGGTCACATCCTAGTGACAAGACAGATTCATGATGAATTAAGTACTTACCACTGTGAGCGGTACCCCAAAGAAGAAGGAGCACAGGGGGTAGATAAGGAGGGGACTGATGTTTTCTAGGCTTCAGGGAAGATTTCCCTGGGGAAGGGATAGTTGAGCTTAGACCTAAAGCACAAGGGGGTAGTAAGTTAATAAAGCGATGAAAGAGTATTTTCAGCCAAAGACACAGCATGTTCAAAGATCCTGGGGTGCAAAACTAATGCTTGGCCCATCTGAGCCCGGTGAGAGGGAGAATGTCTAAAGAGGAGGCTGGTTCCATAGCGGGGCTCAAAGGCCTTTAGGCTGAGGTAAGGAGTTAGAGTTTTGTCCCAAAAGCTTGACTGGAACTGGTGGTTTGTAAGCAGGAAAGTAAAATGAAATCACTTCTTGCCTTTTATGGAGCGGGACTAATGTCACCGGGCTATATTTGCCAGGCGCGGTGCAGATTTGTAGTTTATGATCTCCAAAGATTTCAGCGTTCCTTTCAGGTGGGTATTTTTAGCCCCATCTTATAGGGAATGAAACTGAGGCTCAGAGAGGGTAAGTGACTGGCCAAGATCACACAGCTGGCCAGGTGGGGCCAAGTCCCCCCAAGGTCAACCTCACACCCAGGTCCTTTCCTCTGCCTCACGCTGCCTGCCCACACACAGACTGAACGCTCGCCTGCGAAACACTTGTGACATTCATGTAACCTCACTTTCTCCCAATGGCTTGACGTTGAGAGAATTTCCTATTTAGTGATTGGTAATAAATTAGAACTCCATTTAAATCGTGATAGAATTAAAGATAGGGTCGCAGACTTACCTCATCTCTTAGAAAGGAATCCTGGTACCAAAGTCTTAAATGAGTTCCATTTATTATTATTTTTTTTAATAGTGAGCTCTGGGTTTGTTTTGTTTTCTTAATGTTTATTTATTTATTTTCAAGAGAGAGAGTGAAAGAGAGAGAGAGAGTGGGGGAGGGGCAGAGGCAGAGGCAGACAGAGAATCCCAAGCAGGCTCTGAGTTGTCAGCGCAGAGCCTGACGTGGGGCTCAAGCTCATAAGCCATGAGATCATGACCTGAGCCAAAAGCAAGGGTTGGACGCTCAACCCGCTGAGCCACCCAGGTGGCCCGAAGGAGTTCCATTCAGAAGCTGAGAACCAAAGATCTGGATTCAGAATGAACTGGGTTTCAATCCCAGCTTGTCTGGTAACTGACGGCATGATACAGGGGCGCCTGGGTGGCTCAGTCGGTTGAGCCTCCGACTTCGGCTCAGGTCACAATCTCAAGGTCGGTGGGTTCGAGCCCCGCGTCGGGCTCTGTGCTGACGGCTCGGAGCCTGGAGCCCGCTTCGGATTCTGTCTCCCTCTAGCATGACCACCTGCACCATCATCGTGATTATGGTCATCACCATTCTCTGGTTAGTTCACCAGTTCACCACGTTAGTGGCCCATCAGACACAGCACCGCTTTCCCCTGGCATGTGATTTCTGCCCTATTTCAAGGGCATCGCTCATGTCCCCGTCCTCGCGTCACTGAAAGGGATGTGCACTCACCCCAGGCAGGTAGCTGAAGACCACGTCCGCCTAATAACGCACGCAGCAATTAAGCTCAACCATGTTGGAACACGAAGCAAAGGAGCAAAGACCGGAACAACTTTGCAAAAGGAGATACCTAACGGAGACGGGTGGCTATGGGGCATTTCAAACGTAAGTCCCCTTTCAAATCAGTAGCTATGACAGATGGAAAGACTGTTTTGCCTGGAAAACTGCTTCCTTGTCTCGAGAGAGTCTCTTTTTTTTTTTTTTTTTAAATACGGAAGCTATCAGAGCGATCGTTTTTCACCACGGACAAACAGTTTACATACAGATATTATGTAAACAGCAGGCAGATGCTCATAGGTCTGATGCAAGTTCCCACTGAAGGATCTCAAATATCTTAAATCCAGAAATACACCTGGGCAAAGCCATCCGCTCCCTTGATGGTTCTCTAATGCGATTCACAAAATTTACTGTTAAAATGTAACAACGCCGTGGAGGCGCCTGGCTGGCTCAGTCGGTTGAGCATCCGACTGCGGCTCAGGTCACGATCTCAGGGTTTGTGAGTTCGAGCCCCACATCTGCCTCTCTGCTGTCAACAGGGAGCCTTCTTCAGATCCTCTGTACCCCCCCCTCCGCCCTTCCCTCGCTCACTTTCTCCATCTCTCTCTCTCTCTCTCTCTTTCTCAAAACAAATAAACATTTTTTTTAAAGTTTTTAAAAACTGTAACCGTGTTGGAAAAGCCCCCTGTCCAGTGCCTGGCACTCGTGCAGCCTTTGATTGATATTAACTATTGCAATAATACGACGAAAATACTTCAGGTTGAACAGACTTCCCACCCCCTTTCCTTCACTGAGAGGCAATTGACATGTAACATGTGTACCTTTAAGGCATGCGAGGCGATGATTTGACACACATACATATACCGCAAAATAATTACCACAGCAGGGTTAGTTAGCATCTCCCCATCACCTCACATAATTACCAATGCTCTTTTGTCGGCAGCGGAGGGACATTTGATAGCCACTCTGAGTACCTCTAGTCACCATGCTATGCATAAGACCCTCCGAATTTGTTCATCTGATAACTGGAGGTTTGCATTCTTTGCCCAACATCTCCCCATTTCTCCCAGCCCCAAGATCCTGGTAACCACCATTCCGTCTGTCTCTGTGGGTTCAGGTCTTTTAGACTATACGTGTAAAGGAGATCACACAAGGTTTGTTTTTGTCATCAGACGTATTTCGCTTAAAGCAATGCCCTCAGTGCCCACCCGTGTTGTCCAAAATGGCAGGATTTCCTTCTTTCTTGTGGCTACACTGTTACTTCTACGTGTGCACGTTAGATTCCCAGAAATGTATACATACCACAGCTTCTTTTTCCATTCATCCACAGGCACTTATAGGTTGTTTTTTTTTATGTGGGTTCTTGTGAAGAATACCGTAATGAACACAGGAGTACAGACACCTCATGGAAATCGTGATTTCAGTCCCTTTGGATACATACTCAGAAGCGGGATTTGGGACCATAGGGCAGTCTCTTTTCTTTTTAATTCTTAGAAGAACGTCCAAACTGTTTTCCATAGTAGTTCTGCCCATTGATGTTTCCACCAACAAAGCACAAGGGTTCCTTTTTATCCACATCCTCACCCACACTTATCTCTGGCCTTTTGGGTTTTTGGGGGTTTTTTTGCTTTTGTTTTTGTTTGTTGTTGTTGTTGTTGTTGTGTGAGTGTGAGTTGGGAGGGGCAGAGAGGAGAGAGAGACGGTCTTAAGCAGGCTCCACGCTTAGCTCAGAGTTCCTCGGACTCCGTCCCACGACGGCGAGATCATGACCTGAG